>NC_090385.1:66056064-66388564 GCF_036365525.1 Heterodontus francisci
TGATAAAACTGCAGTGCTATCTAAGCAAAATTATATTGTGCAACACTGGTATTCCCCTTCAGATTTTCTTGGCACTTGCTCAGTGTTCTGCCTTTGTTTAATTTCCACCAGCGAGTATTCAGGGAAATTGTATGTGGTAGATAGAGAAGTCTTGCACTGAGCTGTCTCTTAAGTTATCAGTGGACATGTTGCAGAACATTCATTTTCTGTAACTCAATTAGACATTAAGCCATTGCCCTCACAAAAAAGCTTTCATTGAAATAAATGTCTTTTACACTACCAGTCACATATTGGGTTATTACTGGTATTCACTTAAATGGGGTGAATTGTATTTTTGTTCAGTGAACACAAATTTGGATTTAAAAAAATTGGATCAAAAACCATTGTGTCTACCCCTCTCAGCTGAATTACTGTACCGTTTTACCCTGTTATGTAAATTCCTTCTTCACAAATGGTAGATTTTTTTGGGTTTAAAGTAAAAGCTACACCCAGTCACCTTCGGCAGCTTGTTCCTTCAATGATCGGCTGGTTGACTGCTAAATGAGCTTCCAAAATAAACTGTTATGAGTAACAAATAATTGGAAGACTGAGGCCTGCTGTTGTGACATAAAGTACTTCTGTGAAAGCGAAATACTGTGGTTACTGGAAAACTGAAATAAACACAGAAAATGCTGGAAATGCTCAGCAGGTCAGACTGTATCTGCGTAGACAGAAACAGAGAGTTAACGTTTCAGATCAACAACCTATTGTCAAAACTGTTCCATTCTGATGTTTCTCTCCCCACAGATGCTGCCAGACCTGCAAAGTATTTCCAGGATTTTCTATTTTTATTTCAGCACTTCTGTGAAGATTTATTAGTGCTTCCTGTTCTGTCCTTGGATGGTCTTCATAGACAGGTTTTAAAGGGGGGAATGTGGGCAATCCCATTTAATAGCATTAATATGGCAATATTAGCACTAAAAATGTGGCACTAATGAGATTTAACAATGCACAAACACAACTGGCCTGAATCCTCTGCATTGGTGCTAATGCTATGTGCTCTGCAGTGTGAACATTCCGTGCCACCAGTGATCGGTGTAGAATTTAGTAAATCCTTAAATAGTTGTTTGGTAGTACAGAACTTGAGTATTGCTGAGAGAAAATAGAGACATCTTGTCGAAGCTTTTTGTCTCGCACTCATCAGGACACACAGAAAGAATACCAATGTAAGGGAAAACAACAACTTTATACTGTATGAGGAGAGTGCTGATTGGTTGGCAAGTGAACTCTGATTGGTAGGGGCATTGCCATGGAGAATGCACCAGTTCATGGTGACTGACAGTTAATGGCCAAGCTTTGTTTTAAATTTAAACCAGGCAGCTTGACTCTGATTGGTCAAGGCATTACCCTGAGGAATGAGCCACTGTCACTTATTTTGTTTAGCTGAAACAGGCACAATGTTTGTTCATGTTCTTTCTGTCTGCAAAGAACAGGGCTCTGTGTATTAATATATGTAGCTTCCAGTACGCACAAATGCGCCACACTGCGAGCCCTACAGACAATTTGAAATTGGTTGTCAGTGTAATTCTTAGCACACTGAGGATTATTTAGCAAATGTTGTCCAATGGTGGAATCACATCTAATGTTGGACACTGTGTTTTGAGTTTTGCAAGCACGGGCTGGTTGGGTACGGCCTGTACCTTGCCTGTTACAAACAGTAGAAGGGACATGTTGTTTGATAGGATCCGCCAGTCTTTGGGACGTACGGCTTTGCAGTAATATTTTACATTGTATTCTGAGCTCCACAATTTTAGGTTGCATCCATATTGGAATAATACTGCTGGTTCTTGATGCACAGCATTTGGGCAATCAGCTGCACCAAAGATCAACTAACAGAATGGTTTTTACCAGGTCTTTCCAACTGCTACCAGTCTTCAAGGCTTGATTCACCATTCACCAAATACATGGAATTAGATTCAGCATATATGTGGACTGACAATGTGGTATGATGGAGTGCCATGACCATTAGGCAAGGGTATTAAGGGTTACAGAACTAAGGAGAGTTGATAGAGTTAAGATACTTATCAGCCAAGATCTAATTGAATGCCAGAATAGGTCCGAGGGGCTGAATATCCACTATGTTCCTATGACACCAGCATGCAGACATGCATATGACATGATAAGCTTGGTGTGTTGGATGGATGCACTTTATCATTGGTATCATGACACCGAACTTTATGTATGAGCAGTTGCCAAAGTGTCACAGCCAGTTGAATCTGGACAGATTAATGGCATTATGATCAGGTGCTGTACTACCTGAGAAACTCCAAGGGCCTGCCACTGGACTAAAGGTCTCATATTTAGCAGCATAAATATCAGAAGCTGGCTCATGACACCAGTATAAAAAGCAGCTTAAGAATACTTGACAGATGAAATAATATTAATGGTCTCAGGTAGAAACACAAAATATAATGAAAATGTTCAAAAATAAAAGCAATATTTCCTTTAAATTGTTTAACCATGGCCTGATCTGATTTAGATGACAATCTTTAATTCAACTCCCTCACACAGGAGATCAGGAACTCCTTATTGTTCTCACCTCACTTCACATAGAATGTGTGCCATGGATGCCATTACACTAGGGCCAAGTCAAGAACCACAGCATACAGGTGAAGAAAGTCTATATGGGCCAATGCTGGCCCCCCACACATAAGCTGAATGCTCTAATCACCCTTGCCCAGAAAATGTGGCAGGCTAGGTTTGCTTCTGGTGGAACTCTGTACTGCCAGTCTTGGGAGAGAAACATTTCAAATACTCTGCCACCAGAGACACTATCCCCACCTCACTTATCTGAAATTGTTACTGCTGAGGTTGGGGCTGCAACCAGCAGCAACACTATAAAGTAAATGCAGCAAACATTAGTTCCTCCAGTGATAACATCAGGACTCCTAATGTCCATGGGATGGAATATACCATGCTTTCAAATTGTGCCATCTGTCCAGGAGACAGATACTTACCTCATTTAAAGAAAACAGGCAATGCCTTCAATTATTGTGATTGGTAATCGATGTTGATATGACAGCTCATCTGTGCATATAAGGACTTTGTTATTTAATTATTTTAATGATTGCTGACCACCCACCCAGCACCCTCCCACCACTTCCTGCTTCCTGCTGATATAGGAGCTATGCTGCAGAGTCTGACTGCAGTGTGTTTACTGTAACTGGAAACTTTCTCGAGGTTGGAATCCTGATAAAATATTACTGATAGTCTAACACAAAGAGTTGTTATTTGAGTGAGGGACAGAAGGATGAACTAATATCCACTGAACTGTACCCCATTAGGAATCAATACCTTCAGGAGAGTAGGGGAGAATTGTTTTATGAAAATCTTACAATAAAAGAAATGTTACCAAAATGATTTTAGATCAAGAGCATCCATGTTTACATGAGTGTTGCTTTTTGAAACTTGAAGATCATGTTTGTAAGATATGTAAAGACATCTGGAGACTAAAAGAGGATTATTGTAAGCACCTGTGTATCTCCCATGGCATTGATCATGGCTAGCTATTTTATGGGTGACATTTGAGCCAGTCAGTTGCAAGTATGATAATAACTCTGCATGTGTGACATTTTCAAGTGTAAAAGAGACTGGACAGCAAGACATATACACATATGTGCATTACTTATATGAATCTCCCATAGTGCGCCTTGTAGTACATTGCATTTTAAAGACGGACTAATCTTATGTAAAATTGTATGCATCCTTTTAATTTTAGAAAGTTCCAGTGTGTGAATTTTTGAAAAAAAGTTGTCATTTCACTTAAAAATCAAGTTGCCGATGAGAACCCTAAGTTTTTCTGACCAGCCAATAATAAAGTAAAGACAATGTGGAACTGGCATGTCCTTGGAGAAAGATAGCTAAAAGAGGCTGAAGAAGCCCAGACAATTAGCAATCTGAAGACTGGACGTATGTTGTCAACCCTGGGAATTTCTAGGCCATTCAATCACAAATGATTCTCACTACACACCCAGGAGTAAATATTTAACCTATTATTGTGAATTCAAAATATATAGATATAGAAATAAAGGGAATCTTGCTTTTTTTTGATGGATTATGTACTCACATCAGGACTGAATTCACAGGCAGGCAGATGAACAAAACATTCAAACAGCCACAAAACAACTGCATATAGCTCAGAGGATGCTATTTTGCTAACCTTGACCATGATTATTTGAACATGTTGGAGGCCTCACAGTAAAGCCAGATCCTCTCCTCATTTGTTATCAACCCATGTGCACGTTCCAGCAGAGGAGAGCAGATAGTGGTCAGAAAATTGAACCTGAGTGGGTTCCCCCACCCTAACCAGGGCTTTGGAGTCCAATTGCAGTGCTCCTATTTCCACTGCTACTTCTAAACATTACATTAAAAGATTGTCAAGTCTAGCATTAAACTTTCAATCACAATTCCCTGTCAAATAAGAAAAGGTGAACTTTCATTGATCATTTTAAAAAGTGCTTAGGTATCTGTTTCATTTCAATAGGAATGTGTTTGGTGGCAAAGGCTTCAAGCAATAAATTATAAAAGGAGAAATAAGGAAAAGAATGTTCCAGTTAATTGTGAGTCCATGCAGTAATTCTTTTTAATTAGTTGTTGTGACAGAGGGAATTCACTGTGTAGTTATTTAAAAATGCAAATGTAAAAGGCAGACTTCTCAAATAAAGTGGTTTTGTATACTGTTACCAAGGTGTTGCTCATCTGTTAAAATGTTTGGGTCACTTGCCATATTGTTTCCTCTATTGGTACAATTTCAAATTAAAATTGTATTTTATTTCTATGACATAATTTTGTCCAGGCTCAAGTGAAGCAAAAGGAATTTAAATAACTGGGATCACAACAGTCTGAAAGAATAATAATGTTTCTTCAACTAAAACTAATTTGTCTTAAAAACCTTGAACAACCACAAGCAGCCTTAATGTAGCATCAGTTTCAGTCACATGGACAAGGCAAGTGATTTGTTATGACAGAAGCCCACTCAAAAACTAGCATTTTCACTGCATCTGGGTGTTTTCTAAAGCAAAATTTCAGTTGTCTTGTAACAATTTCCACTACTCTTGGTAAGTGCAGAAATTTAGGGGGATTGTCACAGGGTGTCACATTATGCTAAATGATTTGCTCTATGCATGACCTGTGCAATGGGCCAGAAGGCACTGCTGAATGACTGAAGTTTAGATTGTTGAAACTACACAGGAATAAATTGCCAGCCTCTGAAGAGTGATCTCTTACCCTACAAAATTATTTCTTCAATATTCCTCAACCTGGTATGGAATAGCTTGAAGCTGACAGCCCTCCGTTCCCCTGTGAAAATAAAAACTGTTCAGAACAGTTTGTATAATTTTTCCACTTGTAAGAATGAATGATGTGGCTCACAATTCAACATGGTGGCTCCTCATCAGAGCCCTTTCCTATCCTGAGTGGTGTGAAACAGGGCTGTGTTCTCGCACCCACACTTTTTGGGATTTTCTTCTCCCTGCTGCTTTCACATGCGTTCAAATCCTCTGAAGAAGGAATTTTCCTCCACACAAGATCAGGGGGCAGGTTGTTCAACCTTGCCCGTCTAAGAGCGAAGTCCAAAGTACGGAAAGTCCTCATCAGAGAACTCCTCTTTGCTGACGATGCTGCTTTAACATCTCACACTGAAGAATGCCTGCAGAGTCTCATCGACAGGTTTGCGTCTGCCTGCAATGAATTTGGCCTAACCATCAGCCTCAAGAAAACGAACATCATGGGGCAGGATGTCAGAAATGCTCCATCCATCAATATTGGCGACCACGCTCTGGAAGTGGTTCAAGAGTTCACCTACCTAGGCTCAACTATCACCAGTAACCTGTCTCTAGATGCAGAAATCAACAAGCGCATGGGTAAGGCTTCCACTGCTATGTCCAGACTGGCCAAGAGAGTGTGGGAAAATGGCGCACTGACACGGAACACAAAAGTCCGAGTGTATCAGGCCTGTGTCCTCAGTACCTTGCTCTACGGCAGCGAGGCCTGGACAACGTATGCCAGCCAAGAGCGACGTCTCAATTCATTCCATCTTCGCTGCCTTCGGAGAATACTTGGCATCAGGTGGCAGGACTATATCTCCAACACAGAAGTCCTTGAAGCGGCCAACACCCCCAGCTTATACACACTACTGAGTCAGCGGCGCTTGAGATGGCTTGGCCATGTGAGCCGCATGGAAGATGGCAGGATCCCCAAAGACACATTGTACAGCGAGCTCGCCACTGGTATCAGACCCACCGGCCGTCCATGTCTCCGTTATAAAGACGTCTGCAAACGCGACATGAAATCGTGTGACATTGATCACAAGTCGTGGGAGTCAGTTGCCAGCATTCGCCAGAGCTGGCGGGCAGCCATAAAGACAGGGCTAAATTGTGGCGAGTCGAAGAGACTTAGTAGTTGGCAGGAAAAAAGACAGAGGCGCAAGGGGAGAGCCTACTGTGCAACAGCCCCAACAAACAAATTTCTCTGCAGCACCTGTGGAAGAGCCTGTCACTCCAGAATTGGCCTTTATAGACACTCCAGGCACTGCTTCACAAACCACTGACCACCTCCAGGCGCGTATCCACTGTCTCTCGAGATAAGGAGGCCCAAAAGAAAGAATGAATGATGTGGCTCAAGTTCAGATGTGGCTGCGTGGGAAAGAAATTGGCTAAGGGACAGAAAGCAGAGAGTAGTAGTGAATGGTTGTTTTTTTTTTAAACTGGAGGGAAGTATGCAAGTGGAGTCCCCCAGGGGTCAGTATTAGGACCACTGCTCTTGTTGATGTATATTATTGTCTGAACTTGGATATTCGGTCTGTAGATGACAAGAAACACAGAAATGTAGTGAACATTGCGGAGGCTAGTGTTACAACCAGGTGAGAAAGAGGTTTAGGGGTTCCTTTTCAGCCTTTACCTGGTCTTACCGTAACAGGGTTAAATTTTTAAAACATTGTGTTTTTAGCTCCCCCTTGGTGAATCCTTGTTCGCCGCTTTCCAATTATAAGGCAGAGAAACCAGCACAAACAGGTTTTCTTAGGTTTAAAAAAGAAAAGTTGAAATTTATTTAACTTAAACTCTAATTCGGTTGACGCCGATGGATACACGACGCGCCCATACAAGCATGCATATATGATACACACATGCAAATAGAGACAGAAAAGAGCAGAAGAAAAAGTAGTGAAAAGTTTGAGGCAATATCTGAAGAGTTTTTGTTACTGTTCTTTGAGCTCATTGTAGAGTCCTTGATTGCAGGTAGTTCTTGCTTTTTGTTGGGGCCCTGTATTCTTCTTAAACCTTGTTCGTTGTAGGAGACTTTTCTCTCTTGGGGTTCATATGTCTTCAGTGGATTAAGAGGCTTGTGAGAAAGAGATGGGAGCAGATAGGAGCGATCTTCTCAGTCCAGAGCAAACAGATCCTCTCTCTGAGTTCAAAGTTTTTGTACAATTCAGAAAAACCCAGGTTACCAAGCAGGTTAGTCATATGACTAATTGGTCTGACCACGTCTTGGATTACATCACCTTAGCAGTCTCTGGAATGCGTTTCCTCACCTTCGATGTCTGTTAGTATGTAAATGTTTTTTACATTCCATATCTTGCCCTTTTTCTTCAAGAATTGCCAATAACTTGGCCAAAATTTTTCTTTAAAAGTTAATCTCTGCAGAGCCCGTTTTTTCATTTTTCTTCATTTTTCTTTAACAGGTGTGTGTGCATGGTGTGTTTAGAAGGGCAGATATTTATGTTTTCATAATTCAAACTGTGTGTTATTAAGCTTTGCATCTTTATTGAAATTCTCGTTTTATAATAAATCAACAATTTTGTTGTTTATTAAAGAAACCTGGTTGGCGGATTATTATTCTGAAAGTAATAGATAAAGTATACAATTGGCCATATTGGTAACTGGATAAAACATTTAAATACATGTTGTAACCAGTGGAGTAGTGGAACTAGAGAAAGAGAGTGCATTCCTCTAACCTCAGTCATAACAATACTATCACAGACAGTAAAGCACCTGGTGCCATGTATGGGGGTCACTTCAAGGATTTCACAGTCGTAATTACAGGCATTTCAGTATCACTCTTCATTGATATGGGTCCGAAAGTATCTATATTGAGCAAAAACCTCTAATGTTGTTATTTTTCGCAATTTTCTCTCACTCCTGCGACAGAAAATTTGCAAGCTTATGATAACTCGATTATCCCAATCTTCAGAATGATTACAGATTTTGTGCATAACAAAAATGTCAGCCTAAACAAGTTCATGTTCTACGTGGCCAAAGGCAGGAGCCGTCTAGGGTGGGTGGGTAGTAGACCTGTTCGATAAGCTTGGCTTCAAACTTGCAGACCCCACCTGAACACGCATTAATGTGGTCAATGATATAGACTATGGACAACATTAGTTAAAAGACAAGTTAAGTTTCTTACAGTTTTAAACAGGGGCATACAAGCTCTTTGAGAGTAGCTGTAGCTAGTTAATTGGGTGGCTAGCTTAAACTGGTTTCTGAGCTCCAGCAAAGATGACAAATCATTGTTTTCAGAGAATATAAATTCAGGGGACTCTCAGTGCTGCTTGTCTTACAGTGGGAACTTACTGTGGGAGGGGGAGGATCCAGTCATCGTGGTCCATGTGGGCACCAACAACATAGGCAGGACAAAGAAAGAGGTTCTGCATAGTCAGTATGAGGAGCTAGGCACCAAATCAAGAAGCAGAATCTAAAAGGTTATAATCTCTCGATTATTATCTGAGTCATATACAAATTGGAGCAGGGCAAGTAAGGTGAGAGAAATGAATACATGGCTCCAAGACTGGTGTGGTAGAAGTGGGTTCTGGTTCAGGGGCACCAGTACTGGGGAAAGTGGGAGCTGTACCGTTGGAATGGTCTAACACCTGAACCGTGCTGGGACCAGTGTTCCAGCTAGCCGCATTACTAGGGAAGTAGAGAGGGTTTTAAACTAAATAGTGGGGGCAATGGATCAAATCTGGGAAGATGTGGTAAATCAAGGAGTAGAGACAAGGCAAGAGAGAAAAATTTTAATATGGGAAATGATAAACAGACTGTGACAGGAGGGGACGGAGCGTACAAATCCAAGAGTAAATCAGCAGAGAAGGCTAGAGTTTGCAAAAATAATAAAAATGAACTAGGGGTCAATTTAAAAATACGGGGTCGCCCATTTAAGACAGAGATGAGGAGAAATTTTTCTCTCAGAGGATCGTGAGTCTTTAGAACGCTCTTCCTCAAAAGGCGGTGGAAGCAGAGTCTTTGAATATATTTATGGCTGATGTAGATAAATTTTTGATAAGCAAGTGGATGAAAGATTATTGCAGGAATGTGGAGTTGAGGTTACAATCAGATCAGCCATGATCTTATTGAATGGTGGAGCAGGCTCGAGGGGCCGAGTGGCCTACTCATGCTCCTAATTCGTATGTTCATATGTTCTATGAACTAAGTTCAGCACCTAGTTCTTTCCAGAAGATTGTCTCTTCAATCTTGTCAGACGTTGTGGGACACTCAATCTACTCCATGACATCGTTGCCCATGCAAGGGACAATGCAGAACATGAGCAGTGGTTATCCATGGTGCTCACAACTTGCACAACACAATTTGAAACTCAACAAGGACAAATGCACATTCACGGCATCCAAGATTGACTTTCTTGCGTACAGAGTGACAGTCGCTGGAGTAAAGCCTACATATGACAACATCAAAGCCATTCATACGCTTCCGACCCTGTCTAACATGAAAGAGTTAGCATAGTTCCACGGTACTACTGACTTTTGTCTCAAAATTTCTGCCCCTGTATGTGGAGATCTGAAAGTTATTGTGCAAAGATACATCATGGAAATCAACAATTGCACAGCCGACAGCGTTTGACACAGTAAAGATGAAGATAGCATCTCCGCGAGTCCTTGCGCATTTCAACCAACAACCAGAAATATATGTCACAACAGATGTATCAAGAAATGCGATAGGAGCTGTACTTTCACAGTACATTGTAGGAAGTGAACGATCGATCACGTACGCGTCACGCCCATTGTTGGAAACTGAATGCAAATACTCCACTGGAGAGTGGGAAGCTCTAGCCTGCATCTATGTTTGTGAACATTGGCACATGTATCGCTATGATAGGACGTTCACCCTCTGCACTGATCACCAAGTGCTGACTACATTGTTAACCACGTCAGGATCTGGTCATTGACCTCTACGCATCTACTGATGGTCAGGCCATTTCACCAATACAACTTCAAGGTCTAGTATCTTGCAGGCTTGCGCAATCAAGTAGCTGACATGCTTAGCTGCACTGCTATTGCGGACAGCGTTAGCGATAGCAAAGTGACTTGCGACATCGAAGACTACGTAGTTGTAATGATTTTGCACGCGACTGCGAATCTTGTGACATGAAAGCAGTTGAAGGCAGAGTCGGCAGCAGAAAGTAAGCCAGTACCTAAAAACCGACTGGCTTCGCGAATTATTGGAAGAACTGGTTCAGTACTACAGAGTACACATGAGCTTGCATTGTTTTTTTTTGGATTTAACAATGAATTTATTGTATCAAAGCTCAAAAAAATGGTATGTTTGACAACTATATCACATGCAGAACTTGAGCAGTTATCCCTCTCAAGTGCTACAGCAGCAGGTGTTGCCTCTTGCCCATGAAGGACATCTAGGTGTCGTTAAGATGAAACAATGATCCTATGAACCAGTCTGGTGGCCAGCAATAGATCGCCTCATTAAAGAGATCATCAGAAACTGTGTAGCATGTACACTCAGTGAAAAATCTGCTAACCCATGTTCCACACCTCTACAAAACCATGGCAACAACTCCAAGTAGATATTTTCAAAGATGTGCATGCAGCCCCTAGCAAATAGCATTTTTTTGCTTGTTGTTCAAATTCCATAACTATCACTTTGGTCACTGACATTCTCGACAAGTTGTTTACAAAGTGGGGTTTGCCGGAGACTATCACTACAGATAATGGATGGCAGTTTGTTTCCAGTCAGTTCATGGAGTTCCTAGCAAGTTATGGCATTCACCACCATCTGACATCGCAATACCACCCATAATTGAATGATGACGTTGAATGTTTCCACAAAGAGATTAAGGACAGTTTGAGAGCGAGCATGTCAGAGGGGAAAACGTTTGAACAGTCCATTTATATCCTACATATCGTTCCACCCCACACTCTCTGATTGGAAAGACACTGACCAAACTAATGATTGGTCAGCGGCATGCGAATGTTGTGACCATTCTTCAGCTGCCATTGCCATCAACACGAATGTCAGAGCGAAAGCAGAAGAAATCGCGAAGCACCAAGGCAAAATTAAAACTTACTCTGATAAGCAAACACATGTAAGGAACCCACGATTTGCAGTCAGACATTGGATCAAATGTCCAAATCACAACCACAAGCTCATGTCATCTCTATCCCGACCTAAGCAGATCAAGTGAATGCTCGGTACCAATGCTTATCTCTTGGATGACAACACTAAGTGGAATGCGAGATGTTTGATTGCGAGCAGACCTGGAGATTTCGATAATCATGAGTATGAGAATACATTTCTTTTTCTGACTAGTGATCGTGATGTTGATCATCGACCTCATCAAGATGATGCGCTGAACCATAGGAGACGCTAACCATAGGATGCCCATCATAGGCGACCTCCATGTCTCAAAGATTATTTGTGTATTTAGAGAAACAGACTCTAAGAAATGACTCAATCTACACATGTTTCATGTTGATGAGCTCCCAGGTCTACAAGGGGGGAGATATGTTGTGTTTGCTCAGTGATTGATTGCTCTGTGCTGTGTTTGTAAGACTGCTCACTATGCTGTCAGTCAACCCTGAGGGAGTGTGGTCAGTATCTTTCTGACAAATCTGGGTAGCCATCTGAATAAAGCCGACACACATAGAAATCTATTTAAAGGGACACCAGCAAGGCTCACAATGACAGCAGTGAGTGCAGCATTGAATGCACTGATTAGAAAAAGGAAACTGTTGCAGGATGGAAGCAAGACATGGGATGGTTGCACCCAGAGTGTCATACAACTCTCACCTGGCAGCCAGCACTCTTCCATCTCCCTAGCATTCTCCTACACAGCACTCCTCTGACTGCCACACCTTGTTGTCTTTCTTTCCAGACTCCTCCGCAATTTAGAGGATTGAGCAGAGCATTGTCTTGGTGACTCAACGCCTCACTGATATGCAACTAAGTGCTTTCCTGCTCTTGGCTGGCAGGGAAGTGCAGATGGGCCCCGAGAAGGAAGATGGAGAAAGAGAACATGGTAGTGGGGACTCTTCTCAATGCTCCCCCACTTCTTGGCCCTTGCCCTCAGACAAACACTTGAGGGTTGCCCCTGTCCTGATGACTGAGACTGCCCCTGTACAGGTGCAGATGGAGCAGTCTTTGGCGGGGCCCTTATGGACTCCAAAACCCAGAAGAAGTCCACAACTCCCTGGATACCTGGTGCAGACATGTTTGATGTTCTTGCAGTGGTCACAGACCAGCTGCATATTAAGGGAGTGGGAGTGGAAGTGGTTCCGATTAATGAAGATGCCTGGCTAATCCACTGGTGCCTTGATTGCCACATGAATGTAATCAATCACCCCCTGGACCTGTGGAAATCCTGCAAGTGAAGGGAAGCTGACAGCACTCTGGGTTTGACCCACTACATCCATGTCAAAATGGATATAGTTTGCAGCCTTGGAAAACAAGCCATCGGTGACCTGGGTGATTAAGTTGTGGAAAGCAGATTGTGATCCCAGATCCCTGGAAGGAGCGGGATGCAAAGAAATTGAGTGCTGTGGTGACCTTGATAGCTACAGCAATGCGTGACTGCCTGTCAGTAGAGTCCAAGGCACTTGAAAGTTACTGCAGAATGTTGCTATTCCCAAAGAAAGTAGCGAATTCAGGATTTAACTGTGGTTAGCTACGAGCTTGCTGATTTCAGTCTTCATACTGTTGCCAGCAGGTCAATTTTGGTCAACAATGACTTCCTGCTGTGCACTCGCCTCCTTCAACTTGGCGAGATGTAGAAACATCGTGGAACCCATGCACTGGCAGTGGAAGTCAGAATGCAGGGTTAAAGAAGGACTTAATTGGCTTTTTAAGTGTCTTAATTAGTTTCCAGACAAATTGAAGGGGATTCCCTGTTCATCTCAGAAGCTGCCCCGGTGAAACCCGAAAGAGGGAAGGGAGATGGTGGGACACAAAAGCAAAATACTGCGCATGCTGGAAATCTGAAATAAAAACAGAAAGTGCTGGAAATACTCAACAGGTCTGGCAGCATCTGTGCAGAGAAAAGCAGAGTTAATGTTTCAGGTCAATGACCTTTCATCAGAACCTTTCATTGTTCACTGTCATTGCTTTCTATCTCCCTTGCGTTTGATAATGCTGGGATCCTGACCCAATGTCACTTTTAAAAGGATTTAACTCCCCGCACGCATCAAAACCTGTCTCCCCTTGCTTGGGAAAATTCCACCCATAGAGTACACAAGCAGAGACGTTATGCTAAACCATTATAAAACATCGATTAGGTGGAGTATTGTTCCAATTCTGGGAACCACAATTTAGGAAGGATGTCAAGGTCCTGGAGAAGATGCAGTAGAGATTTACTAGAATGCTAGCAGGGATGAGGAATTTCAGTTTTGTGAAGAGACCAGAGAAGTTGGGATTGTTGTCCTTCGAGAAGAGAAGGTCAAAACAAGATTTTATAGAGATGTTCAACATCATTAAAGGTTTTGATAGTGTACATAAAGAGCAACTGTTTTCAGTGACAGATGGGTCGGTAACCAGAGGATACAGATTTAAGGTCATTGGCAAAAGAGCCAGAGGTGACATGAGGAAAAATAAAATGATGCAGCAAGTTATGATCTGGGATGCAGTGTCTGAAAGGATGGTGGAAGCAGATTCAGTAGCAACTTTCAAGAGGGAATAGCATTTAACTGGAAAGGGAAATAGTTGCAGGCTATGGAGAAAGATCAGGGGAGTGAGACTAATTGGATAGCTCTTTTAAAGAGCTCGCACAGGTATGATGGGCTGAATGTGCTGTTTGATAGTATGATTCTAATTCAGCTATATACTCCCAAAATGGTGCAAACATTTAAAAAAAAATAAACAAACTTTGCTTTTGGAGTATTTTGGGCTTTTTTTCCTGGAGTTGTGCAACTTTCACAAAATATAAAAACGGTTGAAGTCAGAGGAAGGAAATGAATGATATTCTTTAAATAGGCAAGAAAATTGTGGGCTCAACCCATAATCCAGAATACAAAATCTAGGCAGACACTTCAGTGCAGTACTGAGACCCTGTCTGGCTGGTTCAGTGATTCACCTTAGATATTAAAGATTCCATGGTGCTATTCAAAGGAGAACTGGAAATTTGTGTCTTGGCGAATGTTCTTCACTCAACCAGTACTTCCATCATAGATTAACTCATCATGCCTCTCAATACTCTATGTGGGAAGAGCAAAATGGTTACTATGTTATCCTGCATTACAACATTTATTGTCTGTATCATACTTTGTTTTTTTCCCCCCCTGAGCGGCGCAATAAGGCCTTTGATAAATGTTAGTTCTTTCTTTAAACAGGAGATGTTAGTGCAAAGATTATTTTACACAACCTAAGTTTCCTTTTCTGAAACAGTGAGAGATATTTCATTCATTGGGTAGGCAGCAGCAGCAAGAACAGTTACTGCAGTCCCACATTTCACACCTATGGCACAAATATGCACCGCATACCGAGTTTCCAAGTAAATTCACACTCCTACAGAGTCATCAGGTAAATTAATGCCTTATACAGAGCAATCAGATAATATCCACACCTAAAACAGAGGATGTTTATATGTAACACACATCATTTAATAGATATTCAATCAATTTGATTTTGCAAATAGAAAAAGCACTTGCTGAAATACAATTTTCATCTCATGCAGCACAATGGAAGCAGATCAGATTGACTTAGATGAGTGTGAGGTTATCCATTTTGGATAATAAATATCCAAATGGGGTACAGGAACAAAGGAATTTTGGATTACTGATACACAGGTCATTATAAATAGCAGCACAGGTTAATAACATCATAACAAAAACAAACCAAACACTGGGATTCATTTCTAGGATAGGATTGAACACCAGAGATGTGATGCTAAATTTACTCTTATGTGATGCTAAGCTTATACTTATATGCTATACTCTAACCTTGGTTAGACCATACTTGGAGCACTGTGCACAGTTCTGGTCTTTATATTATAGAAAGGATATAGAGCAGGTGCAACAAAGAGTCACAAGGATGACATTAGAACTGAGAGGATATACTTATCAGGAAAGGCTGAGTCGGCTGGAATTCTTTTCTCTAGAAAAAAAAAGACTGAGGGGTGACCTGATAGAGGTCTTTATGATTATGAAAGGGTTTGATATGGTAAACATAGAGATGTTCTCACTTGTGAGGCAGAGCAAAACTGGGGACCTTAAGTATCAGAGAGTCACTAATATATCCGGGACAGGGGGTCTCTCCTGCACCCAAGCCATCTTCCACATTATCTGGGGACAGAAAATGGACTGTATCCACAGGGGCATGATGTACAAACATCTAGATAAAGGGAGAAAGAAAACTTTCCCAACACCACCTTCATCCTGATGGCCACCTTTGTGTGAGGCAGCATCAAGCTGTGCATAAACTATTGGTACCAATCACTAAGGGCAGGATCCTGCCCTTGGAGACAGGAACAGCAGTGGGGGGGCAAACAAAATGGCAATAGGTGCTATTCCTGACATTGCCTGGTCTCCCTACCATTTTGTCTGGGGCCAAGGATGACCTTCCTGCCCCAGGCCAATTGAGGCCCTTAAATGACCACCAAGGGCCTCTTCCCACCTCCACTCCAATTGGGTAGAGGACGGAAGGGCCCACTGCCAGATGGAGATGCCACCAGATGAGATCTGGCAGCCTCCTAGCAGGGTCGGCGGGGTCCTCCTTTGGGGGAAATCCATGGCCCTCGGTGTGCCCCCTGGTGGTGATAGCTAACCCCGGAAAAACCACCCCCACCCTCACCCGCTCCATCACCGGGGCCTGTCTGAATTTCTCTAGTGACCCCGAGACCACTCATTTGTCACAGAGTCCCTAATGTCTTCGGTACTGCAGGGCCTCCTGTCGTAACAGCAGTGGCCACCTGTCCCAGGGGCACTGCTGGTACTGCAGAACTGCCAACCCTCCGATTGGCTGGCAGCTGTGGAGGTGGGAACTCATCTCTTAAAGGGATGGTCTCCCCAACGGCGGGCATTTAATTGACTGCCAGCCGCGAAATAGCAATGGGGGCCTGACGGAGGGCTGAGGTGCGTTCTCCCACCTGCCTTTCAGCCTGTTGCTCAGAATAAAATCTGGCCCTAAGTGTCACTACATGCTGAGGTTCTATCTGTCCCAGGTATTGCGAAGGATGGGTCTAGCCACGTTGCCACGGAATGCTCCATTCAGTTGCTGTGTGCCATACCACCCATTCCTGGTGGAAAGGTTCGGACAGTAAAACCCGTTTGACCACAAATCCATCAGGCGGTGGTCCTCACTTAACGTCCTTGAGGCTCTGCAGGAAAAGGAGATGGTGAATCCATTTGGATGGTTCCTGAGCAGACTGTCAAACTCATTTGGCAGAATGACTCATCGCCAAAACTTTCAAGCAAGCACTAAGACGTAGCTTGGCTGGTGGTGAGAAGGGCCCTCCCCATCAGATCCTTCCTGCATGCCCAGAGTCTCACCACTTCCACACGCTGCCCTCAAGGTAGCTCTAGTGGGGAAGAGACCATCACCCAGCTCCTTCTGGAACGTGCCTTTGCAAAGCAGGTCTGGAAAGAGATGCAATGGTTTTTGTCGAGGTTCATCTCAAGCAGCTCTGTAACACAGGGCTCAGTGCTCCACGGGCTGTTCACAGGGACGCACACAGAGATAAACATCAACTGCCATTGGAGGACCATCAACTCGGTGAAAGGTGCTCTTTGGTCTGCTTGAAACTTGCTGGTCTTCCAGTGCAAAGAATAGTGGACGATTAAGTATTGCAGACGGACATTCCAAGGCTTAGGACCACATGCTGATGGATGCACTAAAGCTTGGAGCAGCCACCGCAAAGGCTTAATGGGGAAAGGCACTGTGTAAGGCCCTCCCACCTAGTGAGTAAGATCAAGTATACTCAAGGGCTGGAAAGTGTGTAAAACTCCTTGAGCTGTATGTACCAGTAATGTCAAGTGTAGTGAGGCACCTCATGTACCATACAGAAAGAAACTGATCTGTATTGCACTTTGTGTGATGCCAAATTTGAACTCTTATGTAATGCACCTTTACAAATTTAATGTACAAAAGTATATTTAAAAAAAAATTATTAATATATGCAATAGGGAATTCAGGAGAAATCTCTTTGCCAGAAAGTGATTAGTTTAGTTTAATTTAGTTTAGTTTAGAGATACAGCACTGAAACAGGCCCTTCAGCCCATCGAGTCTGTGCCGACCATCAACCACCCATTTATACTAATCCTACACTAATTCCATATTCCTACCACATCCCTACATTTCCCTACCACCTACCTATACGAGGGGCAATTTATAATGGCCAATTTACCTATCAAGAATTATTAGAATGTGGAACTCACTAACACAAGGAGTAGTTGAGGCAAATAGCATCGATGCAATGCTAGATAAACACATGAAGGAGAAAGAAATAGAAGGTAATGCTGATAGGCTTAGATGAAGAGAAGTGGAAGGAGGCTTGTGTGGAACCTAAACACTGACATGGACTAGTTGGGCCAATTGGCTTGTTTCTGCACTGCATATTCGATGGAATTTTATGTAACTTAGATGACAATTATAAATCAGCCAGCTTATTCAGATACACACAATAAAAAACTGTTCTTTGGCTATTAAACTCATTAACTGATTTTTAAACTAGTTGCAGCATATTTAACTTGTGAGCTCAACTTCAACTTTGTGTTCATCAGTTCTATAGATACCTAGAGAAATCTTTAGATGCCTTGCTCAGTTTTGATAGACCAATCTCAGTTTACATGAATCTCACTTCAGATTTAATGTGTATTTTCAAAATATTGTTTATTACAGCCAAGGTCACTGGTTTTCATTTTGTATCAAAAAAGGATGAAATCATTGAATACAGTCCTCTAAAAATTGGTTACATTTTTTGGAGTCTCATATATTTTAACTTTTCAGTTAATGCAAAGCAATTGCTCTGATCATAGTTTAACAGATTTACTCCATCTAGTGAGTAAGATCAAAATTTATATATGACAATGTTATGTTTTTGTCAGTTTTGCTGGATATTTTATATATCTGATTCACCTCAGAGCAATTCAGATAATATACTAGTTCTAAATCTAGCTTTAGTTACAGGACTTTAAAATATCTCAGTACTTACAAGATTTCAGTACAATGTCTTTCTCAGAACACTCCTGTATTTTCTAGAACTTTCCAGCCTCTCTTTTAGTTTCAGTTTCAAACTAGGCTTAAGTAATCAAGCACAGTGAACATGGATCAATAGATAGATTAATACAATCAAACCCAGATCAATTGAACTAATGAACACTACAGGCAACATTTAATTTGTCAAGAAAGATACTATGTTTTGCATTAGTATAGCTAAATTTGACAGCAAAAAATTGCAATCTTAGTGTTTCTAAGGGAAATTCAATATTACTAAATGCTCAGCAAAATCTTTTGTATATTTATAACTCTTTCACTGGCTATCTAGTTTTATTTTTTGATAGTTTGTTGGAGAAATGATGCAACAACATGAAACACTAAGCTTAGCGGAAAAAGGCACACAATCTTTAAAAGATGTCACAAGAACTCCAAACTGAAAGTAAATGAACATGTTGGACAAAGTAAAATATTAATTGCAGTTTGTGGCCAAGGTATTACAAGGTATGTAATAATCTCCTTCTCTTTTGGGCATCATAAATTGCAGTTAGTACCCGAGTAATCCGCAGTGCAATAGTTTTCTCCCACGCTCATTAACTGCAGTCACTATACTCAGCCCCAATTACAGTGAATAAATCTTTGCTTGAAAATCAGGCTTGAGGCTGGACATTCTGTGGTGAGTAACTCACTTCCTGACCTCCCAAAGCCTGTCTACCATCTTCAAGGCACAGGTCAGGAGTTTGATGTTATACTTTTCTCTTGCCTGGCTGAGTGAAGCTCCAACAACACTCAAGAAGTTCAACACCATCCAGGACAAAGCAGCCCACTTGATCATCACCCCATCCACCACTTTAAGCATTTACTCCCTCCACCACCAGTGCACAGTGGAAGCAATGTCTACCATCTACAAGATGCACTGCAACAACTCGCCAAGGCTCCTTCCGTTAATGTCTAATAAGCTCTGTTAATGGATGTTAAATACCTAGTAGTTGAAGGTGATAGGGTGGTATTAGGAGTGGAGAAGTAAACTCTGTGGCAAGCAATAAATAATCTCCACCAAAGCATCTTAGTCTCACTGTCTTCTTCATAAATAGGCTTGGAAGTTTCTCTAACATTGGTAGCAGAGGATGGTTCCCTGAAAGTGAAGTTTGGAGACTAAGATTTGTTTTCAGACATGAGATTAGAATTGGAGTTTTTCTTTGAGAAGGCTGTAATTGGAGTTTTTTTTAAGAATGATGACTGAAACCAGGTGTAAGGTGTCAGGATATGATTTTCTACTAAAATAAAAGCAAAATACTGCGGATGCTGGAAATCTGAAATAAAAACAAGAAATGCCGGAACCACTCAGCAGGTCTGGCAGCATCTGTGAAAAGAGAGATGCTGCCAGACCTGCTGAGTGGTTCCAGCATTTCTTGTTTTTATTTATGATTTTCTACTCATGTTTTGTGAAGCCAAACCTTACAATCAATGGAAGAGTGAGGACTGACCTTTACTGGCCCCTCGACGCCGCGGGTCACGGTGAAGGGGCTGGTAATATTCTGCGGGGAGACGCCCGCCTCAACCCGCGATCTCAAGAAGGGCCCGCCACATATTACCGGCGGCGGGGGGACCTTGGTGCGGCCCCCTCACCACCTGGTGGTGGGCCCTTCATCTCCATATGTTGATTGCCTTTAAATATATTCAAATTAACTTACCTGCCACCCCATGCCAATTTTACGGCCTCCATTTGGCCGGGGTGCACCTTCGGAACTCTGCACAGAGTTCTGAGGCGAGAACCTGGTGGGGAAGAGGAGAGTAAAAAAAAATTCCGGTCAGCAGGGGTGGAGGAGTGGGGAAATTAACTTTTATTGGATGTGGGGATGGTGGGAAGGGGTTGAAGGGCAAAAGATTGAAGATTGGGGGGGAAAGTTAGGGTATTTGAAATGTCAATTGATGGTCATTTCGGGCAATGAAATGACCATTGGGGGGTTGGAGAAAGGCCTCCATCACGTAATTTTATATTTAATAAAAATCAGTAATGTTTTCCCTTTAAACATTAAAAATAATTGTAAGGGCTTAAAGCCCTTTAGAAATGGCATCTGAGCCCACGTGTGTAACATCATGGGGGCTTGGCGACTGCTGCTGAATGTGGGCCTGCTGCTGTGTTTAATGGGTGCCGCCGCACAGTGCGGCGCCCGAATAAAATTCAACACGAAGTTGATCTATGGACATGGGTACGTCCTTACCAAAAAGGAAGTAAGGAATGGCCCTTGAACTTTCTCTTCCCACCAGAAGCAAAAAGATCAGGGCAAAGTATTATTGGAGCTAGAGGCTCATCATTTGGACAATGAGGAAATTTTGGGCAATCTCCCAAAATTTATGGATAACATTTATATGAAAGATGACTTATTGAGTGCCTATGAGGCATGCTCAGACTTTGATAAATTTAGAAAAAATTTATGGTTCTTCCAAAGAAGAATACATTATGGAGTTTAACCGACTATATGCAAGGTTGCAGCATTTCTACTTGGAAATTCCTAAATCAGTACATGCCTTCAAATTGTTGGATTGTGCTAGGATATCGAACATAGATAGACTCCTGGTATTAACTGGAGTTAGATTCAAAGAAAGAGATATACTTTTTGATCAGATGTCTGACATCCTGAAAAATATTTTGGGAAAACATTCCTTTCTGGCTGCTTTCATGGCGCAAATGGGCTCTTCAGTGGTGATACCGGAGGTGGTGGATACAATGCCAGCAACATTTCGAGGCTGTTCAAATATGGGGACCAAACGCCATTACGAAGGGAGAATCACAAACAAAACAAATGAAGATAGAGACCCTTTTTGCAGCTAGAACAGACGGCAGAAATTGGGCAATTATAGCAGAAGGATGAACCCCAGAATAACCAAGGGGTGATCAACAGGTGTTTCCGATGTGACTCAAAGTATCATTAATGCATTGCATGGTCCAAAAAAGGAATAACAGGGTTTTTGAGATGACACATGACTTGGAAGGTTTGAAAGGCCAGGATGATGCTATTGATCAATCAGAGGAATTGTACTGGTCACGAGAAGCTTCAGTCCAGTAATGAGTGTCCCAGTCGCAGATTCGTTCAATTGTGCAGTACTAGACAGTGGGTGTATGCCCACTGTATGTGGAGTGGGCTGGTTAAGGTGTTACATGGATTCTTTAAGTGAGTAAGACTGAAGTAAGGTCAAAAAATATGACAGTTCTATCTGTTTCAGGTTTGGGGATGACAACACATTGATTCACTAAAAAGAGTGATAATTCCATGTAAGATGGCAGGGGCAAATCATTTTATTAGTACAGATGTAGATCCAATGAAATACTTTTGCTGTTAAGTAAACAGTCTATGAAAAAGGCTCAGATGAAACTGGTTATAGAACATGACAAGGCGATTGTCTTTGGGAAATCTGTAGCTTTGCAGTTTACACAGTCGGGACATTATTGTATTCCTTTAGTGAGATCTAACATCTCTAAGCAGGATGTTAAAGAAGTATTAATGGCATCCAGCGGTAGGGATTTAAAGGAGAAAAGGCAAATTATTTCAAAATTACATCTTGTCATAGGTTGAAGATTCTGTTAAAAGATGCAGGGGTAATCAATGATGACTTCACTAAACTTAGCGAAGATATCAATGAAAAATGTGATCGCTATAAAAAAAATATAGAAGGACGCCATTGCAACCCGTAGTGAGTCTCCCATTATCAAGGGACTTTAATGAAACCGTAGCGATGGACTTGAAGGTAGGGATAAAGGCAAAAACATTTTTCTTCTACACTCTATGAACATAGTGACGAGATTCAGTCTGTCAACAGTAATTTATAGTAAAGACAAAAAAGTCATCGTGGACAAGATAATGGAAAGGTAGATAGGAACAAGACTGGGAGCACTGGCTAGATTTCTAACTGACAATGGAAGAGAATGTTCCAATTATGAGTTCAGGAGTGTGTGTGAAACTATGACTATTGTAGCAATGCACATGGCAGCAGAAAGTCCTCTTAGTAATGGGATTTGTGAGAGAAATCACACTGTGATTGATGAAATGCTCCGAAAATGTTTAGCCGACCAACCAAATTGTAAATTGACGACTGCTGTGGTGTGGGCAGTACATATGAAAAACACACTTCAAATGGTTGGAGGCTACAGTCCCTATCAATTTGTTTATGGCAGGAATCCAAAAATAACTTTGGTAATGTGCGATCATCCCCCTGCTTTAGAGGGGACAATTAGTTCAATTTTTGCAGAATATGTGAATGCCATGCATGCAGGGAAAAGAGTATTTATTAAAGCGGAGGTTTCAGAAAAAGTCAGGAGAGCTTTGAGGTATCTGATCAGGCCATCAGGAAAGAATTTTAACACCTGGGACATGGTGTATTACAAAAGAGAAGGGCAGAAAGAATGGAGAGGCCTAGGAAAGTTATAGGCACCGATGGCAAAACGGTAATTTTGCAACATGGCAACCGAACCATTAGAGTGCATTCCTCATGGCTTATTGGCACTGATTATACACTGACAGAATCTGAACAAATGATGGACACTGATGATGCACCATGTACTTCGCATGCACACATGTCGGACCTTTACGAGCACCAGATTGTGGCAGATAATGGGCTAACTGAGAGCGGATCAAGATAAGGCCATTTATCCCAAAGGTCAACTGCTGAAAGTTGGGACTAGAGTAATTTATATGCCAGAAGGAGCGAGTGAATTGAGGGAATCCACCATTATAGGAAGGGCAGCAAAAAGCCACAGGGAATTACAAACATTGGTTGAATGTGCAAGACAAGGGACAGGATATCAGACCTATAAATTGGCAGAAGGAAGTGAAAATGTAGAAGGCCAGAAAATGAAGTGTGAGTTCAGACAGTGGAACTGAAGATGATCATAGTTCAAGGAAAAGGTCACAAACCTGTGAAAGGAAGTCTGGTCATAGGAGGGACAGGTCGAGTAGCAGCAGTCCAGAAAGGGATAGGAAATCTAGTAGGGCACATGGTTTCACAAGAGCAAGAACCAGAGAGCAGGTGAGGAGCACTACTGGGTGGCAAAGTGGCGCAGTGGTTAGCACTGCAGCCTCACAGCTCCAATGACCGAGGTTCAGTTCTGGGTACTGCCTGTGTAGAGTTTGCAAGTTCTCCCTGTGACTGCGTGGGTTTCCCCTGAGTGCTCTGGTTTCCTCCCACAGCCAAAGACTTGCAGGTTGATAGGTAAATTGGCTGTTGTAAATTGCCCCTAGTGTAGGTAGGTGGCAGAAGAATGGTGGGGATGTGGTAGGGAATATGGGATTAATGTAAGATTGGTATAAATGGGTGATTGTTGGTCGGCACAGACTTGGTGGGCTGATGGGCCTGTTTCAGTGCTGTATCTCTTAATAAATAAAAAATTAAAATAAAGAAGTTGGAGACCTTACAATAGAAAAGCTCTAGTGGCTACTAACAAGTTAGATGGTGAGTTGGTAAAGGATGCAAAACAAAAAGTGCTTGACAGTTGGAGAGAGTTTGGTGTATACACAGAGGTGCCAGATAAAGGACAACCAGCATTGTTTCATAGGTGGATTTGTACAGAGAAAGTACTTCCCCATGGTACATGTAAAGCTAAGGCCAGACTTTTATCTCAGACATTTGAGGAATGACTAGGCGACCAAGAAGTTAGATTGGACTCCCCAACAGCAGGAAAAGCAAGTTGAGGATTTTCCTAGCCTTTTAGCGACACACTCATGTGAATGTAAGTCCATTGACATCAAAGCAGCATTTTTGCAAGGGGAGAAATTTCAAAGGGAAGTATTTTTAAAGCCACCAAAAGAAGCTGGAGATACGGGGAAAATTATGGAAGCTATTCAAATGTGTTTATGGGCTAAACAATGCATCAAGGGTGTGGTATTTTTCATATAGGTCTGTCCTACTAAAAGCTGCTTGTATTCAGCTAAAAGCAGATCCAGCAATGTTTTATTGGTACTATGAAGAAAAACTAGCAGGCATTTTCTTGATGCATGTAGACAATTTTCTGTGGGGAGGATCTGAAGCATTTGAGAAATTTGTGGTAGATACAGTTCTACAGGAATTTAAAATTGGAAGTCGGGCTTCCTGAGCTTTTAAATATATAGGGTTGGCCGTTAGGCAGACTAAATTGGAGGTAACCCTAAATCAACAGTCTTACCTAGAGAATGTTAATAGGATCCTAATAAATCAGGTCAGATCCTCGCAAAAGTAAGACTCTACAACCAAGTAAGAAGCCAGTTAAGGAGATTAATCGGGTAATTAAACTGGTTGTGCACACAAACTAGGCCGGATACTTGCTATGATGTATTCGAATTGAGCACCATGCTGAAACATGATACTATTGGGAAGTGCTGAAAACAAATAAGACTTTGAAGAAATTGAGTTTAGATAAAAGTACACGCAGGTTTCCAGCCTTGGGTGACCCAGAAAAAACGAAATAGGTCATTTTTAGTGATGCCTCATACGCTAATCTTCCAGATGGTTATTCGAGCGCAGCAGGGCTCATTATATTTTTGGTGGGAAAAGAATGATAAATGTTGTCCATTAGCCTGGGAATCAAAGAAAATAAAGAAGATAGTTAAAAGCACCTTAGCTGCTGAGACAATAGAAGTGATAGATATGGGTGAGTATTTTAAAGGAACTCTTATATAAGGGGCAATCAGAGAAAACCTTTCCTATAGAATGCTATCTAGATAGCCATTCTCTCTGGGGCAATGTTCATTTGACAAAAGGTGTTACCAAAAAGAGATTGAGAATTGATCTCACGAATATAAAAGAAACGTTGGAAAGAAAAGAAATTTCCAAAATAAAATGGGTCATGCAAATCATCAGCTGTCGGATTGTTTTACAAAGAGAGGTGCTTGTTCAAGGAAGTTGTTGGATGTCCTCGAAGAAGGTTGTCTTTTGTTATGATGAGTTCGGAAAACGTGGAAATTTTTTTAATGTTAAGATCACTTTGTAATTCTTTAAACAAGTTTTTTTGTTAAGAAAGGGGGAATATACAGTATGTTAATAGTTGGTGCTGTTGAATGTTGATGGTATAATAACATAAGGTAAAGAAAAATGTATTATTTTGTCTCTTTTTCATTTTATATATCTGTATTTAATTTAAAGAAAAGAGGCAAATCTGTTAGTGTCTAATAAGTTCTGTTAATGGATGTTAAATACCTAATAGTTGAAGGTAATAGAGTATTATTAGGAATGGGGAAGTAAGCTCTGTGGCAAGCAATAAACAGTCTCCACCAAAGCATCCTAGTCTCATTTTCTTCTTCACAAACAGGCTTGGAAGTTTCTCTAAAACCTTTAACAATACTTTCCAAACCCACAATCTCTACCACCAAGAAGAACAAGGGCAGCAGATGCAGGTGGCACCACCATTTGTAAGCTCCCGTTCAAGTCACACACCATCCTAACTTGGAACTATATTGCTTTTACTGTTACTGGGTCAAAATCCTGCAACTCCCTTCTTTTAACAGCACTGTGGGTGTTCCTACACCACATGGACTGTAGTGGTTCAAGAAGGCAGCTCACCACCACCTTCTAGAGGGCAATTAGGGATGGACACTAAATGCTGGCCTTACCAGTGATGCCCACATCCCACGAATGTATTAAAAAAAGTAGCCGTTTACATATGCTCTTCACTAATTTCCAATTCAGAAACCTTTGGGTACTTAGGTTTTAAGCTGGACTATTGTATGATTTGCAATATGTATCATTCTCTTTAACAAAAGCATGGATGTGGCATGATGCAAAAACAAACAACAAAATGCCAATGGTTATGATTGAATTCAAAAATGTCCAGCAATTCATTGTGTGTGCTCCATGTGACACTCAAGCAGCTTTTTTAAAAATAAAAATTGTACGAGCAGCATTTGGCAATTCTGTAATATATTGCATGCAGCAGGTAGATAGTGTAGGAGAAAAGATGTTGCAGGAGGTAGCAAAAGTAAGTGGGGAAATTAACAACAGAAATAAACAGGGGTAAAGAATTAAGATGCTTCATTATCCAAAAAAATGAGGAAATGTTTAGGAATTTGGGCAAGATTTCAAAGTAATCTAATTGAAATCTTCAATATTGTGAAGGGAATTACTCAAATATTGTTCAAAACACCGAATGATTAAAATACCAAGAGTCACAAATTAAATGTTAATGATAAGTCAGACTGAATGGGTAGCAGTGTTGTAAAATAACTTACCAGAGAAGGCCACTGAAGTGGAGAGTACAAATGAGTTCAAGTAACATGTGCATTTCTAGAGAGAGAGAGGAGGAATTGAATGACATAATTGAAAACAGGTAATAGGAAGGTCTATCATAAAGGGACTGGCTTGTTAAGTTTCACAGCCTTTTCATGTTCCTAAAAAAATCTGACCTTCTAGACTGGCTTCAGCTAACTCACCCTCTGATTTTCTAGCTCTGTCAATGGCTAAGTATCTTCAGCAAAACCACACAACAATATCATGCTTAGATGCGCACAATATGAAGAATCAAAGGGAGGAACTTTCAGTTGACATAAAACATACTGTGAACTTTGTAGCCAAATCTTGACCATATTGCTGCACCAATAGGGTGTGTTTATTTTTGTGGTGAGACTCAGACTTAAAATACATTTTAAATTGCTCTGATGTTTTAAACACTTTGAAATTATTCAGGTGTTTATGGGTACAGTAAATAGTTCTGTGGTAAGGTATTTAATAAAAGCATTGAAGCAGTTTATTGCCCCAGAATCTCTGTCATTTTCTATCGGGATTCCGGGAAAACACATCCAGGGGATGGAGGGGCAAATGATCTTCTTCCAGTCCTCCACCAGGGCTGCTTTGAAGCAGGCCTCTGGAGGCCAGTTGAGACCCTTCAGTTTTCTCTCTCCATCTGTGGGAACAGTCTGGGTCCCACTTAGCCCTTCAATATTTCACTGGGATTTGGAATACTTGCAGGAGGCTGCAAGTGCAATTATATGTCCCATCAATCCATGCAAGGCAGTGAACCATTCCAACAGCTTTTATTGTGGATGAACTATTTTTCCAAACACTATGAAGCAGAGTCTTCAATAAATGCAATAAATTGAAATTGCAATTTCCTTACCCTCACCAGAAAGCCCCACAACAATGAATAGCTCCTGTGCTTCGATTAAATGCCTGAGGATAGGAATTTCTATTAGCACCCATAATTTCCTGATAAATATGCCTTGTGCTTTGAATAATCTCTGGAAATGTTTATTTAAAATTTTTGAACGATTTGAGAATGTTCCCAATTGAATCTTCCTTTCCAAATTTATTTGATGCTACATTGTTCATTTCGAACTGATAAGCCCTGTTCATATATAAACCTCCTGTAGCATTTATATCAGAACTGATAGTATAGCCTTTACCCAAAGTATGTTGAAAATTTTTGAATAAAAACAGTGACAAAATGGTCAACAATGCCAGTCACATAGCACACAGTGCGATCCCATGAATGTGATAAATTACAATGAATTAGGTTTTTGATTTTTTAAGGGAGATGCGCTAATCGAGCACCAAGAGTACTCTCTCTCCTTAGAATTGGGCCACAGGTCCTTTAAATCCTATATAAATCACAAAAATGGGTCTTCAGCTTAACATCGGAACATCTCTGAGCATACACTGTGAAAGAAGATGGAAGTACTGATAATACTGATTGATCTATATGTGGGCAGCAAATTACATGATATTGCAGTGTCAGCCAGGAATAAGCCACAGGTATAACAATTGAGGGTGGGGTGGGGTGGTGGGTGGCAGTGTAACCTTGCCAATCAACAGCAACAACAACAACTTGCATTTATATAGAGCCTTTAATTTAGTAAAAGTTCCCAAGGTGCGTAATAGGATTGCTTTCATACAAAATTTGACACTGAACCACATAAGGAGATATTCGGACAGATGGCCAACAGCTTGGTCAAAGATGTAGGTTTTAAGGAGCATCTTAAAGGAGAGAGAGGTAGAGTGCGGAGAGGTTTAGGGAGGGAATTCCAGAGCTTAGGACCTCAGTAGTTGAAGGCACAGCTGCCATTGGTGGAGCAGTTAAAATTGGAGTTGCTCTAGAGCCCAGAATTAGATGAGCACAGATATCTTGAAGGGTTGCAGAGCTGGAGGATATTACAGAGATAGGGAAGGGTGAGGCAATGGAAGGATTTGAAAACAAGATGAGAATTTTAATATGAAGCATTGGTGAACCTGGAGCCAATGTAGATCAATAAGCACGGGTGATGGGTGAACGGGACATGGTGCAATTAGGTTACGGGCAGCAGAGCTTTGGATGAACTCATGTTCATAGATGGTGGAAGATGGGAGGCCAGCCAGTAAAGTACTGGAATATTCCATTCTAAAATTAACAAAGGCATTGATAAGGGTTTCAGCCACTGATGAATTGAGACAAAGTTAGAGACGGGCAATGTTATAGAGGTGGAAGTAGGTGGCCTTGGTAATGGAGTGGATGTGTAATTGGAAGCTGATCTCAGGGTCAAATAGGAAACTGAAGCTGTGTTTTCTGATGATATCATTGAGGGGCAGCAGGTAGATAAGAAATAGGAGGGGTCCAAGACTCCCCTGCATCTTTGGGGGACTTCGGAAGTAATAGTTTGGGAGTGAGAAAAGAAGCCATTGCAGGTAATTCTCTGGCTATGATTAGATAAATATGAATGGAACCAGGTGAGGGCAATCCCATGCAGATGGATAATGGAGGAGCTGCACTGGAGGAGAATGGTATGGTCAACTGCAGACAGGTCAAGAAGGATGAGGAGGGATAGTTTA
The DNA here is from genome assembly GCF_036365525.1 of Heterodontus francisci. Lineage (NCBI taxonomy): Eukaryota > Metazoa > Chordata > Chondrichthyes > Heterodontiformes > Heterodontidae > Heterodontus > Heterodontus francisci. The sequence continues at coordinate 66,085,254 of NC_090385.1, forward strand.
TGTTGGTCACAGTCACATAGGATGTCATTTGTGATTTTGATAAAGGCCGTTTTCAGTGGTGTGGCAGGATGGAAATCTGATAGGAGAGGTTCAAACATGGAGTTGTGGGAAAGATGAGCAAGGATTTGCAAGACAATAAAACATTCAAGAATTTTGGAGAGGTAAGGGAGCCTAGAGATTGGGCAGCAGTTTGCAATGGCAGAGGGATCAAGCATTTTTTTGTTGAGGATGTGGGTGATGACAGCAGATTTGAAGGAGAGGGGGACAGTACCTGAGAAGAGGGAACCATTAACAATATCAGCTAATATGGGGCCAGGAAGGGATGCTGACAACACTGTCTCTATAGTAAGAGTTGGCTGCAGTTGTCCTTGCTACAGATATCCAGGGTCATCGGTCACCTACTGTGCCAAGATCTGCAGTTATGGTGCAAAAGTTCCTGATATCCAAGATCTTTCAGCTTGTTTCATTTCTCTACTCAAGGCCCTTGAAAAACTAACTTTGTTTAGAATTAATAAAAAAACATCTTTTGTAAAAACAAACGAATAGAAATTTTAATTATATGAAAAAAGTAAAAAAAAAATACCTGAAAGGTAATGTAAATATTACAACAAACAAAATACAAAGGCCATTTAAAAGTCCCATTTTTCACAGCCTTTCTCCCATTCCAAATGGGTACACAATGGAAATAGAGAAAACCCATTACAATTGTGCTAAGTGCTCAAGGAAATATTTTTGCAACAGATCTGTAACCTTTGAGGGGCTGATGCATGAGATAGGCCAAGTACTTCAGCTCACTAATAATAGATTGTTGACTTGAAGGCCCGAGAAAAGTTAGTGCAGGGCCTGTTCTCTCATTTAATCTGTCCTTCTTCCCTGCCTCCTGCAGTTACTTTGTTTAAAAATCATAGGGATAGGGGGAAGAAAACATTTGGAAAACAGAGAAACTACTCAAAATATGAAGCAAACAACAGCTGGCACTCTAAATAGATCATGTGACTCGCAGCAAAAGAGTCTTTGGGGATTGCAGACAGGTAGTGCAAGGTCAGAAAGGGAACCATATGTAGACAGAGTTAAGCAATGCTGCTGTGTGAAAGGAAAATGATTGTAGAAATGGAAGTCATAGTGGGAGTTCTGTTTCAAGTTCATTAATAAACAGTCCAATATAGGAGGCGCCTGTGTCCAATAAGCATTTGACTGCAAAATAACCAGCTTGGGGATCATAGAATAGATAGCGTATTATGCAATGAAGCATTAAACATAGTTATATTAAATCAAAAGAAGTCATAACATACAACAAATGAGCAGCAGCAGCAATTCTAAGAATAATGATTTGTCCTACATAACAGAAATGAATGAGAACTCATGCATTATATATGTTGACAGAAATTTGCTCCAACAAATCGTTTCCTGCCTTTGCTGTTATTTTACATTAACTTTGTAAGTTGTTTCCGTTACTGAAAAGGACATCATTGTATTTTACACAGTTGTATGACTCATTTGACCATTCTGAGAATCAATTAACATGGAGTCAGAAACACAGGGGAAAAAAATAATTATGTCTATTTACCAAACCTATTCTATATTCAGAACATATACATACTTTTTTAGTCTTCTTTTTGTTTTTCAGTGTTTTACATAGGGGTGGAAGCCCTGTGCACTGGCTTAAAATTCAGGGGCAAGCCTGCCTCGCTGGGCCTGGGAGCCACACAGAGATTCTATGTTGCCCAGGCCCTTAATTGGCCCTGGGTGGGGCTTCCACCCCTCTGAGGCAGGAAGTCTCGCCTCCAGGAGCTGCTGGCCAATCAGCGGGCTGGCAGCTCTTCGGTCCCGGCAGCATCACCATGACCACTGCTGGGACTGCAGCCAGCTTTAGAAGGATAATGAACGCCGGCGCCGAAAATGGGAAATGGGTTTTTGGGCCTCTCCGGGGATGATCAGCTAGGCTCTGGTGAGGGGGTGGAGGTCAATCAGGAGGGCGGGGGACGTGCATTAGTGGAGGTGGCAAGATCTGCAGAGCGGGGGCCTCCATGGGGCACAGGGTTCCCGATCAGGAGGTCTCCCCCCTCACGCCTGCAAGGAGGCTGCCAGGTATTGCTGGGAGGCCTCCACAGCTGATAATGTGCCTGTCTGCCACTGATAATGTACCAGCAGTGGCAGGAGGAGGCCCTTAATAATCAATTAATTGGCCACTTAAGGGCCTCAATTGGCTTGCAGCGGGCAGACCGTTTGTCAGCTCCCCCCCACTTGTAAAATTGCAGCCTGGGTGAGAAGGTGATTGGAGTGGCACCTCCACCTCCTACGCAATTTTATGTTCCCCCACTCCCCCAACCTCCAGTCCCATCCTGTGGGGGGCATAAAAGTCCGACCGTGGTGTCATGTGACATCCAATTGCAAATACCAGCATTCAGCTCTCAAATCCTGAAAGGCTCTGAGGCCTGGAAATTAATGCAGTGATGTGATAATTTAGAGAGCAGAAATTCCAAATATAGGTACTCTTATTTCCTTCAGCAACATCAGGCTTCAATTTGTGCCGAGATAATCTATTTGCCACAGCTTCAATCAAAGCATTTATTTGACTCATGCGCAGTAATGATGCTAAGGGTCATGTTCAAACCACAAATATTTATGTGCTGATCAACAAATAGTCTCATTTATGGTTTAAATGGATTGAAAGAGCATAAGCAGTCTGCTGGAAGAGAACTTCATGATGACATTATGGAACATTGTTCATCATCATTATAACTGAAGACATTTAAAATTCATCTTTTTTAACAGAACAAATGCAACACAAGTAGCAAAAATAACTTGTGAGGAGCATGTTACTGAAGGAAAAAACAAACTTATGGCATTACTAAATGAACAGACTAATTGTACTTCAGTAGATTCTTGAGTACTTTCCAATGTCATTTTTTTTGACAAAAATCTTGTTGAATGTTCTCCCTTCAAAAATCTTTTCCACACAATCTTTTTCCGCTGATGAATAATTGGTGCCAGAAACTCTCAGATTCAAATTATTGTCTGTTTTGAATTAGCTAATCTCAATGAGGAGTAGATTATGGTACTAAATTTGATCTCAATACATCATTGCTTTGGGATTGGGGAGGGGGTGGGAGATGTGTTGGTTGCTGGGGTTCAACCTCTTGCTCTTTATCTAGGAGCTTCTGTTGGTAAGGCCACCAGTATGGATGTCCCATGAGCACAAGATTATACTCAGTTGTGATGCTTTCCATAATAGAATAGCCTGCTGACACTCACTGTCAGGTTTCAAACATGAAGAGTGGCCATTCAGGTACGGTTCTAACATCTTGTGGGATTGTACCCCATATGAATAGCAGAGGAGGAAAAGCTAGGAAAAGATATGATATTGCTCGCCATTACATGTCTCCATAACTAACTGTGTGAATTGGTACATGAAATGGCTCTGGTAAAGAAGAACAACTTGCATTTATTTAGCTGTACTATGTCCTCAGGCCATCTCAAGTCAACCAATGAATTACTTTTGAAGTGCAGCCACTGTTGCTATGAAAATAGACACAGCAGCCAATTTGTGCACAACAGGTTTTATAAATGACAAATGAATGATTGACCAATTAAAATATTGCTGGTTTTACCTGAGGGAGGAATGTTGCTCAAGGCATTTTGAGAACTCCCTTGCTCTTCTTTGAATAATACCTTTCACATCCTGATCAGACAAAGAGTGCCTCAGTTTAATATTCTATCTCAAAGATGGCAGTTCTGACAATGCAGCACCCCTTTAGTACTGCTTAATTATATATTCAAATCCTAGAGTGGGCTTCAACCTATCTGTCTCAGACATGCAAATGCTACCCAGTCTGCCAAACCCACACTTACAGCTTTGTCAGATGCCAGCGTACGGTCTGCAATGTGCACACAGCATCAGATTTTAGAATTCTCTCTATGTATGCTTCAGTGTTTTAACCTCAAAGTAGCATAAGGACATTACAAAGTATAGAATCTGCAGCTTGCTTCTTGCACAGATCATATGCAACCCACACTATCCTACCTATTTAATCTATGGAGGGGACATTCTGCATTAGTATGCCCCAATCTTGAAAGTAATGACGCCAACCTACAGAATATTCATTCACTCACATATCACTCTCATGCCTCCAAATCATCGCCTCCCGACCACAGGAAGCACTGTGTCCAAGAAGCATTTGATCGTCTCACTCCATTTCAACTTCCCATTCTTGGATGAATACATCTTCCAGGGAGAGCAAAGCAACTGTCATGTGATGTGAGGCAATTTGCATTGCCAAATTCACCTCTGTAAAATCCATGTGCAGAAGGTTTGAGGAAGCCAAGTACATATTCATATTCCTTCTGACACAAACTTCAAAATGTAAACAAGGTATTAAAATATTGTTCACAAAAACAAAAAGTGCTGGAAGTACTCAGCAGGTCTGGCAGCATCTGTGGAGAGAGAAGCAAAGTTCTAACCTTTGCCAGTTCTGATAAAAGGTCACAGATCTGAAACGTTAACTTTGCTTCTCTCTCCACAGATGCTGCCTGACCTGCTGAGTATTTCCAGCCCTTTTGGTGTTTGTTTCAGATTTCCAGCATCTGCAGTATTTTGCTTTTATTAAAATATTGTTGATTGGTGCTTATCGTTTCACTGCTCGACTGAAATATTGAGTTAAAAGAAAGTTTGCCCTAAATTCTGAGTTAGAAACCCACATTTTGTGGGGCACTGTAAACCCTAACCTAGTTGAAAAAGGCACAGCTGTGTGGTTTTAGTAACAGTCTAGTTCAATAAGATTCAGCCTTCCATCACTACCACTGCACATGGGACACTGTGCCAGCTGGCTTACATGCACCGACAATGAATTTTGATTTTCGTATGTTGAGTGCAGTCCTGCTTTTCATTTTTTTGATAGAGAAACAATATTGTTCTGTCAAGTTAATGCCACTGATGCTTCAAGATGTTTACCCAAGCCAAAACTTTCCAAAGTGAATCACTTCAGATTGTGTTTTGTTCATTGACACTATGACCTCTTTGTAGGGAGAAAATAATTTTTTCTTCAAGGGCTAAATCAAACTTAGGGAAACACTATGGTATCAAAACAACTAGTGGAGGATGTACTGAAGGAAATGTGCCGCAGAAGAGATTCCTTTCATATCATAAACACTACTATTTTCCTGGAGAAATTAACTTGATTAACGATACCACTTTTGTCTGAAGAAAACAAGCATCCTGTTAGACTGTTAACTCCAGGAGAGCTTTGAAAATAACAAAATAGGTCAAATTAAATTTCCTTCACACAGAAATGTTAAGAATATCTGTGGTAGCTCAAAGGAAAAAAGCTGCAGTGTTAATTATGCCGATATCCCTCTCGGACTCCTTCTCAATGTTGTAATGTATGCTTCAGGCAGGCGAGTTTGATAGCATTCATCTCTTTCATGACTTATACTGGAGGAAACCTATCATAGACCAAGTCTCCATTGTCATAATTGATGACACCTTGATTTAATCAATTTCACGTCTTTGTGTCCAAAATAAGAATCTAATGGGAGGTTAGAGGAGACTATTTATTGCCTGCAGGCTTCTGGGACCAATCTGAGTGCAGCTGTCTACTGCCCGTAAATCTGAACCACCACCGAGTCCAGTGCAAATCAAAAGACAATTTGGGTACTGTCAAAATTGAATCAAAATAAATGACTTGGGAAACCAATAGACTGATGCACGTAAAAATTACCATGTATAGACCCAATGGCACATATTTAACAGCAGTTCTACTCATTTGTCATGTGTTTGCTTCGGGCAATGTGTTTCACATTTTCTAGTCTTCATGCTTTAATTACCTAAAAGCCTTGATGTGATATTGATGTGATATTTTGTGTCGACTTTTTTTTTCCTCCGCTGAAAGGTCATTACACACCAATTTTCTCACAAAAATCTGGTTCAGCCAGACTCATTGCTCAGTTTTAATTTTCAGATAAATTTCCTCACTGGCTCTTCTATTCATTTGGGAAAATGTGGTAAGTGCAGTTTTTGGTTGATATTGCTTTTTGAATCGGGTTGAGTGATATTTCCTGGGAGGCCACAGTATGGTTTGTGATGTTATATTTTCTCATAAAATAATGTCAACAAACCTGTTTGATAGATGCAAGATATGCTTAATTATGAATGGTTGAATACTTTGATCAAAATTGCAGAATATTTCATTTTTAATTCTAAGTTTACATAATTATCAAATAGTGCAAGACCACCTTAAACAGAGCATCCATATATTTTTGCAGAATCCTTTTGAAACATAATAAAGGATGATTGCATTTATATTCAGACTAATGTGCTAGAATGGAATTCTGCATGCCAAATGACAATTCTTCATGATCTTTCACGTATTCTTTCTTACAATAGCTGCAAAATATTTGAAGCTAAGGACTGTAACTGTGAGTTGGGTATTTAGATTTTCTGTAGATTAACTACTGTATTGCATTAGCTTGCCACACATTGGCAGATTACTGAACATTTGTACCTTTTAACTGAGTAGCTTTCAATGAGAGGAGTAAGATACATTTCAGGGTAAAGGTTGCACTACTATATACATAGCATCCATAGATATATCAGGGTAATATGAAGTGCTCTTTATAATAATGTATAGGCAGGGTTGTGAAACATTAGATTTATCTCATATAGCTGCACTGCCTAATAAATGAAATGTAATGATAACATTTCTCTCTGTACTGAGTTACTGGTGTCCCAGTAAACATCTGTTATGCTCAGGGAATCTATTAATCCATCATGGGATAATTCAAGGCAAACACAGATATACACATTGTGCAACTAATTGTTGTCTCAAGAAAATATACTGTGCTCCTTATCAGTGGAGACATTTTCTTTCAAGTTTATAGTGATGTGTATAAAAGGTGTATATGCTAACTTACATTTGAAAACCTTACAAAGAATGAATTGCAGCAATATTAGAATGTGGTGTGAGGTAATGTTTTGAAAGCCCTCTAGTTCAGCTCACGCTTGTTTATTTTGCATATAGCCCTGTTCAAATGGCCGTTATTAGTTTGTTATTACCATCAGTCTTTCAGAAATTATGCAATATTTCTGCATCATAACTCACCAGAAAAGTTCAACTTTTTCTTTTGGCTCAGTGCTTCATTTAGAAAATAATGATATGATTGGGCAGAGTCAACTTGCAGCATAGATAAAGGAGAACCAGTGGATGTGGTGTATTTGGATTTTCAGAAGGCTTTTGATAAGGTCCCACACAAAATTAGTAAACAAAATTGCACCATATGGGATTGGAATAATATACTGGTATGGATTGAAAATTGGTTAACAGACAGAAAACAGAGAGTAGGAATAAACGGGCCATTCCCAGGATGGCAGGCTGTTACTAATGGGGTACAGCAAGGATCAGTGCTTGGGTCCACAGCTGTTCACAATCTATATAAATGATGTGGATGTGGGGACCAAATGTAATATTTCCAAATTTGCTGATGACACAAAACTAGGTAGGAATGTAATTTTTGGGAAGGATGCAAGGAGGCTTCAAGGGAACTTGGACAGGCTAAGTGAGTGGGCAAGAGCATGGCAGATGGAATATAATGTGAATAAGTGTGAAGTTATCCAATTTGGTAGAAATAAACAGAAAGGTAGAGTATTTCTTAAATGGTGAGAGGTTGGGAAGTGTTGATGTCCAAAGGGACCTGGGTGTCCTTGTTCATGAGTTGGTAAAAGCTGGCATGCAGATGCAGCAAGCAATTAGGAAGCCAAATGGTATGTTGGTCTTCATTGCAAGGGGGTTTGAGTGCAGGAGTAAAATTGTCTTGCTGCAATTGTGTAGAGCCCTGGTGAGACCGCACCTGGAGTATTGTGTACAATTTTGGTCTCCTTATTCAAGAAAGGATATATTTACCATAGAGGGAGTGCAACGGAGGTTCACCAGACTAATCCCTGGGGTGGCAGGATTGTTTTATGAGGTGAGATTGAGGAAACTGGGCCTGTAATCTCTCGAGTTTCAAAGAATGAGTATGCGTGACAGGGTGGATGTGGATAGAATGTTTCCCCTGGCTGGTGAGTCTAGAACAAGGCGACGTAGTCTCAGAATAAGGGGTAGGCCATTTAAGACTGTGGAGGAATTTCTTCATTCAGAGGGTGGTGAATCTTTGGAATTCTCTACCCGAGAGGGCTGTGGAAGCTCAATCGTTGAGCATGTTCAAGACAGAAATCAATAGATTTCTGGATACTACTGTCATCAAGGGATGTGGGGATAGTGCAGGAAAATTGAATTGAGGTAGATAATCAGTCATGATCTAATTGAATGGTGGAGCAGCTCGATGGCCTGAATGGCCTACTCCTGTTCCTATGTAACATAGCTGTACTTTATTTGGTATAGTATTGTTTATGGACCATACAAACTTTTTTAAAAATCCCTTTTTAAATGGAATTCATTCCTCACTGACACAAAACTACCAACAAAACCATAAAGGCTCATCACCACAACATGTAGCAGTTTTGATGCTTCGCCCCATCAGTAGATCCTGAGCTTTCAAGAACATAACCATTTTAATCAAAGCTTTCCTTTCTTCTCTTGAAGCTGAGATATTGTTCCACAGGTACTCACAGCCCTTTGGTACCACCCTGAATTAACATTCTTCATATGTGTTTCCAGACTGGGAATGTCAACTAACTAGTCATCATGGATAGCATCACAGTCAAATCCCAATCCTGTCCATAGTCATGTGTGCACTTTCCAGCAGGAGATACTAGACAAGATTATAAATGGAAAGCCTGTCTCACGTTTCCACTCCCTTGTTCTGCGAGACTGAAACAAATTGTAACACCCTCAGCATTACCCATTAAGATTAGCTAACTCAGCAAACTGGGCTGAATTTTGCGGCTAGGCCACAGGTCCCGACGTTGGGACCGGAAGCAGGTGCCCCTTCCAATCCGGCATTGAACAGCTGGCTTGCATGCAATCTTACGGTGGCCAGCCAATTAACATTGAGGAGGCACGGGGACTGTCCACTCATCACACGGTGGTGGGAGGTGAGGCAGCGGTGACGGCAATAGCTGATGGCGTGCCAGTTGTTGGTCCCATATTTAAATGGCTGCCAGTCCTGCATTTTCTGCTGACTGCCTTCCAGGTCTTACAGATTGCCTACCAACCATTAGTGACTGCTTGCCTGGAAATCAGAAAATTGAACAGAAACCTGCACCCACAATGGCAAATGGAATACACTGGGTGGCCCCATGGTTCTGTGATGCCTCCTTGCAGGTTCTCCTCCAGGTTGCAATGGCAAGGCAGGAGGTCCTGTTCCCTAGGGATGGGAGGAGGAGACTGGCCTGCCTGATGGAGATAGCGGAGGAGGTCAGTAGCTGTGGAGTCACCCAGAGAACCTGGATACAGTGCCACAAGGGTCAATGATCTCATTCAGTTCAGTCCACCAAGATGAGGACTCCATACCTCTTTTCCCTTTAGGCCTTGCGTTTGGCAATGCGAGAGGGTAGTGACCGCCCATTCAATGGCATTGGGGTTAGGCAGTAGTATATGCTACCAGAGGCATGGCTGCATCTCGGTGAGAGGTGCCATCTGTCATTGCTGACCCCCACTAGCTCCCTTGAGAGTGGCCTCATGCAGGAGGCATTCATGTGCCCCCATTATAGACTGCTATGTTGCCACTAGCATGAAAGTTGTGCTTGTCTCCATGAGGAAACTAACGTTGTTCATCTTTGTGCTTGCAGTAGAAGAGAGCCCATAACACAAAGGAAAGGGTTAAGACAGGTGGAGGGCTGCCATATTTGACCATCCTGACCCCCATGGAGGAGGAGGAGGAGGAGACCTTAGAACTGGCAGGGCAGCAGGGTGGCTGCTCTATTCCTGATGGTGAAGAATGAGTGTCAATGCAATAGATTGAGTGAACGAGGGGCATAAGGGCACATCTGGCATGCATGAGGCAGAGTGCTCATGTGTCCACCGCTGAACACATGGACCTCCACAGTATTGATAGTTGAAATTACACAATGGGAAGCCCAGGTGATGTGAGAGTGACTGCCCTAGCGATCAAGGCACTATTTGACCGAGTGTGGTACCAAAGAGTCCTAGCCAAATTGAAATCAATGGGAATCAGGGGGGGAAATGCTCCACTGGTTAGAGTCATACTGAGCACAAAGGAAAATGGTTGTGGTTGTTGAAGACCAATCATCTCAGCCCCAGGACATTGCTGCAGGAGTTCATCAGGTTAGTGTCCTAGGCCCAACCATCTTCAGCTGCTTCATAAATGACCTTCCCTCCATCATAAGGTCAGAAGTGGGGATGGTCACTGATGATTATACAATGTCCAGCACCATTCACAATTCCTCAGCTACTGAAGCAGCCTGTGTCCATAGGCAACAAGACCTGAACAACATTCACGCATGGGATGATAAGCGGCAAGTAACATTCGCACCACACAAGTGCCAGGCAATGATCATCTCCAATAAGAGAGAAGCTAATCATCTCCCCTTGACATTTAATGGCACTGCCATCGCTGAATCTCCCACTATCAACATCCTGGGGGTCACCATTGACCAGAAACTGAACTGAAGCAGTCACTATGATTACAAGGGCAGGTCAGAGACTGGGAATTATGCAGCAAGTAACTCACCTCCTGACTCCCCAGAGCCTGTCCACTTTTACAAGGCACAAGTAAGGAGTGTGATGGAATACTCTCCACTTGCCTGGATGAATGTGGCTACAACACCACTCAGGAAGCTCGACACCATCCAGGACAAAGCAGCCTACTTGTTCGGCATCCCATTCACCGCTTTAAACATTCAATCCCTCCGCCACTGACGCACAGCGGTAGCAACGTGTACCATACACAAGATGCGTTGCAGCAACTGACCACGCCTCCTTCGATAGCACCTTCCAAACCCGCCACCTCTTCACCTAGAAGGACAAGAGCAGCAGACATGTGGGAATACCACCACCTGCAAGTTCCCTTCCAAGTCACACACCATCCTGACTTGGAAATATATTGCTGTTCCTTCACTGTCACTAGATGAAAATACTGGAAATACCTCCCGAATAGCATTGTGGGTTCCCGTAGCAGATAGACTGTGACGGTTCAAGAAGTCAGCTCACTGCCAGCTTCTCGACGGCAATTAGGGATGGGCAACAAATGCTGGCCTAGCCAGTGTTTCCCACATCCTATGAAATAAATATAAACAAAACCCTTCAATGTATCTATTCTCTCATAGAGGTCAGGCTCAAGCCAAAAACCAGACAGCTGGAGAGATCCAGGGGCCAGCTGACTACCTCTGAGGAGGAGGAGGAACAGTCAGAGGGTGCACTGTCACATCATTCCCCTGCATCCTACACCAGTGGAGACTCTCTCAAGTCGGTGGGTATCAGTTTGCGCTTAGAATCGGGTAAACAATCTGGTGATCACAGCACAGACCTGCCCGAGCAGCTAATGGAGGCTTTGACTGCTGAGGCCACTGAGATTTGGAGGACTGTGGGAGGCCAGGCTGATGCTGAGCCCCTGGCTGATAACGTGCCTTTGGAGCCATCAGCAACGCGGCAACTGCTGCAGCCACAGCGAGAGGTGAGGGAACATCTGGCAGCACTTCCAGAGGCTATATGCACCCATACGCGGATGATGGAGGAGTCCATCCAGGCGATGAGTGTTGCCTTGTCTCTGGAATGTATAAGCATGGCTTCCTCCACGGAAAGACTGGTGACCCTCATGGAGAGCCTTATCCAGCAGCCCACTCAATGGATACCAGCGATGTGTGCAGACCTGCATGCATCGCCTTGTCCATGAGCTCCATGTAGCAGTGGCAAGGTAAGAGGGCATGAGGTGCTTGGAGTCGCTGCCTAGTCCTCATGCCTCTCAGGTCAGGAGGAAGGTACAAATGTGCCTGGCAAGAAAGGAGGAGCAGCTGCCTTCCTCTCAGGGAGCTCCTGGTGTGGACGGTGGCTCCTCAGCCCCTTTGCTAGTGACACTAATGCCTCAAGTAGCTGAGATGACAGAGGAGGGCCTTACACCTGTGCAGGAACCCCTTAGCATGCCAGGGTAGACAGAAGATGGCTGCCAAGGTTATCCCGATCCACGGAGCAGCAAGGTCAGCAGCCTGCCTGAATTTCATGGGTGAAACCAGTATGTGGCTATTAAGTCTCATGTTTGTTGTACTGCTTACTAAAGGGTTAATGTGTTGTTGCTACATCTCCTTCCAATTCTTGCTGCCCTTTGGGACTTCATTTACAGCCTGGCTCCTTCAAAGGGCTGGAAGCGATACACTAAGCTGTGTATGGTCAATGCTTCAATCTTGCCACTGTGCAATGCGCACCTGCGCGCTGGGCGATGGAATGCAAAATGAAGGAGGCGACAGCAGGGCTTCATAAAGGTAGGGCTTTCTTGCTATGGTTCCAACAAGGTAGTAAGGGTCATCAGAAACATCTATGTATAGGTGTGCCCTGAGCCTTGCTTGCACGTATCTCTGCGCCCTGCTCCGGTGTCCCACTCCAAAGCTGGCCCTGAAGTTGCTCATGTCCCGCTGCCAGTGCTTGGTCCTCCCTCCCTCTCAGCAACACCTCCTCCTCAAATGGGGACCTGAAGCCTGGGTGGATGAGGCCCATGGCAGGTAGCTTCTTTTCCCTTAGTGCAAGGACTTTTATCCAGATGGCTCCCCCAGCTTCCTTTCCCTGACTCATTTCCTTTAACAAGTGCCACTGCCCCAGTGGCACCCTAGCAGCACTGCCCCCTCAGTGCTGGCACTTTTTCACTCATTCTGCCTTCTTTGGTTGCCAGTGCCTGCGCTGCACAGCACGTTGGCTCGCTCGATGGCTGCCAGAGAAAGCCAGCACTGAGCTCCCACTTGCTTGCCACCTTCTTTAACCAGACAAGGCTCTGAAGTCCTGTGGTTCCCGTGCGCCATTCGTAAAATTCAAAATGTGCTGTACGATTGCAGTTAATTGGCTAGTTACTGTGACCACATGTGTGCAGGTCAATTTGCACAGTCACCCCCCATGTCGGCCGCGTCAGTAAAATGCAGAAAAGACGTGAAGGTGTCAGACTTCTGATCCCATATCTTCCATTCCGATTTTACGCTCCCACCCTCTCCCACCTCCAATTCTGTTCAAAATGGCCCCATGAAATTCCAGCCAGTGTATTTGCCCACTGCGCATTGAAGGGTGTAATGTAAATTTTTTTTGTAGAACAACTGTACAAATACTGTTGTGATAATTTCTAGTGCTGAATAACCTAAAGTAGATTTAGGTAAATGTTCAAAACATTTCCTAATTATTAGTATTTATTGAGTAAACAAACAAAAAAATCCAGTATTACAGCATCTTTACTAAAAAATTTTTATGTCTGTTTCGTTATGAGCGAACTTTATGGTCGCACTAATAAATGGTTTCAGATAAAAGCATTTTAAAGCATTTCAGAATAAAATAGCCCAGAAAGCCTGGGGAAACTGGGCCTGGATTCTCTATAGTTTCGAAGAATGAGAGGTGATCTCATTCAAACTTACAAAATACTTAAAGGGATAGACAGGGTAGACGCAGCTAAGATGTTTCCCCTGGCTGGGGAATCTAGAACCAGGGGACACAATTTCAAAATAAGGGGGAGCCACTTAGGACAGAGATGAGGAGAAATTTCTTTACTCCGAGGACTGTGGAAGCTCAGTCATTGAGCAGAGATTTATAGATTTTATAGAGAGTTTAAAGCAGAGATTGATAGATTTCTAAATACAAATGGCAAAGGGATATGGGAATAGTGTGGGAAAAAGGCACTGAAGTGGATGATCATCCATGATCATATTGAATGGTGGGGCAGGCTTGATGGGCTGAATGGCCTACTCCTGTTCCTGTGGTCCTTGAAGGTCCCATGTTCAATCCTTTAGTCTCTGCAGAGTTTGTTAATCTCAGCTGCTTTGGCTCAAGGGGTACGCAGTGGATCTCAGTCTCCCTGGACTAAGGAGGACAAAATAGGTCAGGCTTCTGCTCCTGATCACAATGATCTGTGTTTGAAACTACATGTGTATGGTTCTCTGGCAAGGATGGGTTTGAGCTTGATGGCAATGACCCTAAAGTGGAATAATCTGCCAACTATCACCATCTAAGATCAGGTATGAAAAATGACCAAGTGTGTGTGGAAGCTGAGGGTGCTTAGTACTTGTGGAACCACAAATGCCTTTAGGAGGTGAGAAAGGTGAAAAAAGGGCAAAATTGGCAACGAGACAAAAATAACATTCCTTGAAACAAATAATTTTAATTAGAAATGAAATCCTCCCAACCAGGAGGTAGTCTTTCATTGTAGATCATGATTACACAAAATGTTTTTCAACATTGCAGTTTAGCATTCGACAGTGCAGTCCTCCAAATCTGTTTAGACTCTGTCTGCAGACTAGGAAATGCATTCATTTTACAACTAACTCATTGCACATTTTAGCGGCCTAAAAAAAATCATTTATCTCCAAGTTGGAGAAATAAAAGAGAAAAACACAGACTTGAGCATATGGTGGTTCTGCCATATTAATAACCAAAGTCTGTGAGATTTCTGTAAATGTGTAATAAAAATGGATCATTTTCCAACGTTCAAAATGATGAAAAATTCTCATCAGTCATCAGAACAACTTAGATCACTTGCTCTCTTTCTCTTTGTTTCAGCCTCTCTCATGTGCTTACCTACATTAAAACCGATATGCCAAACAACGCTACTAATTCATGTTGCTCCCACGATTATTGGGCATCTGTGTAAAGTGTAATGCATTCTTTTTATGGTGTCTGATGCAACACAAATGAAATGCGGGGAGTTCAGTTGGTTGAAGATCTCAAAAAGGTTTATTAACAGCGAAACTATTATATACAGTACAGAGCTAACTATTTACGGGACTTGCCCCTCAGTGTTACAGCTGCAGAGTGACACAGGCTCCAAGTCACATGACTACGTGTTGGCACTTAGCTCATTAGCATACTAAGATCTTACAGGGACATCACTCTTAAAGGCAATCACACAACATTCCCTTTCTTTCCAAAGTTAAGTCTTGAATACTAAGATTAAAAATACATTAAATTAGGTAACATCAAAATTATTTACACAGGTATAGAGATTATGAACTTTACAAGTGCAGAGGCTTAAAAGTCCATATATTGTTTCAGTGGTTTGACAACTCTTCCAGAACTGGTTATGGTATAACCTTCTGGGAATGTAGATTTCACCCTTGGCTGTCATGGGTTTACGGGCATGTTGTCAATGCATTGGCTGCCGTCTTGTTGTTCTGTCACACACCCACCGTCGGAGCGTGCTTCCTCGAGTCTGCCATGCGGAATTGGAGTACTGCACACCTCTCTCAGTTGGCTTTGGTTCCTTCTCAACGTCGCTCCACTAGATGTTGTAATCTCATAGGACTTAGGCTCACTGCACACTCCAGACACATCTGTTGGCAACTATTTTTTTATTTTGGTTGTATGATGCTGACCTTTTGTCCTACATGTATCTGAGATAGTTCCGCTCCTGCATGTCGGTGTTACACCATCTTCATTCTCCCCTGTATTTCGAGCAGTGTCTCCTGCTCGCATTTGGACAGATGACTTGGCAGTCATCCGCCCTTGTCTCTAAACATGATCTCTGCTGATGACAGTAAGCCCATAACCATTGGTGCAGCTCTGAGGTGGAACATGGCAACACAAAAATCTTGTTTCATTGTCCTACACTTTAGAATAAGTGATTTGACTGCGAACCATTCGCTTGGTGAGACCATTAGATCTAGGGTAATGTGGTGAGGATGTCACGTTGGTTATGCCTCATTTGGCACACATATCCCTGAAAGGTCTGCCCGTACACTATGGCCTATTGTCAGAAATGATTTCTTCAGGTGCACTGAATAGACTGAATATAGCACTCAATGTTTCTGTGACGACTGCGTTTGAAGTGTGTTTTACCTGTCTGACAATCGGAAATTTGGAGAAATAATCAGTGACTAAGATCAAGTCATCTCGATTAACAGTGGGTACATTTGTTGTAGATCGTGGACCGACTCAATGCAGGTACTCTTTGTCTCTTCTGCTAAGATGGGTACCTTAGTGACCTTGTGGATGGTTATGATGTTGAGGTTCTTACATGTTGGTAGTCCTGTCATTGCTGGTCCACTCGCGTCTACTCAGTAGGACGTTTGAGGTTTCCATGCCGACTTGCCATATCTGCATTGTATCGTTAATGTGCCACAGGAAGGGATGTGTATGCAGATAACTTGGCAGTTGTCGGTTGTATCATTGATTTCCAAGACTCCGATACATATCTTTGAGGATTCGGACTGGTAGGATATTTGCATTAGCGCCGGTGTCAATCTTGACCCAGAGTGTATGTTTGCCAGCTTCCTTTGGGCACGTGATGTTGATAGTAGAAAAAGCTTCCAGTAGTTTGACTTCATCAACGTGGTGTGTCAGGTTCACAATGTGGAACCGAAGAAGGGTCACTTACCCGAAAAGTTAACTCTGCTTCTCTTTCCACAGATGCTGCCAGACCTGCTGAGTGGTTCCAGCATTTCTTGTTTTTATTTCACAATGTGGAATGCTTGCTCATCTTCTGACTGAGAATTACTTCTCTGAGTTTTGTCTCAAGTCTGTTTCGCTGTGGAATTTGTGTATCAGCTTGCATTTGTGCCAGTCTCTGGAGCTCTCCTTGCTGCTATTACCCTGTTTCTCCACCAGTCATCTGTTGGTTTGTGCCTATTGTGACTTCTGGCTGTGTTTTTGGAGCTAGATTTCTTGCATAGGCGGGCCCAGTGTCCTTTTGCACCGTACACGTTGCACAGGTCTTGAAGTGCAGGACAATGTCGCCATGAGTGGGACCAACTACAGTTATCACACAGCTTGCTTGCTCCTTTTGACCTAGTTATGGTACCGATACTGTTTGCTGCTCCTAGTGCTTGTAGGTGCTGTTGTCCAGTTACAATCGCTTTGTACTTGCTGCCATCTTCCAGCAGTGTGTCGATGCTGTGACCTTTCTTTTTAAAGAGGTCGTTCTGAAACGCTTCAATGGGTGTTGATACAATTACCAGGTCCATTATTCGGTCTGACAGCTCAGTTTCTGAAAAATCGCATTCATTGCACTTACTACTGCATCTGCTGACAAACTGATCTATTGATTCCTATGGCTGTTGCCTGCAGGACATCAACTACAGGCGGTGAATTCTAAAATTTACTCTTAATCCGAGCAGATCTTCTAGCACTTTACATATTTTTGCAGCATCTTTCTCGTCCTCTTCTGATAAGCCTGCAGTATTGATACTGAAATCCCTCATTTTCAACTGCTATTAGTATTTTCACTGCCTGTTTTTCTCTGGTTCTGTAATTACTTGATCAGTGAAGCTTAACTACATTCTTTGTTTGAAAAGTTGGAACTTGGATAGGATATCCACGGTCTTCTAGTTCATGCTGAGAAATTTGGTATTCATTTTTCTGCTTTTTTTTGCTTAAAACTTGCTTTAAGACTTGTTCAATGAGTCTGTACGGTTTCCCCTTTAAAAAAACTCTCTTGGCTGCTTTGTTTACAGGAGCAGTGCTTGTCTGTTTATCTTGCTTCCAGCACTCTAGTCCATCTGTTTACACAGTTGTGCCTTGGCATTTCAAGTGTTCTATTTCTCTCCACTAGAGTTTGTTTATATAGCTATTCAATAGGCAATTCTTCATGCATGAGTGGTTTTATGTTTTTTTAAACTTTGTCTGAGTGAATGAAAGTTCTTCACGCTTGAGTGGTTTGCTGATTTATTTTTTACAGCTTTAGCTACGAGCTGCATGAGTGGAGGATTCCCGTTCTTTTTGTGTTGGATACTTCCTGTAATGGCATGAACCTCAATCAGCTTGGGGGAACCTTTGAAAACAATCGATCACCTTTGCAAGCACCTCAAAGCTTTTTTTTTTCAACGGAGATTCCTGGACCGTCAGGACACTGACTCACCCGATTGCAGTGATTGATTTGCAGCCTGTTGTTCATGCTCTGCCACCTGTCTTTCAGCACTCTGCCTTCTACAGCTTGAGGTAAGTGTTTTCTTCACTATTTGAGCCAGTACTGTTTTTGAACTTTCTCTCTTCTAGCTGCAGGATAGTAGTTTTTAAAACTGTTTTCCCTGTGGTCTTCAATCTTAGATTCTATCTTCACACCACCGTATAATGAGTTCTTTTTATGTTGTCTGAAGCAACATAAATGTATGGAGGTCAGTTGGTTGAAGATATCAAGCAGGTTTATTAACAGATAACTATTTTATATAGTGCAGAGCTAATTATTTACAGGACCTACCTCTAGGTGTTACAGTTACAGAGTGATTCAGGCTACATCTTGGCACTTAGCTCATTAAAATACGATGATCTTAAAGGGACATCATTCTTAAAGGCAATCACACAACATAAAGCTCTTTTGCGGATGCATGAAATACAAATCTCAAGCAGCCATTTCAACAAACAGCAAAACATAAAACAAAAACATGGTTATACACCTTTAGGAAAATGTACTGCTAAAGTTGAGTGGATTTGTTTAAAATTCATATCTGCAAGAAGGCAGCTTCAGCAGTCAGCGCACTTGAGGTTCAACACCCCAAGGTGCCTAATTTAATGCCTTTGATTTTATTGATATGCTGCAGTGCAGCTACAAAAAGTCATAATTGTTTTCCTTTCTTGTATGAATCATCTTTGAACTGGTAACCCTGGAGACTGAACATCCTTATGCATTAGAACTGAACCTCAAGCACATTGAAAGGTACTGCATAATGGTTCAAACGAGAGAGAGTTAATTAGTTTCCAATTAAACAGCAATGTAGATAAATCAAAATTTGAAAAGAATTAAATTAGCTTGATTATGTCAGTGTGAAGGATTTTCTGGCAATGATCTCTCAGCTGGCTGATTCATGGGCCTTGCTGGTTTCACATCAAATGATCTAGGTTACCACCTAAAGTTTAAAACTGGACTTGGGCAGAATCCCTCATACCAGCTCTTTTTTAAAAGAATATTTGAAAAGGTCATTGGGTAATGCCAAAAAAATGCCAAACTTCAGAACTGTTGCAGGTAATTGCAGGATGCACTACCACTGGACATTGGGAGAGCTTTGTTATCTAGCAGACAATGATATGGCACAAAGGTAGCACTGGAACCAGATGCCTTCACAGAAATACTTGGTTAAAAAGACAGATCTGTATTATTTTTTAAAATCAGGCATTTGGTGCCTGGTTTACATTTTAGAAGTCTCCTAGACAGCTCGTTCAGAAGCTGGAGAGTGCCAGTGTTACGAATGACACCAATAAATAATGATGAGATAATGGGCCGGATTTTGCTCTCAGTAGCGCCAGCCATTCATTTCACTTATCCTCACCTAGAGACTTTCAGTTGGATTTTGCACTGGATCTTACTGTAAATTAGAGCGCTAAAACAGCCCTCTATAGAGAACCTGGGATCTTTGCGAACGGAGAAAGCAACCGGTATCTCTGTAACCAGATCGAAGAATTGTTAATGAGCAGTGCAGAGTCTGTACTAGGAAGTGTCAGTTAGAATATTTAATTCAATGTCAAAACAGATACAGAAAGCAAATTAAAGAGAAGGAAAGAAAGATAGGATTAGGAGAGGGAGAAATAAAAGAAACAGTAAGGAAAAGTGAAAAAAAATCATTAAAAAAAAATCTTCAATGGCAATTAAAATCTGAAGGAATGAGACTCCATTCTTGTAAAGTGAATTTTCAGTGCCAGAAAGATAGTTTAGAAGTAATTAAGACTTATCACGATGTTAAAAATTTACTTACACTGGGATGAACAAACCCTAATTACCTCTGGAGAGTTTAGTGGGCAAATATCACGCAAGAATAGCAACTGCGTTCCCTTCCATGTGTTTCATTGCTGAGTCTCTCAGCAAGGTAGTGTTACAGTGAAGCTTTTGGAGGGGCAGGGCAATTCGGACAGCAACAACCTTGTAGCCGGATGGCTAACAGCTTAGCATCTGCAGAGCATGAAGGGAAAAATAGCTATCCTTACACACGGGCGAGAACCGTGAGAAACAAACCCTGCAGAATAAGCAGTGTGTGAGATAAGATGTGCTACTGCTAGACAAGGACAGAAAACAAGAACAAGGCCAGCAGATGTATTTTGTTTTTGCTTTGCAACTAGCACGAAGCAAAATGGATGACTCCAAGTCAGGGTTGTACATGACTAAGGACATTCTCGAGGCTGGGAACAACTGGATAAAAAAAGGGATGCTAGGAGCCTGGAAAAGGAGAAGACCTGCAGGACCATTGTGGAGGGGTACCAGTTCGGGATTCAGTGGAGAGAACCCATCGGAGGGAGACTGATCAACTCACCTTGCAACGGATAGTATTTCAGTCCAAGCTGTGGGTCTTGTGATTTATTGTAACAAGTAACAAGTAGTTTAACAAGTGAAATAAAAGTAGATAAGTGATTTAAGTATCAATTAAAGTGTTTATACGAAGTAACTCGTGCAGGTGTCTTTGTCCGCCACATCAGTTGACACCATAGTTTGAGGGTCAACAACCTGATTTCAGGTTTAACTGTACATGCATGGACACCAGAAGTTGCTGTTAGATTTAGCTTCCTGTAATGATAGGCAGTGTTAGCCTCACTGCTAGAGCAGAATCTGGCTCATACTCTTTCATTGAGACATTATGAACATGCAGAATTGGTTGCTGCATTCCAACAATTAATGTGCTTCAAGTAACTTTCATTTTCAGGATTAAAATCTCTAAATATCCTAATGATCAAGTATGCTGGAGGTTGAAATGGATGAGCAGTACATTAAATTCACATTCTTTTCTTCCCTAATTACTCTTGTTCCACTAGATGTGATGCAGTCTCTTTTCGACTATTAAAGTGGATTTAACTAGAGTTTAAATGATACAATTCTCTACTGAACCCACATGCTTTGCTAATTGAATCATTACTCTCCTATTAAGGCCTGCTGCTACACAGCCCTCTTGTTGATTCATTTGTATCATTTAAAATGTACATTCCTACTTTTCCTGTAAGAAACTTATCAAACAGATTATATTGGTTGTTCATTCTTTTTGTTAATAGGCATTTGTCAGTTCAAGTGGAGTTCTATGTCCCAACAGAGATTGCAACCTCATAAGAGTATAGATTTTTGAAGCAGCCAATAAATCCACAGGAGACATTTTTCTTATATGGAAATGGTAGAAATGTTGTTGTTGATGACAACTGGATACTGGATTAGCATCAATAGCAATTCATTCACATGACAGTAAATATGCAATACCACCTGGCTGTTAACTCTCCTCCATCATTCACCAGTACTGGGGAGCTACCACAGGTGATCCATTTAGCACAGGAGAATCAGCTTCAGTGCCTTTGCATTTATATATGCAGCACCTTCAGTAACATGGGAGTCCAGTCAACAAAGGCCACATATCTCAGGTTAACAAAGCATACACTTCACAAAAACAACAGTCTTGAAATATGGTTTCAGCAAGGTACAAGTATGGTGCAGGTAGACCAAATGCTACTAATTTTTTGTCTTGGCAATGGTGACAGTGTCAAATTAAAGCTAAAGTAAGGACTTTCATGAATGTCAGTCTAGGCCTTTCAACAGTGCCAAATGTAATGATGGGGAGGGTAAATGAAGAGATTCTGAATTGGGTAGCAGAAGATTTTCATCTTCCTTAAATATAAAATATTTTCAGCACAGCATCTTCGTATGAAGAGAATGAGATAATAAATTAAAATCTATACAATGCAAGGAAAAAGAAAGAAGTCAAGCATGAGAAAAGGCCATTCGGTTCATTGAGCTCATCCTTCTAGTACTTCAACTTATCTAATAATACATCCAACAGTATTTTGAAGTCCCTTGATGTCTTTGATCTATCTTACTGATAGATTATTCCAAATTTCTTTTGGTAAGTATTTAAACTTCTAAGGATCCATTTCCTAAAAAGAAACTATAAGACAACATTACTTAATATCCTGTGTAGCTTTCAAATTCTGTGATGTATTACAGTCTGGGCATTTTCCCAAAACCTTGCGTTATGTATATGGCTAGAAGAAATATAAGTAGCCCTAACATTCTTATGAACCAAAACTTACATCTACTGGTTATAATCCACAAACAGATCACGCCACTCCTACCTTGATATTGTCAGAGGAGGTCTATTTTTGCAGCTTCCACTTCATTAAGGAGACAGTAATCAAGCTGGAAGCTGATGTACTAACAGCCTGAAGGACTTGGATGACTCTTGCCATAACTGTAAAAATCACAATGCCAGTAAGCTTTTATGCAATAGGATCCTCTAAGTTCTACAGGCGACATCTGCAGGTTGCAGTTCGTACCTGTATAAAAGAAATTGCTGATGATATGTTTGCTGGGGGAACTATCTTTACCACTTTCTCATTGGAAAAGAGACACCAGCTGGAGCTGGCAGACAACCTGGCAAGCTTTCCATGAGTCTATGATGGTATAGCTGGACTCCATCGGGCTATCAGGGTTCCACAAGTCAATCCAAATACATATATAAACAAAAAGGTATACCACCTTAAATTCTCAATTGGTTTCAGACCACAGAAGTGTGATTCTGCAAATCAATGTCCATTCTCCAGACAGAACCCTAGATCATTTTATTCTGCAGCAGCCCATGGTACCTGCATTATTTGAAGCTCCTGACAGAATGAACAGATGCCTGTTGAGAGATCAATGCTACTCGTTGCAATCATGGTCCATGATTCCAATTAGGAACCCTTAGAAGCACAGACACAGTGAGGCGCATGCCACCAGTGTTGAGTTTAAATTCAATCTCACAACCTATTCATCGCTACTGCAATATAACCTACTTCTGGCATTTACCTCACCCCATAAGGCAGCAAAACACTTCTCATGCATTTACCAAACCAGGCTCTTGTATGCTTCTATTATTGACCTCCCAATTTTCCACCCGACATAAATTATAACTCATCCAATTATCATTGCCACATAATATCCCATACAAAGCCTCACACCCATAACACCTATACTTTTCGACCTCCATGAGCTCCCTGTCCCCAAAGCATTGATGCAAAATCTTACCCTTAATTTTCAAATCCCTCTAATACCTTGCACCTCTTTATCTTTGCAACCTTCTCCAGGGTTGCTGGGTCTGGTTGAATGTATTCCCAGAGGTTTTGTCACATGACCTCAGGCATCCAACCACCCTGACTCCACAATGCCACCATTTGTCACCAGACATGCCCATCCTCAGAGAACACTGCCTTTTCAAGCCATTTGGAAAGCAATTAGATTCTTCATTGCCCAATTGGGTGATACTTGACAGTTAATCAAACAGCTATTTTTTTTTTACCATCTGCAATGTTTTTATAACTAACGAAAGTTTTGAAAAGAAAACGGAAAAAAACAGAACTTTTCTAATGCCTCTATGATTCTTTACTCAATTTATCACAGCAATGTCTAGGAGATTAATCTTTCATTCTTGAAGGCACCAGGACATTTCAAGAGAGTTGGCAACCCTAGTGCCACTACATGCTTTGCACAGTTCAGGTTCTGGCCTCTGAACAAGGGGGCATCTTAGAATCAGGAATAAGTATTGAGCCAGATTTAGTTAACAGCTTATCAGCGCATAAACATTTATCTAATAGTGATCATAATATGATCAAGTTCAACGTAAGGTTTGAAAGGGAGAAACACAAAGCAGTTATTCAGGTTCCAGATTCAGGTAAGGCTGACTTCAATGTGATGAGACAGAGATGGTTCATAGTAAACTGGGTAAATCTGTTAACGGGTAAAATGACAAAAGATCAGTGTGAGGTGTTCAAAAAGAAATTCAATGTGATACAGTGCCAGTTTATACCCTTCAAGGGCAAGAGCTACACTTGCCAAAAAAGAGCCATGGGTGACCAAAGAGGTAAGGGACAACATAAAACTAAAAGAAAAAGCAAACAAAGATGCAAAATCTTGCACAGATCCTGGCAACGAGGAGAGATACAAAGAATAATAAAAGGTGGCAAAACAGATGAGTTACATAAAGGGAATGTGAAAAGCAACTTGCAAGGGAATCAAAATCAACATTTAAAAAAAATTACAGCTATATTAAGAAAAAGAGGGTGGTCAGGAGCAATGTGGCCCCTTGGAAACTGGTAACAGTGACATAATAAATGAAAATGAGGAAATGTTGGTAATATTGAACAATTACTTAGGGCTGAATGTTATAGAGCCCTTGACATCAGGAATGGTGGCTGGGGGTGGGAGGAGGCATGAAAATCGCTCCAGATGAGGTCCGCCACCGACCTCCACACTGGCAGGGCCCGTCCCGAACTTGGCGGCGGCAGTGAGGCCTCATTTCAGCCACCCTGCTGCTCGCAACAGGACCCGCATTACAATATGCAGATGGGCATTTACCATTCATTAACATGCAGGCTGGAAGGTCACGTAGTCAAGGGAAGTATTTTGTGGGGGGGGGGGGGGGGGCGGGGTGGTGAGTGGGCAAGGAATCAAATGTAAGGCTATTGGGAGAGGGGATGGAAAGAGTTTTAAAATTATTTTTAATACTTTTAAATGCAATTTGCCTTTAAGATTACAAACTGTCATTTGGGGCTCTAAGCCCTTTAAACATAGCGGTGTACACCATTGCCGGGACCAGCTCGCCTGCCCCCTCAACATTATCGGGGGGGATGGGGGGCTGCGCACCCCGGGCATGTTAATGAGCTGCTGCGTTTAAGATTGCAGCGGCTCCGCGGAGTGAATATCATGCACGTGGGCCACCATCTTTTACGGCCGCCGCCGAGTACAGTGGCGACCACATAAAATCCAGCCCTCAGCGTCACTACTTACAGTAGACGAAGAGGATAGCATGTTGGACATCCTAAGGAAACTACTATTGAATCAGGGAATGGACTCATTAAAATGAATGCAATCAAAATAATTGGCAATGAAGGAAATAATAGTATTGTTACGATCAGGTGAGAAAGAGGTCTAGGGTTCCCTTTTAGCCTTCACCTGGTCTTACTGTAACAGGGTTTTATTTTTAAACACACTGTGTTTTGAGCTCCCCCTTGGTGAATCCTTATTCACCACTTTCCAATTATAAGGTAAAGAAATGAGTGCAAACAAGCTTTCTTAGGTTTAAAGAAGAAAAGTGAAATTTCTTAAAATTTAAACTTAAACTGTAATTGGTTAATGCCTACGGATACATGTCGCACCTCATGCTAGAATGCATATGCGATACGCACATGCAAATAGAGACAGAAAAGAACAGAGAAAAATTAAGTGGAGAGGTTTGAGGCAATATCTGAAGAGTTTCTTTTTACTGTGCTTCCAGCTCACTGTAGAGTCCTTGCTTGCAGGTAATTTTTGCTTTTCGTTGGGGCCCAGTATTCTTCTTAAACCTTGTTCACTGTAAGAGACTTTTCTCTCTTGGGGATCCCGTGTCTTTCAATAGATTCCGAAGCTTGTGAGAAAGAGATGAGAGCAGACAGGAGAGAGATGGTCTCAATCCAGCAGCCAGGAGCTTTCTTCTCTGTTCAAATTCTCCGTGGCCAATTTAAAACTCTCAGTTCAAAACTCTGCAACAGCCAGTTTGTCATGTGACCCCTTCCCCTCTCTCCCAGAACCGTGACAGGGTTCCCCTTGTCCTCACTTTTCACCCCATCAGCCTCCATATCCAAAGGATCATCCTCCGCCATTTCCGCCACATCCAGAGTGATGCCACTACCAGTCGCATCTTCCCCTCCCTTCCCCTGTCAGCATTCCGAAGGGATCGTTCCCTCCGCGACACCCTGGTCCACTCCTCCATTACCCCCACCACCTCGTCCCCGTCCCATGGCACCTTCCCCTGCAATCGCAGGAGGTGTAATACCTGCCCATTTACCTCCTCTCTCCTCACTATCCCAGGCCCCAAACACTATTTTCAGGTGAAGCAGCGATTTACTTGTACTTCTTTCAATGTAGTATACTGTATTTGCTGCTCACAGTGTGGTCTCCTCTACATTGGGGAGACCAAGCGCAGACTGGGTGACCACTTTGCGGAACATCTCCGCTCAGTCCGCAAGCAGGACCCTGAGCTTCCGGTTGCTTGCCATTTCAACACTCCCCCCTGCTCTCATGCTGACATCTCTGTCCTGGGATTGCTGCAGTGTTCCAGTGAACATCAACGCAAGCTCGAGGGACAGCATCTCATCTACCGATTAGGCACACTACAGCCTGCCGGACTGAACATTGAGTTCAATAATTTCAGAGCATGACAGCCCCCCATTTTACTTTCATTTTTAGTTATTTTTTCTTCCTTGTTTTTACATTTTTTTTTACATTTTTTACAATTTTTTTTGCATTTATTTCATTTCATCTTAGTTTGTTCAGTTTGCTTACCCACTGTTTTTTTTCAGGTTTGCACTTGCTGCTGTTCAATATTCAGTGTATTAATACCTAATCTGTACTAATGCTTTGTCTTTCAACACACTATTAACATATTGTTTGCCTTTGCTCCGTGACCTTTTGGTCA
The DNA here is from genome assembly GCF_036365525.1 of Heterodontus francisci. NCBI lineage: Eukaryota > Metazoa > Chordata > Chondrichthyes > Heterodontiformes > Heterodontidae > Heterodontus > Heterodontus francisci. The sequence continues at coordinate 66,111,712 of NC_090385.1, forward strand.
GCTATGTGGCCTTGTCCAATCTAGACCTCCTTTGTTATCTCTTGCCCCACCCCCACCTCACTTGCTTATAACCTGTGACTTTTCTAATATTTGTCAGTTCCGAAGAAGGGTCACTGACCCGAAACGTTAACTCTACTTCTCTTTTCACAGATGCTGCCAGACCTGCTGAGTGGTTCCAGCATTTCTTGTTTTTATTTCAGATTTCCAGCATCCGCAGTATTTTGCTTTTATTTTAGTCATGTGACTAGACTGGTCTGACCATGTCTTCTGTGTATTTGGCCATTTTAGCAGTTAACCTGGAATGTAAGCTCCTCCAACCTCAATGACTGGTAATCCAAAGTCCATTGTGGATTAAATTGGAGCAAGGAGTAGCCCCTTTGTCCTTTCCAAGTACCATCTGTTAATATGCAAAAAATGTCTCTCCAACCAAGGATCCATTGTGGGTTTTTTAACCAGTTCTTTCTTCACTCCAATAACAGTTTAAAATTACTGTTCATGTGGTGAAATTAATATTCCTCATTCTTGGCAGGTGGGAGCCTGCATGACAGTATAAAGAGTTATAAATTCCCAGGATCAGATGGTTTCCACCACGGGGTTTCCAAGGAAGTAGGCGAGAATGATGCAGATGCCCTAACAATAATTTTCCAAAATTGTCTCAACATGGGAACCATTCTTTTAGATTGGAAAATGGCACATGTCACTCTGTTAGTTATGGAAGGTGAGAGAGGAAAACCAGGGAATTATCGATCAGCTAGCCTAAATTTGTTGTCGGGAAATTACTAATCTATGATTAAGGATAGGATGACTGAACACCTTGAAAATTTTCAGATAATCAGAGAGTGGCAGCATGGATTAATAAAAGGTAGGACATGTCTGATGAACCCGATTGAATTTTTTGAACAGGTGACTAAAGTAATAAACAGAAGCATGTCTATGGATGCTATTTCTATAGATTTCCAGAAGGCATTTGATAAAGGCCCTCATAAGAGATGGTTAGCTAAAGTTGAAGGCAAATTATTGCTCTGGTTAGAAAATTGGCTGAGTGACAGGTGACAGACAACTGGGGTAATGGGCATGTATTCCAATTGGCAAGATGTAACTGGTGGTGTCCCACAAGGATCTGTGTTGGAGCTTCAAATATTCACTGTATTTATTAATTACTTAGATGATGGGATAGAAAGCCACATAACCAAGTTTGCTGATGATACTGTGATAGGCAGTGTTGTAAGTAGTGCAGATAGAAGCATAAAATTACAAAGACATTAATAGATTAAGCAAATGGGTAAAACTGTGGCAAATGGATTTCAATGTAGGCAAGTGTGAGGTCATCCACTTTGGACCTAAAAGTATAGAGTAGGATACTTTCCAATGGTGAAATACTGGAAAGAGCTGAGTTCCAAAGACACTTGGGGGTTCAGGTTTAAAGATCATTAAAATGTCATGAACAGATATAGCAAGTAAACAAAAAGGCTAATGGAATGCTGGCCTTTATATTTAGAGGACTGGGGCACTGTGAGCAGTTCTGGACACCTTAGGAAGGATAAATTGGCCTTGGAGGGAGTGCACCATAGATTTACCAAAATGATACCTGGGACTTCAAGAGGACAGATTACACAAACTAGGATTGTATTCCCTGGAATTTGGAAGGTTACGGGTGATTTGATCAAAGTTTTCAAGATATTAAGGAGAACAAATAGGGCAGACAGAGTGAAACTATTTCTGCTTGTTGGGGAGTTTAGGACCAGAGGGCATAGTCTAAGAATTAGAGCTAGGCAGGAGTGAAGTTCTGAAACACTTCCACACACAAGGGGTATTAGAAGTTTGCAACTCTCTTCCAGAAATGGAAATTGATGCTAGATCTATTGTTAATTTAAAATCTGAGATTGATAGATTTTTGTCATCCAAAGATATTTAGGGATATGGGGCAGAGGTGGGTATGTGGAATTAGATTATAGATCAACCATGATCTTATTGAATGGCAGAGCAGGCTCAATGGGCTAAATGTACTACTCCTGTTTCTATATTTTGTATTTATGCCCTTCTCTGCTCTACCTTTATGTCAGTGTCTCAGCTGTCATGACTACCCTGTAGCATACTCTCCATAAACACTCTTGCTTTGCTATTTCTCTCCCCTCCTTCAAAACCCTCTTCACAACCTGACAGCACCTTTGGTAATTACCCCTAACTGTTCTTCCAGCACAGCTTGACTTCAATCTTTACCCCGTGAAGCACTTTGGAGAAGTTTACTACAATAACACAAGAACAGACGCAATAAGACCAGGAGTAGACCATATGGCCCATCGAGCACGGTCCACCGAGCCCGCTCCACCGTTCAATACGACCCTAGCTGATCTTAGGCTTCAATGCAACTTTACCGCCTGCTCACCATATCCTTTGGTTTCCTGACAGACCAAAAATCTGCCTAACTCAGCCTTAAGTGTATTCAGCGATGCAGCATCCACAACATTTTGGGGTAGAGAAGTCCAAAGATTCACAATCCTTTGAGTGAAGTAATTTCTCCTCAACTCAGTCCTAAATGATCGGGTCCTTTTCCTGAGACTGTGTCCCCATGTTTTAGATTCCTCGACCAACGGAAACAATCTCTCAGTGACTACCCTATGTATACTCTTCAGAATCTTGTATGTTTCAATGAGATTGCCTCTCATTCTTCTAAAATCCAGAGAATATAGGCCCAATATACTCAGCCTCTCATCATAGGTCAACTCCCTCATCCCAGGGACCAATTTAGTGAACCTTCACTGTGCCGCCTCCAATGCAAGTATATCCTTTCATAAATGTGGAGACCAAAACTGCGCACAGTACTCCAGAAGCGGTCCCACCAAAACCCCTAAAATTGTTGCAAATGCACTATTTAAATGCAAATTGTTGTTGCCCCCACACATGTCAGCAATCTGTTATGTGGAGCAGAACTAAACAATTGTACTTATGCACAAACACGTCTACCATTTGATAAACTATTGTTACAAAAGGTTTTATTTTTTCCACTAATAAATATTAGAATTCTGTGTGTTTTAAAAACTGAAAAAGGATTTTCAGTGGACTTGGACACCTGCAAATAGCTGGAATTTTTGCATGTTGACTTTGTATACAAGAATAAGAAAAGCAAGCAGTTTCAAGGAAACAGTAAGGAGTTTTGACCTCCGAAGAGCAACACTTTGACTGACAGGGGAGACTCTCTGTTTGGTCACGTGATCGGCTCAGGAAGGCTTTTTGCCTTCACTTTGGACTTTTAAAAAAACCAGTCAGTTGGACAAAGAACAGGCATTTAAAACTTAAACCAGACCTGACCTGACCTGACTGGAGACTAGAGAAAAAGACCTCTCTTTGTAAAGGAGTCTTGCATCTCTTGAAAAGAAATCCTGCATTTGAAAGATGGCAGATTCCTACCACCTCCTGTCTCTGAAGAAGTCCTGTATCCAGTGTGGTTCCTGTTGCCTCCTTTGTTTTGAGAAATCCTGGAACCTGAACAAAGCTTCTACTGCTGTGTTGCTGCTATGAGTCCTAAGCAGACCGGTTGCTGCATCCTTGCTGAGAGACCTGTGTGATGCCTTCTGTAGTCAAATTGCCTTGAACACATACACATAAAAGACTGTTCATCAACCTTGCCTGGAGAGATTTCAAGTAGCATTTGACCCTGGGACACCTCACCATATAGAAAACATCCTACCAGAACGTGATGAACTGTTTTATTTTTATTATTCCTTCTATTCTTGTGAAACAGCTGTAAACCAAAATCTTTTGTTTCCCGGTTAGCTTTTTTTTTGAATGTACGTGCATGTACATGAGGGCTAAGGAACTAAGGAGCTTTTCATATATATTTATCTCATTAGTAGTTAAGACTTATTATTTCTTGTCTAATAAATAATTAGTGTTGTTGTTTAAAGAAACCTGGTTTGGTGTGCTTTATTCTGGGGGACAAATAGAGTGTCTAATTTGGCTATTCTTCGGTAGGTGGGAAACTTTATTGATATGCTGTGAACTGTGGAGTTGTGGGACTGAATTAACAGTGCATTTCTACCACCTTGGTCATAACACGATACAGACCAACATATAAAAGTAATTCTGCAATTTTTTTGTGGCAGTAAAATGCTTCTTGGCTCCTGAGGAGTTTGAATAAAGGTGAGCTAAAAGATCTAGTAATCTAAACAGACTGGTAATGACAAGTCAGGCACACTCTTCACATTGCTCTTTTTCAAACTAATTTTAAACACTTTAGAGACCATTTATACTGTACATTAATTCAAAGAGGTTTAGCCTTCATACTGATACAAACTGTGCAGGGTAACTTGGGAGAAAGTCACGCAAATTATATTAAGCAAGAGGCATGGCAACCACCTCAAGGAGCTGCAGCAACAAGTCTAAGACAGGAACTCCTGTCTAACTTACAGTATGGAGATGAACATGTTGTTATGGCCAGGTGAGGAGGGGGTCTCAGTCTCCTCTCTCTTGCCCTTCTTCCTATTTGACCGCAACAGGATTTATTCCTTTTAAACAGTGGTTGTGCTAACCACCTCCATGAGTGTTTTACCTTACTGAGATTGATAAATTTTGGACACTAAAATAATCAAGGGATCTGGAGATTGGGTGGGAAAGTGGAGTTGAGGTTGAATCTTATTGAATGGCAGAGCAGGGTCGAGGGGTTGTATAGCTTTCTCCTGCTCCTAGTTCTTATATGCTTCGTATGTGCTTGGGATTTTCTTCTTCAGCATTCTGAGTGCACACATCCAGAAATCCACACTCCAACCTATGATTTTCTGACCAATAATTTTTAATTTTTTTTTAGAGATACAGCACTGAAACAGGCCCTTCAGCCCACCGAGTCTGTGCCAACCATCAACCACTCATTTATACTAATCCTACACTGATCCCATATTCCTACCACATCTCCACCTGTCCCTATATTTCCCCTCCCAACTACCTATACTAGTGGCAATTTATAATGGCCAATTTACCGACCAACCTGCAAGTCTTTTGGCTTGTGGGAGGAAACCCACGCAGACACAGGGAGAACTTGCAAACTCCACACAGGCAGTACCCAGAATCGAACCCGGGTCGCAGGAGCTGTGAGGCTGCAGTGCTAACCACTGCGCCACTGTGCCTGATCATATGCCTGAAGTACTAAAGCAGAAAATCCTGCCTCTTGGCTTTAACTGCAATTCTCTTGTCCAGAGAATTCTCTGTGCATGTGTGCTTACAATCTAAATGCTTTCAGTGCACAGAAGGAAGAATAAGCACCTTCTATACATATATGGGGTGAAAGGTTATCAGTGGTAGGTGAAAATGTGGAGTAATCAGTTCAGCCACGAACTTACTGAATGGTGGAGCAGGCTCGAAGGGTCAGTTGGCCTACTCCTGCTCCTAATTCATATGTTCATATGTATATGTGACCCATCATGAGTTTAATAAGTATTAGGAGATCCAAAGGACCCTCTCAGCACTTCTGAATCCAGGTTTGTCAGAGCACCATCCCTCACGCTGGTGTTACATAGCAACGCTATAGTTAAATGGTTGAAGACAACTACCTATGCACCATCAATATCTTGGGGGTTACCATTGACTAGAAACTTAACTGGACCAGCCATATAAATACTGTGGCTGCAAGAGCAGGCCAGAGACAGGGAATTCTGCAGCGAGTAACTCACCTCCTGATTCCCCTTCCTAACAGCACTGTGGGCATACCTACACCACATGAACTGCAGCGGATCAAGAAAGTGGCTCACCACCACCTTTTCAAGAGCAATTAAGTATGGGTGACAAATGCTGGCCTTGCCAGTGACACTCACATCCCGTGAATGAATAAAAAAAAGGCTTTGTGTCGATAGTGTATTTGTACCCTTGAATCACTTTGGTTTTGCATTGATTGCAGTATAACTGCAACTGGAGTGAAACAAAGATCTTAATTTTTAATCTATTTACTGTTAGTAAAGAGCTATTTGCATAACTTGCCCTGTTTATGAACATACCAATTTAATTAGCTGTCAGATGTCAGTGAGCAGAGCTCATGGATAATCATGCATGCACAGAGCATTCATCTCCCTGATCAGAGAGCAATGTGAATTTAGCAGTATAACTTAGCTCTGCGGTCTGCATCCATCACCCAGCTATACCTGTAGTATAATGATGCCCTAAACAATTTGATTATTTAATACTATAATTCACTTATTTTGTGCATTCTCCACAATATATATTTTGAATGTTTCTTCATAACATATAAGCACTTATTTGACCTTATCTATATTTACAGCTTTTTTATCAATAAAAGAGCACATCAATGATTCCTTTACAAATGCAGCAATCTGTCATGCATAGCTTAAAGATATATCTGCAATGCAGCAAAATGATTCGAAGGGTTTACTGAAGTTTAAACAAGTTCTTTGGTTGCTGTTGTGAGTTTCATGAAGGTTGCAAGCAGAAGTACTGGCGCATATTCCTGCACCAACTGATGTATGATTGAACAATGTTTTTTTTTCCAATACACATGCAGAGCTTCTTGGATGATGTGTTTACATTCTGAAAAAGTGTTAGGCTTTTCCAAGCAATTTACCTGTCAACTTTCATAATTAAATGGAAATAAATAACTTTTGTGGGTCTTCAATATTTTGTACATGTGCTGTTTTGCTCAGCAGTGTTGAATAGACAAGGGTGACCATTGGCAAATTCATTATAGATGCATAAAACAACGAGGTCAATATGTTCTTCATAACAATACATTATTACTGCCATGAAATATATAAATAGATCAGATGACATAAAGTTCTGGTTTTAGTGCAATGTATCAAACATTTCACAGTGGTACAATAGAGCAGGTTTTCATCAATCTGACTGGCCTACTTCTCAGTACCTGGTTTCATTATAACTGAAGAGCAGCTGTTGCAAGTTGTTGACAAGGTGTTAGTTCAGGAATCCCCATTTTCCATTTATCAGATCCACAGCGTTTCATTTTTTATCCTTTTCGCACTAGGAAAATCTAATCAGCCAGTGGGTTTCCGTGGATTCTAAAAAAGATTTAGGCAATTTTGAGCTTAGGTACATCGAACCAAGAGTAGGCCATTCAACCCCTCGATTTGATTACACAACAGAAAGAAAGACTTGCATTTATATAGCGCCTTTTACAACTGCAGGATGGCCCAAAGGGTTTTACTGCCAATGAAGGACTTTAGAAATGTTGCCACTGTTGTAATATGCAAAATGTTGTAGCCAAGTTGTGCATAACAAACTCCTACAAACAGCAATATGATAATGACCACATAATCTGTTTTTTGGGATTTTGATTGAGGGATAAATATTGGCCAGGACACCGGGGATAACTCCCCTCTTCTTGTTTGAAATATGGATAACATGGTTGTACTGTAGAGATACTGAATGTTACTACCACATACGTCCTGCACAAGTGATGTTTTGCTTTCAGATAAGGTAACATAAGCTACCTTGTGATCATCATTTTCTAACTATCATCCTATACACAAATTGTACCTAGTATTTTGTGGATAAAGAAAGACAGACTTGAATTTATATAGCACCTGTAGTACATCCCAAAATGATTTTTGAAACATAGTTGTAATGTGCAGCCAATTTTCACATGTCAACAATATGTTAGTCACACAAACAGCAGTATGTTAATATAATAATTCATTCTTTGTGATGATGATTGAGGGATAAATATTGACCAGGACACCAGGGATAACTTTGACTAGAGCCAAAGGTATAGAAGTGAACGTGGACAGAGATTCATAATAGTGAAAAGAAAGAAAGACTTGCATTTATATTGTACACTAAAATAAAAGCAAAATACTGCGGATGCTGGAAATCTGAAACAAAAACAAGAAATGCTGGATTCACTCAGCAGGTCTGGCAGCATCTGTGGAAAGAGAAGCAGAGTTAACGTTTCGGGTCAGTGACCCTTCTTCGGAACTGACAAATATTAGAAAAGTCACAGATTATAAACAAGTGAGGTGGGGGTTGGGCAAGAGATAACAAAGGAGAAGGTGCAGATTGGACCAGGCCACATAGCTGACCAAAAGGTCACGGAGCAAAGGCAAACAATATGTTAATGGTGTTTTGAAAGACAAAGCATTAGTACATATTAGGTGTGAATATACTGAATATAGAACATCAGCAAGTGCAAACCTGAAGAAAAACAACCTGAAAAAAACAGTGGGTAAGCAAACTGAACAAACTAACATGAAATGAAATAAATGCAAAAAATGTAAAAAGGAATGCAAAAAAAAGGAAGAAAAATTAACTAAAAATGACTAAAAATGAAAGTAAAGTGGGGGGCTGTCATGCTCTGAAATTATTGAACTCAATGTTCAGTCCGGCAGGCTGTAGTGTGCCTAATCGGTAGATGAGATGCTGTTCCTCGAGCTTGCGTTGATGTTCACTGGAACACTGCAGCAATCCCAGGACAGAGATGTGAGCATGAGAGCAGGGGGGAGTGTTGAAATGGCAAGCAACCGGAAGCTCAGGGTCCTGCTTGCGGACTGAGCGGAGATGTTCCGCAAAGCGGTCACCCAGTCTGCGCTTGGTCTCCCCAATGTAGAGGAGACCACACTGTGAGCAGCGAATACAGTATACTACATTGAAAGAAGTACAAGTAAATCGCTGCTTCACCTGAAAGGAGTGTTTGGGGCCTGGGATAGTGAGGAGAGAGGAGGTAAATGGGCAGGTGTTACACCTCCTGCGATTGCAAGGGAAGGTGCCCTGGGACGGGGACGAGGTGGTGGGGGTAATGGAGGAGTGGACCAGGGTGTCGCGGAGGGAACGATCCCTTCGGAATGCTGACAGGGGAAGGGAGGGGAAGATGCGACTGGTAGTGGCATCACGCTGGAGGTGGCGAAAATGGCGGAGGATGATCCTTTGGATATGGAGGCTGGTGGGATGAAAAGTGAGGACAAGGGGAACCCTGTCACGGTTCTGGGAGGGAGGGGAAGGGGTGAGGGTAGAGGTGCGGGGAATGGGTCGGACACGGTTGAGGGCCCTGTCAACCACAGTGGGGGGAAATCCTCGGTTGAGGAAAAAGGAGGTCATATCAGAAGCACCGTCATGGAAGGTAGCATCATCAGAGCAGATGCGTCGGAGACGGAGAAACTGGGAGAATGGAATGGAGTCCTTACAGGAGGTAGGGTGTGAAGAAGTGTAGTCGAGGTAGCTGTGGGAGTCAGTGGGCTTATAATGGATATTGGTAGACAACCTATCCCCAGAGATGGAGACAGAGAAGTCGAGGAAGGGAAGGGAAGTGTCAGAGATGGACCATGTAAAGGTGAGAGAAGGGTGGAAATTGGAAGCAAAGTTGATAAAGTTTTCGAGTTCGGGGCGGGAGCAGGAAACGGCACCGATACAGTCATCAATGTACCGGAAAAAGAGTTGGGGGAGGGGGCCTGAGTAGGACTGGAACAAAGAATGCTCGACATATCCCACAAAAAGACAGGCATAACTAGGACCCATGCGGGTACCCATAGCGACACCTTTTACTTGAAGGAAGTGCGTGGAGTTGAAGGAGAAGTTGTTCAATGTGAGAACAAGTTCAGCCAGGCGGAGGAGGGTGGTGGTGGATGGGGACTGGTTGGGCCTCTGTTCCAGGAAGAAGCGGAGAGCCCTCAAACCATCCTGGTGGGGGATGGAGGTGTAGAGCGATTGGACGTCCATAGTGAAGAGGAGGCGGTTGGGACCAGGAAACTGGAAATTGTCAAAATGACGTAGGGCGTCAGAAGAGTCACGGATGTAGGTGGGAAGAGACTGGACCAGCGGAGAAAAGATAGAGTCTAGATAGGAAGAAATAAGTTCAGTTGGGCAGGAGCAGGCTGACACAATGGGTCTGCCGGGACAGTCCCGTTTGTGGATTTTGGGAAGGAGATAGAAGCGGGCTGTCCGGGGTTGCGGGACTATGAGGTTGGAAGCTGTAGAGGGAAGATCTCCAGAGGAGATGAGGTCAGTGACAGTCCTTTGGACGGTGGCTTGATGTTCGGTGGTGGGGTCATGGTCCAGAGGGAGGTAGGAAGAGGTGTCTGTGAGTTGGCGTTGAGCTTCTGCAAGGTAGAGGTCGGTACGCCATACAACAACAGCACCACCCTTGTCTGCAGGTTTGATGACCATGTCGGGGTTAGACCTGAGAGAACGGAGTGCCTCAAGTTCAGAGGGGGACAGGTTAGAGTGAGTGAGGGGGGCAGAGAAATTGAGACGACCAATGTCTCGCCGACAGTTTTCAATGAAGAGATCAAGAGCGGGTAAGAGGCCAGGGTGAGGGGTCCAGGTAGAGGGAGAATGCTGGAGGCGGGTGAATGGGTCTGCTGGTCGGGGGGAGGACTCCTGGTCAAAGAAGTGAGCCCGGAGGCGGAGGCGACGGAAGAAGAGCTCAACGTCATGCCGAGCACGAAATTCATTGAGGTGGGGGCGTAAGGGGATAAAACTGAGTCCTTTGCTGAGTACAGAACGCTCAGCATCAGAGAGGGGGAGGTCAGAGGGTATAGTGAATACACGGCAAGGGGTCAGATCAGAAGGGGTGGGGTCAGAGGGAAGTGAAGCGGAAGGAGGATCTGGAGGGGCATTAGTCCCCATCAGCTGCTGGAGCTTGCGTTCCTTAACACCTGAAAGGAAGAAAAAAAGTTTTTTGTTAATGCGTCGGATGAGACGTAAGATGAGATGAAACTGCGGAGTAGAACAGATTTGAGATAAGGTGAGACGGTGCTGCTGGAGAGAGAGGTCCAGTGTGTGCATATGGCGGCGCATAGCACTGAGTGTAGATCTCAGGATGCGGCGAGAGTAGCAGTCCGAGGAACGTTGTATTTCTCGGAGATACCTGTGATCCTGGGTGGTTTCAAAGCATGATGGGTGAAACTGCAGTTGGAATCCACGTGGAATCAGTCGGAGCCGGAGACAGTCACTGAGGAAGGAGATGTGGCTGTGAAAACGAGTTTTGGTAGATACCTTATCAAACACCAGGAGGGAAATAGAAAGCAATGAAGGTGAACAAGGACCGCATGGGTCCTAGTTATGCCTGTCTTTTTGTGGGATATGTCGAGCATTCTTTGTTCCAGTCCTACTCAGGCCCCCTCCCCCAACTCTTTTTCCGGTACATTGATGACTGTATCGGTGCCGTTTCCTGCTCCCGCCCCGAACTCGAAAACTTTATCAACTTTGCTTCCAATTTCCACCCTTCTCTCACCTTTACATGGTCCATCTCTGACACTTCCCTTCCCTTCCTCGACTTCTCTGTCTCCATCTCTGGGGATAGGTTGTCTACCAATATCCATTATAAGCCCACTGACTCCCACAGCTACCTCGACTACACTTCTTCACACCCTACCTCCTGTAAGGACTCCATTCCATTCTCCCAGTTTCTCCGTCTCCGACGCATCTGCTCTGATGATGCTACCTTCCATGACGGTGCTTCTGATATGACCTCCTTTTTCCTCAACCGAGGATTTCCCCCCACTGTGGTTGACAGGGCCCTCAACCGTGTCCGACCCATTCCCCGCACCTCTACCCTCACCCCTTCCCCTCCCTCCCAGAACCGTGACAGGGTTCCCCTTGTCCTCACTTTTCATCCCACCAGCCTCCATATCCAAAGGATCATCCTCCGCCATTTTCGCCACCTCCAGCGTGATGCCACTACCAGTCGCATCTTCCCCTCCCTTCCCCTGTCAGCATTCCGAAGGGATCGTTCCCTCCGCGACACCCTGGTCCACTCCTCCATTACCCCCACCACCTCGTCCCCGTCCCAGGGCACCTTCCCTTGCAATCGCAGGAGGTGTAACACCTGCCCATTTACCTCCTCTCTCCTCACTATCCCAGGCCCCAAACACTCCTTTCAGGTGAAGCAGCGATTTACTTGTACTTCTTTCAATGTAGTATACTGTATTCGCTGCTCACAGTGTGGTCTCCTCTACATTGGGGAGACCAAGCGCAGACTGGGTGACCGCTTTGCGGAACATCTCCGCTCAGTCCGCAAGCAGGACCCTGAGCTTCCGGTTGCTTGCCATTTCAACACTCCCCCCTGCTCTCATGCTCACATCTCTGTCCTGGGATTGCTGCAGTGTTCCAGTGAACATCAACGCAAGCTCGAGGAACAGCATCTCATCTACCGATTAGGCACACTACAGCCTGCCGGACTGAACATTGAGTTCAATAATTTCAGAGCATGACAGCCCCCCACTTTACTTTCATTTTTAGTCATTTTTAGTTAATTTTTCTTCCTTTTTTTTGCATTCCTTTTTACATTTTTTGTATTTATTTCATTTCATGTTAGTTTGTTCAGTTTGCTTACCCACTGTTTTTTTCAGGTTGTTTTTCTTCAGGTTTGCACTTGCTGATGTTCTATATTCAGTATATTCACACCTAATATGTACTAATGCTTTGTCTTTCAAAACACCATTAACATATTGTTTGCCTTTGCTCCGTGACCTTTTGGTCAGCTATGTGGCCTGGTCCAATCTGCACCTTCTCCTTTGTTATCTCTTGCCCAACCCCCACCTCACTTGTTTATAATCTGTGACTTTTCTAATATTTGTCAGTTCCGAAGAAGGGTCACTGACCCGAAACGTTAACTCTGCTTCTCTTTCCACAGATGCTGCCAGACCTGCTGAGTGAATCCAGCATTTCTTGTTTTTGTTGCATTTATATTGTCTCTTTCTTAACGTCAGGACATCCCGAAGTGCTTTAAAGCCAATGAAGCACTTTCGAAGTGTTGTCAACAAAGGTGGCAGTGAGCCCTGGGAATCAGTGGTAACTGCTTAGAAGTGCCCCCATGCTTTCTCTCCATTCTCTCCCCAAGTTCTTACTATTGAAGACCTGAAGGCCACTTCTCTGTTTTAGATTTTCTGTCCCTTTAAGGTTCCTTGCTGGATTTTATTAGTTGCTGCTGTAATACCACTGGTATTTCTCCCTTAGCACTGGCAAACTCCAACTTGATCAATGGAATCCATTTGACAGTGCTCTGCTTCGCTGGGCAGTTAGGTACAGGACACAAGGTAATTCCCAATAGAGAGATAAGGAAAATTAGCATATTAAATAGCTGTTCACATCCATCTTCTTGTGGCCAGTTAGAGAGTTAAATTATCAGAAACTTTGCAAGAGAATAACCATCCATGTCTTAACTAGGGAATGGTGTCTGTTGAGAGCTGAAGTAAGAAAATAATTAAAAAGCAAATACAACTCTGCCTCAATTCATCTGATGCTGAAACCCTCATCATGCTTTTGTTGCCTCTAGATTTGACTATTCCAATGCTGTCTTTGCTGGCCACCCACCATGTACCCTCCATAAAGCTGAACTCATTCAAAACTCTGCTGCCCATATCCTAACACAGAGCAAGTTCCATTTGCCCATCACCTCTCTGCTTGCTGACCTACTTTGGATATCAGATAAGCAATGCCCTAATTTAAAAATTATCATCCCTGTTTTCAAATGCCACCATGGCCTTGCCCTTCCCTATCTCTGTAATCTCCTCCAGCCCCACAACCCTCTGAGCTAACTGTGCTCCTCCAACTCTGTCCTGTTGGGTATCTCTGATGTTCTTCACTCCACTATCGGCAGCCATTCCTTCAGTTACATAAGCCCTAAGCTCTGGAATTACCTTCACCAGGCAAACCCCCACCTGCCTAGACTGAGGCACACATTATTTCACCACATGAACAAAAACTTAAAATTGCAAGCCCTGACTGGAAGGACATTTGCCTACTACCAGACAATGTTGAAACAATGGGGAGCCAGCAGTTGCTTCCCCAATACACAGAGGTGGTCAGACCAGTTTTAGTCACATGACTAACTGGCTGTTGCAGAGAATTTGAATTTCCAACAAAGGATTTGAAGAGGCAAAGCCGTGTGTTCATGGAGTGAAGAAGGCTGAGCTCCTGGAACTGAAGCAGAACCCTCTCTGCCTGCCTTCATCTCTTCCCACAGAACTGAATCTTGTGAAAACACGTGAAACTCAAAGAAAGAAAGGTTTTCTACGTGAACAAGACTACTGGGTCCCAACGAAACGCATATCTTCAATCAAGGACTACAGCGAGCTCGAGAAACAGTAACAAGATATTGCCTCAAACTGTTCTTCTCATCTTTTCTTCTGCTCTTTTCTGTCCCTATCTGCATGTTTATATCGCGTTTGCATGCTAGCATGGGCGCGTTGTATATCCATAGGCATGAACCGTATTAGAGTTTGAGTTTAAAGTTTAATAAATTTCATCTTTCTTCTTTAAACTGAAGAAAGCCTGTTTGTGCTCATTCCTTTGCCTTATAATTGGAATGTTGTGTATAAGGATTCACAAAGGGGGAGCTCAAAACACTGTGTGTTTAAAATTAAACTGTTACAATAAGACCAGGTGAAGACAGCAAAAGATCCCTAGATACATTTCTCACCTGGTCGGAACACCTTCCTAAACTGTCCACCTCTCTGTCCTGGCCTAATACCTTCTTATGTGGCTCTGTGTTAAATTTTATTAGAAAACACTACTATGAAGCATTTTGCTATATTTTATTACGTTAAAGATGCTGTTTAAATGCAAATTGGTGTTATGAATAATTTCAGTCTACTTGAAAATACAGCGAGTTTGATATGGTCAAACAACTAGTTAAGAGTGCTACTGCACATAAGTGAATGAATAAAAAAAATGCTTGCCTAAAGCTCACTGAAATAACATATATCTAGCGCAATCTTTTTCTACAATTACTCATTCAGCTCTTCTGTATATTCTGTCAGAAACCTATAATAAGGTTGCCAGGATTTGAGAAATGATTTAAAGACATTTCCAGGGTTATAATAATTCTTGTAAGACTACAGATAGGGCTCTATGAAAAACACCAAGCTACACAGAGGTTGTTAAAAATGAAAAAGGATGTCTGTTCAAAAAGAAAAGGTAATGGATCAACCGAGCGATTATTTGAACAGCTTTTAAATCCAGACATCAGAAATGCAGGTTTGACATGTGCACTGAATACAGACAGCAGGGCAAGAAAGGGGCAAGCAGATATAGCTTAGCTCAGGGACTGACTTGAAAAGGTATACCCTTAGTCAAATCTGTGTGAGTATTAAAGAAAGGCAACAGACAATAGAAAGCATCAATCCAGAATGTCAGTTTTGGGTGATAACCATGCTTTGCACAAAATTCTAACTGCTTGAAAATCTTGCAGATTTGTGAGATTAAGTCATTCCACGAGGACAAAAGTTATCTGCAATGTGTCAATTAAAGGATAATTAGCCTGCACATGATTAAATGCTTTCACTCATTTTTAAGTACAGGATTGGCTGGGATAAACTGTGATCTTTTTCCCCTACAAAACAACATAAGGAATAGGAGCAGGAGTAGACCATATGGCCGTCACGCCTGCTCCACTATTCAATATAATCATGGCTGATCTTCTGGCTGAACTCCACTTTCTGGCTCACTCCCCATATCCTTCGATTCCATGAGAGACCAAAAGTTTGTCTATCTCAGTCTTAAATATATTCACTGATGGAGGATCCACAACCCTGTGGGGTTAAGAATTCCAAAGATTCACAATCCTTTGAGTAAAGAAGCTTCTCCTTGTCTTAGTCCTAAATGATCGAATCCTTATCCTGAGATTGTGCCCCCGTGTTCTAGATTACCCAGCCAGTGGGAAAACAACGCTTAGTACCTACCCTGTCAAGCCACTTCAGATTTTTGTATGTTTCAATTTGACTCATCGTAAACTGGTATGGAGAAGGGGCCCCTTTGTATACAGACAAAAGGGCATGTTTCACCTTGCAGTAAACAAGATGAATAGGCTGCATAAAATAACCCAAATCAGCTATGATAAAGGGGAGATAAAGGAAAATTCAGTGATGGAGATTTTCCAAACTATTTTGGGGGGGAAGGGTAGTTGTAGTTCCAGGGCTGGATTCGAAGTGGCTTTGAAGTTGGCAGTCCGCCACGTACAGTGGCTGCCGCTGAGCCCCCGCGATATTTTGCGTGGGGGGCTCATTTAAATGGAAGGCACAGAGCGGCCGTCACCGATGATGTAGAGGGGACGTCTGCTCTGTCCCCGGCAATGGTGTCCAGCACCACCGCGCAGGCACCGGCGCTATTTTTAAAGGGTTTTAAGCCCTTCACTAGCATTTGCGTTTTTAAAAGGAACAAAAGTTCAAAATTAAAGTTACACATGGGGTAACATTTTCACTCCTCTCACCCACACCCATGGAACAATCAATTTATTAAATGCCTATTCCCCCCCACCCCCAAAAAAACCTTTTATGCAGATTCCGACCTTCCCCCCCTCCGACCTTTATTAACTTTAAATCTTAATCTCTTCCCACCATCCCCCACACCAATCAAAAGAGTGTTCCCTGCTCCTCCTCCCCCTGCCCTGAGAATCTACACTCCTCCCCCTTCCCCACCAGTGTCTTGCCTCGGTTCCCCAAAAAGGGGATCTGAAGGCATGGGACTTCCGTCCACTGGCCGGAATATCGGTGTGGGACGGCTGCCCAGTCTCGGTAGGTTTATTTACATTTATTTGAACACATTTTGCAATGCAAATGAAGGCCTGCCACTTGGCAGTGGGGTGCCCGCACCACAGCCTCGCCGCCGCCGGTAAAATGCGACGCGGCCTTCTCGGCATCGGGGGTCAAGGCGTGCCTCTCCCTGCAGAATTTTCTGGGTCCCCCCGGCACAACCCCCAATGTCGGAGGGCTGGTAAAATCCAGTCCCGATTGTCACATTCCTCAGTGATATATTCAACTTTTGACCAATAATTGCTCCATGTTGATCATCTAGGAATTTCTTAATTCTTCTTCAAAAAGATATCAATAAACTGTTCTATTTGAATGACAACAGCTAGTTTAAAGACACAATCTTCCTCTTATTCACAAAATGATTTGCAGAAATCAAGGAGAATATTTTCATCAGTATGATGGATTTCTGATTGGACATCTTGTTCTTCAACCAGAGTAAATGTTACCTTGTGAGTGACTTGTGAAGAATGGTGAGACACGGAGACCCCACTATTATTGGGGAGGCAGGATGCCTGTGGAGGAGGCTGGAAACAGCCACAGATGTAGAGGCCATGTCGATCTAAATAGCAGGACCTCAGCAACATGTTATAGCCCTGATCTGTCCCGTACCTATAGAATCGTCAACAATCTATCCTTGGCCCCTAGCTTTTCCACATTTACATGCTGCCCCTTTCTGACATCACCTGCAGATATGGGGCAGGAATTTCCCTGCGGGCTTCAAGACAATGTCGTCAGGCTTGAATTGTGGTCAGAAGCCCACGTTGTGTTGGGAACAGTCACTCACCTGTGATTTTACCCAAATTGGCCAGTTCGTGGCCAGAGGGCGGGGTTGTGGGTGGGCCAATAGGAGGCCCTCCAACTTGGAAGCAGCAGCAGGATGCCATTCCAGGTAAGTGAGGGAGAGGGGACCCCAAGATGGAGGTGCCCTCTTGCCAACATTTTCAAATTTAAAGTAAAAAAAATCAAGGAGCAGGCCACCATTCTGGAGGGTGAGCCCCTTCACAGGGTGATCTGTGGTTGCTGAAGCCTGGCAGGCAGTGAGGGCTCTTAGCCTGCCTGGAGCACTAGCCCACTGGTCTGCTGCCGGGAGGCTGCCTCCAGGCAGCTGCACTGTTCCTCTCCACTGCCGGGGACCTGGAGACCACCAAAAAATCCCAGTTGGCCTCCGACAGTAGGCCTTAGTAGGCTTTTAATTAGTTGAGTTGGCTACCACTGCTTGTGGGCAGGTATCCCTGCCACCACCCCTCTCCTCCATACTGTCTCTGGGAAATGGCCTGGGGGCTGGATGGAGCTGGGGAACTACCATCCCAGCCAGCTGCGGGAAATTCCATGCCTGCCCGCATCCGTGCCCAACCTCATCGAGGCCTAAAAATTCAGCTCATAGAATCACTGATAACATCCAACTCTTCCATTCCATCACTCTATTGATCTCTCTATTGACAAAAGGGAGATCCTGTTTGACAAATTTATTAGAATTTTTTGAGGATGTAACTAGTAGGGTAGCTAAAGGGGAACCAGTAGATGTAGTATACCTGGATTTTCAAAAGGCATTCGATAAGGTGCCACATAAAAGATTAATAGGCAAGATAAGGGCTCATGATGTTGGGGGTAATATATTAGCATGGATAGAGGATTGGTTAACAGACAGGAAGCAGAGAGTGAGCATAAATGGGGCATTTTCAAGTTGGGAGGCAGTGAATAGTGGGGTGCTGCAAGGATCAGTGCCGGGGCCTCAGCTATTTACACTCTATATTAATGACTTGGATGAAGAGACAGAGAGTTATGTATCTAAGTTTGCTGATGATACACATCTCGGTGGAATGGTAAGCTGCGGGGACGATGTAGAGAGGCTGCAAAGAGATATAGATAGGTTAATTGAGTGGGCAACCAGATAGCAAATGGGGTATGAAGTTGTTCACTTTGGTCGTTAAAATAGAAAAGCAGAATTTTTTTTCAAAGGTGTGAAACTGGTAAGTGTTGATGTTCAAAGAGACTTGGGGGTACTCATACATGGAACACACAAAGTTAACATGCAGGTGCAGCAGGCTATTAGGAAGGCAAATGGCATGTTGGCCTTTATTGCAAGGGGATTGGAGTACAGGAATAAAGAAGTCTTACTAAAATTGTATAGGGCTTTGGTGAGACCGCACCTGGAATACTGTGTGCAGTTTTGGTCTCCACATTTAAGAAAGGATATACTTGCACTGGAGGCAGTGCAGCGAAGATTTACTAAATTGGTCCCTGGGATGAGGGGTTCTACTATGATGAGAGACTGAGTAAATTGGGTCTGTGCTCTCTGGAGTTTAGAAGAATGAGAGGCAATCTAACTGAGATATACAAGATTCTGAAAGGTCTTGATAGGGTAGAAGCTGAGAGATTGTTTCCGCTGGTCGGGGAATCTAGAACACGGGGACACAGTTTCAGGATAAGGGATCAATCATTCAGGACTGAGATGAGGAGAAATTACTTTACTCATAGGGTTATGAATCTTTGGAATTCTCTACCCCAGAGGGTTGTGGATGCTCCATCATTGAATACATTTAAGGCTGGGATAGATCGATTTTTGGTCTCACAGGGAATCAAGGGATATGGGGAGCAGGCGGGAAAGTGGAATTGAAGCCCAAAATCAGCCATGATCGTAATGAATCATGGAGCAGACTCGATGGGCCATATGGTCTACTTCTGCTCCTATTTCCTGTGTTCTCTCCATTGTCTCTGTATTGTCAGACTGCTTGTCCAACATCAAATCCTAGATGAGCCATGATTTCCTCCAGTTAAACATTGGGAAGATGTGAAGTGATTTATGATTTTAATCCCTCATAGGGACTAAACCAAATCAGGAGTACATCCCTATGAATCTCCTTTAATTAAGTTCAAACCAGACAAACTCTTATAGACATTTATTTGGGTCCAAAGAATTGAATTAGTTTTCCCCACAGAGAATATTACCATTTTTTGGATAGCCTATTTTAAAAATAATTATGGCCAAGTCATAAATATCCCCGATATTATAAGGGTCTGGGAAACTCTCTTCACTACATATCTCTCCACTTAAAGAGACACAGAGTGGGGGTTCTTGTAGTTGTATATGGAATGCTATATGAGACGATTTATTAACTTTTATATATTTATTAAAGAATTTAACATGCAATACACTTTTAAGTGGATAAATATACCACAATATCAAAGATTACTGAGAGATGAAAAACATAATCTTATTTCTGAAATAGAATCCAGAAGTTCAACCTTTACAATGTTACAGCAAAATATCTTAGAATATCCATCAAAATTCAAAGTAAACTGTTACCTTAAATTCCCAGAGTAAGCCTCTTGCTTAACAAGGCAAAACACTCACGATTAAGAGCAGAATTCTCTTGTCATGCAGTCAGCCATAGGTTGAGAAGCATTGATGAGGAATTTCAATACCGCTGATTTTTCGATTCAAAATTCTCATGTTTATACTGTTTCTAATCTATTAACTCATCTTTTGGAATGTGGGTGTTACCTTCCTGTACATGTTTTTCCTGCTTTCGTTATCCATATATGGTAATATCATTAGCTACTTATTCTAAATTGGGTTTATGTGGCATCTGTTTTTGTAGGTAACATTCCATTTTGTGATTGGTCATCTGTGATGGTTCTTTGATGGTACCTTGTACCATCTCCTTACGTCAGTTTGTCTATATCATTAACATTATCAACTAATTAGGATTATATTTATCAGTACGGACCATGGATAGCCTATCTCATTTAACTTAAAAGGCGTTTCTGGTACGCATTCCATTGTAACATGGATGTTCATAGATGAAAGCCACCATCTTCAGTCCCCATCACAAATTCTGTATCCTTGCCATCAATTCCATCCCATTTCTCAGACTGAATCAAATTGCTGGCAGATTCAACATCCTAGCTGACCCTAAGCTGAGTATTCAACCCCATATTTCTTTCTATCAAAAAGGCTACTTACTTCCATCCCCTTAAGATCAGCCACCACTGCCAATACCTCAGTCCATTTGTTGCCAAAAATCTTATCCATGCCTTTGTCACCCAGCATTGACCATTCCATTTTCTCATCCTTCACCCATCCACAGCTCTGATGCCTGTATCCTATGGCCCCTGTCCTCACTGACCTACATTGGCTCATGATCTTACAACACAAAATTTTAAATTGTCGGCCTTGTATTTCAATTCTTTTGTGACCTATCTCTGTAACCTCCAGTCACCTATAACCCTCCCATAACTCTCTGTTAGTCTGACTTTGGCTTCATGCACATTTCACCTCTCTTCTCCCCACCAGTGGCAGTCTTGCCTTCAGTCACCATACCATGAAATTCTTTCCCAAACTCCTCCATCTATCGCTCCTCCTTTAAGATCCTCTTTAAAACTCACCTTGTTGACCAAGCTTTTGGTCACCTCTTCTAATATCTCCTTCTTTGTCATGGCATCTATTTTTAAAAATTTGATTACAACTCTGAAATGCCATGGGATATTTTTTCTATGATAAAGGCACGATATAACTGCAGTTGCGTTTTTTTTTAGAGATACAGCACTGAAACAGGCCCTTCGGCCCACCGAGTCTGTGCCGAACATCAACCACCCATTGTTGAGAGAGGGGTTTAGGGAGAATTCCAGAATGTAGAGGCAAGATAGCTGATGACTGTCACTGATGGCTGAGTGGAGGAAGAGAGAAGGCACATTAGATGGGAATTTTAAAAGGAAAAGGTGCAAGCAGAGATGTAAGATGGGAGGATGTAGACAGTGGACAGTTTTGTAGATGATGAAGCTGATGTAGATGATGTGTAACTGTACATGATGAATTGATGTTACAAGAAACAAGAAGCCAATAAAAGTCAGGAAATGCAGGATGCAATACTTTAGTTTGTGTTAAGGTAAACCATAGATTAGCAACATTCATATCAGGTTTCAAAGGACTGAAGGTTCCCTTAGTGTGGTTGAAGTATTGGCTAAACACTCAAAAAAACACAGATGAAACTAATAAACCTGACGAAACATTGATCATGCATGGTAAGAAAATAACAGTGGGAAAGAGTTAAATATAACACATCTCAAAAAATAATAGGTAGAATTAATTGCTTGGTTCAGAATGAAAGTCCTGAATGAGTTGTCAATTTCTCTTATTCAGCTGAAACCCTTAACTGTTCAAATGCCTTTGCAGGCTTGATTTGCCAAATAAAATGGGATATATTGTCACTGGCAAAGAAAGAGGTAAAGATGCTACATTGAAGTATGAAAGAAGCGCTGTTCCTAATTAGACCAAGCTGTGATAACTTAGTTCACATATTTCATTTCTCCAATTGATCATTGGTTCATAATCCATCTCAAACTTCACCCCTCAAAAATACTAGTTCATGTCCCACTGAGGACTGTTTTTTTCCAGTCACTAACTTATAAATATCCCTACCTACAAAATGCTATTGTGTAACTGACTCTTTTAACACATATCCACAAAGAATAGTTATCATTCCAACCATTTTTATGCATCCCGATCAATACCTTAGAGTTAAATCTCTGTCACCAACATTTCACACCCCTGTGAATATGAATCTTCTTTAGAAAAGATAAAAAGAAAGTAGTGAACACTACAAGAGTAACTGTATTCTGATAGTCTACTAGATACTCAATGTTTTATCACACAAGCATATGTTTCAACATTATCGTAAGCCTTACTAAAGACACGAATGTAGCCGAAATGAGAGCTTTATGAATGATTTGTTGTAAAAATTGATGTGAATAATGATAAACTGGGGAGACAGTGGTGTCGTGGTAATGTTAACAGACTGGTAATCCAGAGGCCCAGGCTATTGCCCTGGGGACACAGGTTCAAATCCCACCACGGCAGCTCCGGGGCACTGAAAGGCCAGCAGCTATCACTGGGCAGCCTTTCACGTCCCCAGCATGCCCGCTTGCCATGGGTAAAATACCCGTGGAGGCGGGCAAGGACCCTTAAGTGGCCGTTAAGTGGTCACTTAAGGGCCTTGATTGGCCTCGGGCGGGCGGGCCGCTTCCCCACCCCTGCCCGACTCTTTAAACTTGACCGGAGGCAGAAGCAGGGTGGGCAGGCCTCCCGGAGCCTCCTGCTCAATTTTATGCCGCTCCCACGCAATCATCCGACCTGCTGAGGCGGCGTAAAATTCAGCCCCCAGTCTCAGTAAAGGTGCCATGAAACTATCGATTGTCGTAAAATCCACCTGAATCACTGATGTCCTTTGGAGAAGGAAATCTGCCATCCTTACCTGGTCTAACCTACATGTGATTCCAGATCCACAGCAATGTGGTTGACTCTTAACTGCCCTCTGAAATGGCCTCACAGCCACTCAAGGGAAATTAGGGATGGGCAACAAATGCTGGCCTTGCCAGTGGCACCTACATTCCATGAAAGAATAAATAAAAATAAAATAAGTGTAGCAGGGGCAATCAGGAAAGATCACAAGGCCAGTTCAGTTGAAGGATGCTGTGATTCAACTAGTTTGTATTGGCTCGGTTATGTACACTATTCACTAAGGGACCAATTATCTCGTGCCTGTCCCCAAAAACTAGTCATTCCTGTTGCACGGGCCCCCAAGGCAACCCCAGCCACCACCATGAGTCACGTCAGCTAATGCAGCATTTACCAGAATGATGTTGAGTGGAAACTGGGCCTTGCCTGCTCTATGTGGCTCAGTCCGAAACCATTAAGGGCAGCCAGCCCTGGCTGCTGACCATATGAGTTGGTTGGTTTATCTGCTTATTTATTTCCTTTTATACGGGGCGAAACAGTCCAGTGGAAGGTCGTACAAAACATCTAATGACTATGTAAAGCTAATAACACAGGAAAAGCAACTGAATGTGGCTAAAATTGTACCTCGAATAGAAACAGGTACATTTATAAAGTTTCAGTTAGTGCTTATGAAGCCAACCATACAACATGAAACTCAATTCTACAATTGATAGTCATATACCAGAAATGCTAGCATGTTGTACATAAAGAAGATATAAGAAACAACGGTTGGAATAAATGTTAAAGAACATTGAATATTATTTATGAAGGCAATTTTAGAATGGACTTGAAATATCTTGGGGAAATCACCACATCAATAACCTAGTGTATCTGACAAGATTTCACTTCCTATTCATTTCAATGGGAACCGGAGCTCATTAAGAACTATAGTTGTGAAACTCCAGGCACTGGGGTTTTCACACCAGACTCTGGAGAATGAATGCAACCCAGCCCAGAGAAACCAAAATCAATAGTAAAGTCATTATCACATTTTTCATCTGACTTCTCCACTTTCTAATTAAATTAACAGCAAATAGAGATACATAAATTATAGACTAATGCTGGTGTACGGTAACTCAAGGAGCAGAAATTTCTTCAATGACTGTAATACAAATTAAGTTCCATCTATGAGCTATGAAAAGTTATTTGCACCCTCTACCATGTACTTAATTATCCAGTCAGTGTAAAGCATATTGTACAAAGCCATGCTGGGATTTTTGACCACAGTGTAAGCGATACAAAACAGCATTTGTGGTACAATTGGAAAGAGTACCATACAAATATAATTAATAAAAGGAGAAATTTCACACAGCATGGATAAGTGATGAAAGAAATCATTGCAGAGAGAATACTCAAAGCTCTTGCAGTGGTGCACTGAAGAGATGATACATCAGTAGAAGAAGAATAATTCTCGATCTAATCAAGTGGTGATAGGGGCCAAGCACAGTCCATGACAGTTTAAATTATACATGGAGCAGGATAACAGGGGAGAACAACTTTTTCTCATTTATCACTGTATTGAGCAGATTTTCCAGCCCACACCTTACCCTGCCCCTTCCATTGCTTTATTCCTGACCAGTTTGGTGGTGTTGCCTCTCTGATCTCCAGCAGGTCCTGGGGGGGGGTGTGACGATTTCCAGAGGGGCTTTGACATCTTCTGGAGAGGCAGGCGTCTGCTGTGGGGAGGGAGTGGGTTCCCAGGCCTTGTCTGCCACCTTCGCCAGCCTGCTCACTTCCAGCTGCAGCCCGCGCAGGATCTGCTGGTTGGTATGAGTGATGGCGAGTGTCTCCTCAGCCGCGGAGGCTGCCGTCTGCAGCCATTGGTAGATGAGGTGGAGGAGCTGCTCCGTGTTGTTCACCGCCACCAAACTGCCAGGTCCACACCGACACCGCATTGGCACAGAACAATGGCCTCTGCTCAGGGATACGAGCTAACAACCCCACTGCCTTGAGGGCTTCTCGGGAGAGACTAAGGCTAAGGGAGTAAACCCTAACAGAAATTCCGGAGTGGAGCCCCTAAGGTGGTCATGTGTCATCTTTGTGACACATCAGTTTCAAGAAAACATACATCATGGGGCAGGACGTCAGAAATGCTCCATCCATCAATATCAGCGACCACACTCTGGAACTGGTTCAAGAGTTCACCTACCTGGGCTTAACCATCACCAGCAACCTGTCTCTCGATGCAGAAATCAACAAGCACATGGGAAAGGTGTCTGCTGCTCTGTCCAGACTGTCCAAGAGGGTGTGTGAAAATGGCGCACTGACACGGAACACAAAAGTCCGAGTGTTTCAAGCCTGTGTCCTCAATACCTTGCTCTACGGCAGTGAGGCCTGGACAACGTATGTCAGCCAAGGATGAAGTCTCAATGCATTCCATCTTCGCTGTCTCCGGAGAGTCCTTGGCATCAGGTGGCAGGACCGTATCTCCAACGCAGAAGTCCTTGAGGCAGCCAACATTCCCCAGCATGTATGCCCTACTGAGCCAGTGGTGCTCGACATGGCTTGGCCATGTGAGCCGCATGGATGATGGCAGGATCCCCAAGGACATATGTACAGTGAGCTCGTCGCTGGTATCAGACCCACCGGCAGTCCATGTCTCTGCTTTAAAGACATTTGCAAACACGACATGAAGTCTTGCGACATTGACCACAAGTCGTGGGAACCAGTTGCCAGCGATCGCCAGAGCTGGTGGACAGCTATAAAGGTGGGGCTGAAGAGAGGCGAGTCGAAGAAACTCAGCAGTTGGCAGGAAAAGAGACAGCAGTGTAAGGAGAGAGCCAGCTGTGTTAAAGCCCCGACAACCAACCTTACCTGCAGTGCCTGTGGAAGAGTCTGTCACTCTAGAATTGGCCTTTACAGCCACTCCCGGCGCTGCTCCACAAACCACTGACCACCTCGAGGCGCTTACGCATTGCCTCTCGAGACAAGGAGGCCAAAAGGAAGGAAAGGATTCCTGACCATGATTAGGAACATTGGGAATTTTGTCCTGGGTCACTTACTAATGCTGCGGACACCCTTTATGCAGGTCCACTGTCTAACAGAGCCAAGTATTGGTGGAATGGCCAGGACATAAGGCATAGCTGCAGGCTGCATGTCAAGGCATCAGAGATGATCTGGACACCCTGGGATGAAAGGGTTAAAATTGGTTGTTAAAAAAAAGGACTTATCTCATTGTTCACACCTTTCCCCAGGACCTCCATATATCCTCTGATCAGTAGGCATTGCAGGGGCAGCCTGTAGTGCCAAGTTTTCTCTTTACCTGTGCGCCAAGCAGAAAAGGCAGATGGGAGGTCCAAAGTGCCCCTCTCCTTCATTGGTGTACTCCAAGAGGCTCTTAGCTACAACAGATGTAGGCCCAGCTTCCCTGCCTTTGAAAAACACTACAAATCCACAGAAAACGTAAAGGGAGCAAAGACCTGAAGAACTGGGTCTTCGCCTCTTTTTCCTGACCTTTGCTTGGAGGGGAATGGATGTTTCCCATGGGCAAAAATCTGGAAAATTAGCCCTTATGCTATTATCTATAGTAATACATATGCTAGAAACACCAAAACTATGTTGGCTGTATAGCATGAAAAATAAGATGGTGACAGACAGTTATTGATCAAAGGACCTTAAAATATTATTTTTATTTGGGACGTCTCTGACTATGAGACTACTAATTTTCTCTGAAACTAGGGATTGAAAAGAAGAAATGGTCAGTTGAGTTCAAATACTTATATCAGCTGAGCTAAGTTACTGTGTACATTCCAAAAGGCACTTAATAATCTATGACAGATAAACTGATCTTTGATGGCTCTCAGTAGAGTTCCCAAACAATACTAAAGCACAGGAAAGCATGTCTGCCAAAGGGCAATGTACACACAATTGTGCATGTAAAACATTGCAATAAAGCAAGCAACACAGCATTCATTGAAGGTGCAGGTAGAATTATATAGAGTCTTGGCATTTACATCCCATAAAAAGAAATAATATTTCACTCTCCTCAATGACAGAGCTGAAAAGGTGCAATGTTTAAATCAGCAAAACCATCTTTATTATTTTCAGGTTCAACCCTAACATTGTCATCAAATTTGCTGACAAGGGTGGCATGTTGCTATTTGGTGAACTGACCTCAATCTAGCGGAGGCTGCACGCCAACTCTCTGACAACTCCTCCAACCTCCCACTGGACCATGACCCTAACACCAAACATCACTTCATCATTTCCAAGACTGCCTCTGATCTCACAGACTCTGGAGATCTTCCCTCCTCTGCCTCCAAGCTCATAGTCTCCCAACTCTGAACAGCGTGCTTCTACCTCCTTCCCAAGATCCACAAACAAGACTGCCCTGGTGGACTCATCGACCGAAATTTTCTCCTCTTAAAAAATTTTCAAGGGTAGGGACCATTTCTCGGTCTAGACCCTACATGTTTCAGAAGCATGTCTGCCAGTTTAATTTTACGGGAGGCGGACAATTAACAGGCCGCTTCCATGTTTGTCGTCCAATTAGGTGGGTTGAGGAGGTGGGAGAGCCAATCAACAGTCAGCAGATGAGGGATCGAGGCCGGCAGCCTTCACTGTGGCTGCAGTGAGAGTTCAGCTACAGTGACTGCAAGAGGGAGCAACAAAAGGAAAGGGAGGTGAGGAGAAAGGGACCGGAATGATTTTCTTAAGCAGGCTCCATGAGAGATTGCTGCAATGGCAGGCCTCTGCCTATGCTTGAGCGCAGACTTCCCAATTTGTTTCAATTCTTGACTGATCTCATGTAAAGTTGAAGTGACTGTATCCTTCCTCTGTGCTTTGTGAGCTGGTGAGTCATGCACAAAGCAGGGATCCCAGTCGCCTTTGGAAAAATTGGAATGGCGTGCAAAAAATGCAACGTAATTACCTAATCAATTCAATTAACTGGCTAAAATAAAAGCAAAATTCTGCAGATACTGGAAATCTGAAATAAAAACAGAAAGTGCTGGAAATACACAGCAAGTTGGCAGCATCTGTGGAGAGAGAAACCAAGTTAACGTTTCAGGTCTTTGACCTTTCATAACACCTACCCTTTGACCTCCTCTCTTCTCACCGTCCAAGGCTCCACACGCTCCTCCTAGGTTAAACATCAACTTTCTAGTAGTTCTTTCAATTTAGTATACTGTATTCACTGCTCACTATGTGTTCTCTACATTGAGAGACCAAACGCAGACTGGGTGATCACTTTGTGGAACACTTTCCTTTCCGCAAATGTGACCCCAAGCTTCCTGTCACCTGTCATTTTAATTCTCCACTCCACTCCACTCCCACCCTGATCTTTCTGTTCTTGGCCTCCTACATTGTTCCAATGAAGCTCAGTATAAGCTTAAGGAACAGCACTTCATCTTTCAACTATGCACTTTACAGCCTTCTGAACTAAACACTGAGTTCAATAATTTCAAATCATAACCTTTGCCTTTTTTGGATGGCGAATGTTGGTGCTGCTTCTGCCTTCTCATTTATACCTCTGCTAAACACTTCTATTGTTTCTTTAATTGTCCCATTAATATCTCTTTTTTTGGTTACACGGTCATTCTTTTTGTCATTTAATCTCTCCTGCCTTCCCCCTTTGACAAATCTTCCCTTTTTTTCTTTCCTCCCATCTCCCCTTTCCTTGTCTGGCTTAAAAATTGTTACATCTCTAAGCACTCTCAGTTCTGACAAAGGGTCACTGACCTGAAATATTGGGCAGGATTTTATCCTGCCCTTGGAGGTGGGAAAGGAGGTCTGGGGGGTAGGGGGGGCACACAAAATGGCAAGGGGTCACATCAGGCAGCATGCCCAGCATTGTCCTGGCCCCCTGCCATTTGTTCAGGGCAGGGAAGGCTGAGGATAGCCTTCCCACTCCAAGCCAAATGAAGCATGGAGGCACTGCCAGATGTGATCTGGTGGGCTCCTAGCGGGCTCGAGTGGGCATCCCTCCCCTTGGCAGCGATGGCTGTCCTGCGGCAAGATGCGGCACAGTGGCGGCACAGTGGCACAGTGGTTAGCACCGCAGCCTCACAGCTCCAGTGACCCGGGTTCGATTCCGGGTACTGCCTGTGTGGAGTTTGCAAGTTCTCCCTGTGTCTGAGTGGGTTTTCTCCGGGTGCTCCGGTTTCCTCCCACAAGCCAAAAGACTTGCAGGTTGATAGGTAAATTGGCCATTATAAATTGCCCCTAGTATAGGTAGGTGGTAGGGAAATATAGGGACAGGTGGGGATGTTTGGTAGGAATATGGGATTAGTGTAGGATTAGTATAAATGGGTGGTTGATGTTCGGCACAGACTCGGTGGGCCGAAGGGCCTGTTTCAGTGCTGTATCTCTAATCATAATCTAATCATGCCCCATCTTCACCAACCAACCCCTCCCCCCACCCTCTCGTTGGGGCCTGTCAGAAACCTGACCCCACTTACCTGTCCTCTGCAGGCCTTCTGCAATACTGGCAGTGGCTTCCACCTCTGGTAGCGCTGCCAATACTGCAGAAGTGCTGTCCATCTGATTGGCTGACAGCTCTGGAGGTGGATGCTTGTCCCTTAAAGGGCTGGCATCCCTAGCAGTGGGAAGTTAATTGACT
Organism: Heterodontus francisci; assembly: GCF_036365525.1. Taxonomy (NCBI): domain Eukaryota; kingdom Metazoa; phylum Chordata; class Chondrichthyes; order Heterodontiformes; family Heterodontidae; genus Heterodontus; species Heterodontus francisci. The sequence continues at coordinate 66,141,029 of NC_090385.1, forward strand.
GCCCACTGTGAAATTACAATGGGGGTCTGAAACAGAACTGAGGCAGGGTCTTCCCTATCCCCGGGATAAAATCTTGGCCATTAACTCTGTCTCTCTCTCCATCGATGCTGCAAGACCTGTTGAGTGTTTCCAGAATTTTCTGTTTTTATTTCTGGCATCCACAGTACTTTGCTGTTTTATTATTTTCTGCCTGTTTGCACTTCCCTCCCCTCAACACCCACCCCCCACCCGCCATTTTCTCTCCTGCCTCTTTACTGAAGCTGTATGGGTATAGTATGACTGTGATCTTCTGGTACCTTGCCATTCTTCATGTGTTAGCTGAATGAGTCAATCACTGGGGTGTCACAGAAGAGCTCAATTATGTCCTCATTCAATATCTAGACATGCTCGATCCCAACAGAAGTTGCTGGATCGCAATCAAGCGGGGGAACCTCAACTTATTTTTCTCTCTCCAACCCAAAGTTATGGAGATGAATTGTAGCACTCCTTTCATCACCTTGTCTGAAATCAGTTAACTGAGCATTGATTGGAGCTCTATGTGAGGCCTTCCTCATTTGCATAGTTCAGCTACTCATTGCCTTAACCAGCTGAAATGTAATATTCAGCATAGCAGTGTAGAGTTCTGTGTGCACCTTGTGTAACCAACATGTAAAATCCATTTATAATGAATGAGCTTGTGAATCCATTGCACACAAATCTTTCTCCATGGTTCTATAGTGCCCTGCTTCTGCATTTGCTGCCTTTCTGTCTGCTAGAATATTCGGAAGCAACTGACTTTGATCTATTTAAGAAAAGAAAAACTTGCATTTGTAGAATGCCTTGCATGACAAGCTGCCCTAAATACTATAGAGCCAATGAAACACTTTTGAAGTGTAATCTCTGTTGTAATGTCGGAAATGTAAAATTGTAAAATGTAATTTATTGATAATGCACAATTAGGCATGCATTATTGCTATCAATCTACCAGATTATTATTTCTGGGCATACTTTGAAAGAGCACATTCTACTTAAATCTAATGCTATTATACTACCGCTCTGAAATTAAAAATTAGTGTAGCTGAATGTAGTTGTTTCTGGATTTGCTGGAGAGAGAATTTCAAGGACATTTCAAGGGTATGGTTATTAGATCAAAGGAATGGCTGCCATGTTTCCAGTAAATTTGTTAAGTTCAGCGTCACAGGCTTTTCTGGGCCATTTGAAATCTCTCCAAGCAAGCTCAGAAAAACTGAGAACAAATCGCATAGGAAGAATACTAGTAACTTTACTTAAATCAATCTTGGACTGAGTCCTAATAGCAATGCTCATGATAAGATGAATAATTTCTGCTTAATTAATTAATGAAATAACTATAAAGCCATGTTCCTGAAGCATTTTCATTTTAAAGGGGGTGTTAGATGGATGGAAACATAGTTTCCTTGTAAAATCCTTTACATTTCAGTTAACATTCCTTCAATGACCCTGACTAATTTTTGTGGAGGCAGAAAAGTGGGGAACAAAACTCTATTAAGGAGAATGGAGGGCAAGCTGTATTAACACACAGACGCATAAACACATTCACATACTCAGACAGATAGACAGGCACGAACGCACACACAAACACATAAACATACACGTAACCATACCCTTAATGTAAGAAATTAACTGGGGTATCAATATTTACAAATAAATACAAAAAAATACATATAGTATAAACAGCACAGAAACAAGCCATTCGGCTCAACCAGTCCATCCCAGCATTTATGCTCTGCTCAACCCTCCCTGTCCTTCCTGGCATTCATGCTCCACTCAACTGTCCTCATATCCTTCCTCATGTAACTAGCAGCATAACCCTTTATTACCTTTCCCTCACCTGGTTATCTACCATGTCTTAAATGCTTCTATACTATTCTCTTCAGCCACTCATTATAGTAGCAAGTTTCACATTCTCACCTCTCTGGGTGAAGAAGTTTTTTTCTGAATTCCCTATTTGATTTCTTGCTGACTGCTTTATATTGACGGCCTCTAGTTTGCTCTTCCTCACGAGTGGAAACACTCGATGTCTACTCAGCCAATACCTTTCATAATTTTAAAGACCTCTATTAGGTCACATCTCAGCCGTCTCTTTTCAAAAAGTAAGAGACCCAGCCTAGTCATTCTGTCCTGATAGGTATAACCTCTCAGTTCTGGTATCATCCTTGTAAATCTTTTTTGCACCTTCTCCAATGCCTCTATATCCTTCATGTAATATGGAAACCAAAACTGTACACAATGCTCCAAGTGTGATTTATCCAAGATTCGATAACAAGTTTAGCATAATTTCCCTACTTCTCAATTCTATCCCTTTAGAAATAAACCCAGTGCTTGCTTTGCTTTTTTTCAATGGTCTTATTAAACTGCTTCACTACCGATCAAGATCGGCGCAAGCTTGGAGGGCCTAATGGCCTGTTCCTCTGCTGTACTGTTCTTTGTTCTTTGTACTATTAGTGACTGGGTATTAAATATTCCTGGATACAAGGTGTTCAGGAAAGATAGGAAAGGGAAAAATGGGGAGGGGTGGCAGTATTGATTGAGGAGAGCATTGCAGTTCTGGAGAAAAAGGATATCCAGAGGGGTCAAGGACAGAATCTATTTGGCTATAGCTAAGGAACAAGAAAGGTGCAGTTACATTGCTCAGTGTTGTCTATTGGTCACCAACTAGTGGGAAGGATGTAGAGGAACAAACTTGCAAGGGAATTACAGAGAGGTGAAAAAATTATAGTGTAATTATAATTGGGGACTTTAATTATCCAAACATAGATAGGGATAGTACTAGTGTAAAGGGCAGTGAGGGGCAAGAGTTCCTAGAGTGTATTCAGGAAAATTTTCTACAGCAGTATGTTTCTAGTCCAATGCGAAAAGAGGCACTGCTAGACCTGGTTCTTGGGAATGAGGTGGGCCAAGTGGATCAATTGTCAGTAGTAGAACATTTAGGTGACGGTGATCATTGTATCATAAGGTTTAGGCTGACTATGGAAAAGGACAAAGAACAATCCAGAGTAAGAATAATTAACTGGAGGAAAACCAACTTCAATGGGCTAAAAGCAGTTTTGGGATGAATAAATTGGAGTCAAAGGTTGGCAGGAAAATGGTAGCTGAACAATGGGCTACCTTTAAAGAGGAGACAGTTCGGGCACAGTCGTGGCACGTTCCCTCGAAGGGGAAAGGTAAGGTAAACAAATCCAGAGCTCCCTGGATGACAAAAGAGATAGAGATTAAAATAAAGAAGTAAAAGTGTACTTATGACAGATGCCAGATAGAGAATACTACTGAGAACCAGGCTGTATATAGAATGTTCAGAGGGGAAATGAAAAAGCAAATAAGAGAAGCAAAAAGAGAGTATGAACAGAGACTGGCAGCTAACATAAAAGGGAATCCCAAAGTTTTCTATAGACATATAAATAGTAAAACGATGGTTAAAGGAGGAGTGGAGCCAATTAGAGACCAACTAGGGGATTTACACATGGCAGCAGAGGGCATAGCTGAGGTATTAAATGAATGCTTTGCATCAGTCTTTCCCAAGGAAGAAGATACAACCCTGGCAATGATGAAAGAGGAGGTAATTCAGACACTAGAAGGGTTTAAAATTGACAAGGAGGAGGTGTTGGATATGCTGTCTGAACTTAAAGTGGATAAAGCACCAGGACTGGATGAGATGCATCCAAGGATACTGAGGGAAGTGAGAGTAGAAATTGCATAGGCATTGGCCATAATTTTTTAGTCTTCCTTAGATTCAGGGGTGGTGCCAGAGGACTGGAGAATTACAAATTTTATACCCCTGTTCAAAAAATGGTTTAAAGATAAGCCCAGCAACTATAGGCCAGTCAGTTTAACTTTGTGGTGGGGAAACTTCTAGAAAGATTAATTCAGGACCAAATTAATTGTCATATGGACAAATGCAGTTTTTTTTAAGGAAAGCCAGCATGGATTTTTTTTAAGGGAAAATCATGTTTAACTAACCTACTGGAGTATTTTGAAGAAGTAACAGAGAGGGTTGATGAGGGTAACGCAGTTGATGTGGTATACATGGAATTTCAAAACGCCTTTGATACAATACCACACAACAGACTTGTGAGCAAAGTTATAGCTTATGGAATAAATGGGATAGTAGCAACATGGATACGGAATTGGCTGAGTGACAGAAAACAAAGAGTGATGGTTAATGGATATTTTTTGGGCTGGAGGAAGGTATGTAGTGGAGTTCCCCGGGGTCAATGTTGGGACCCTTGCTTTTCCTGATATGCATTAATGATCTAGATCTTGGTGTACATGGCACAATTTCAAAGTTTGCGGATGATACGAAACTTAGAAACATTGTGAACTGTGAGGAAGATAGTGCAGTATTGCAAAAGGACATAAACAAGTTGGTGGAATGGGCAGACAGTGTCAGATGAAGTACAATGCAGAGAAATGTGAAATGATCCATTTTGGTAGGAAGAACATGGAGAGACAATATAAAATAAAGGATACAATTCTAAATGGGGTGCAGGAGCAGAGGGACCTGGGTGTATATTTGCATAAGTCATTGAAGGTAGCAGGATAGGTTGAGAGAGGGGTAAATAAAGCATACAGTATCCTGGGCTTTATTAATAGGGGCATAGAGTACAAGAGCAAGGAAGTTATATTGAACTTGTCCAAGACACCAGTTCAGCCTCAGTTGGAGTATTGCGTCCAGTTCTGGGCGCTGCACTTTAGGAAGGATGTGAAGACGTTAGAGATGGTGCAGAAAAGATTCACAAGAATGGTTCCAGGAATTAGAAACTTCAGTTATGAAGATAGATTGGAGAAGTTAGGACTGTTCTTCTTGGAGAAGAGAGGCAGAGAGGAGATTTGATAGAGGTATTCAAAATCATGAGGGGTTTGGACAGAGTAGATAGGGAGAAACTGTTCCCAATCGTGAAAGGATCGAGAATGAGAGGGAACAGATTTAAAGTAACAGTTAAAAGAAGCAAAAGTGACATGAGGGAAAACTTTTTCACATTGCAAATGGTTAAGGTCTGGAATGTACTGCCTAAGGGTGTGGTGGAGACAGATGCAACTGAAGCATTCAAAAGGGAATTAGACTGTTATATGAAAAGGAAGATTGTGCAGGGTTATGGGGAGAAGTGGGGGAGTGGTACAAGGTGAATTGCTCATTCAGAGAGCTGGTGTAGACACGATGGGCCGAATGGCCTCCTTCTGCACTGCAATAATTCTGTGATTCTGCGATAGTGATTTGTGAATTTGTATTCCCAGTTTCCTTTGCTCATCTACCCCATTTATATTCTTACTTTCAAAATAAAATTTGATCTCCTTATTTCTCTTACCAAAATGTATTACCTCATATTTACTTGTGTTGAAATTCATTTGCCAGTTATATACTCATGCAGTAACTTTATTTATGTCTTCTTGTAATTTGTTGCAGTCCTCCTCGGTGTTGACTATCCATCCAACCTCCCCAATTTGGTGTCATCCACAAATCTAGAAATTTTGCTTTTGACACCAAAGTTTAGATTGTTAATATAAATTGTGAGCAACAGTGATCCCTGCACTAATTCTTGTGGAACCTCACTTTCCACCTACAGCCACTCTGAATAGTTACCCTTTAACCCTCCTCTCTGCTTTCTGATTTGCAGCCAGCTAGTTATCCATCCTGCTACTTGTCCCCTGACTCCACATGCTTTTACCTTATTCTTTATGGGTTATCTTATCAAAGGTAGTTTATAAATCTAAATTGTATCTATTACAATTCCCTTTTCTATTCTTCCTGTTATCTCTTCTATTTCCTCTTGTAGGAATTCCATTATATTTTCCGACCATGACATTAAGATGAGTGGTCTATAGTACCCTGGACGTGTTCTATCTCTTAACTTAATTATCACATTAGTTATCCACTTGTTTCCTGACACTACAATTTTTTTCTAATGAATTATTAAATATGTGCAATAGCTTCTCTGCTATCTCTGCTCTAGATAACTTAAAATGTGGATGCAATCTGTCCAGACGAGGGGTTTTATTCTCTTTAAGTTTGATTAGTTTATTTAAAATTTCTCCACTATTTAGTTTAAATCATTTCTAATCTCATCTTCAAATGTCATGACCACCTGAGCCATCCCCCTAGTAAATAGTGAAGCAAAGTAATTATTTCATATTTTTACCATTTTGCTATCACTGCCTATGATTTTATTCCGTCCATCCCTTAATGGCATCCTGACTTTTCTTTTATTTATGTGCCTGTCGGATATTTCACTCTTTTGTTTTATGTTCCTTGATAACTTAATTTGCCTTCCTAATTGTTAATGACATCTCTCCTAATCTTATTGCATGCTCCCTTGTAATGCTTTCTGCTGCTGTCCATGTTCTTAGTGAAGACCTCTTTCCTTACCCTCAATTTTTACCTTGTGTCTTTATTCGTCTATGATGTCTCAATAGTGTTTAATTTGTTCTAGTTTTTTAGTGGAATATATTTTTCTGGACTCTTTTGAATACCTTTTAAGATGTTTCCCATTGCTGTTCTACATCATCGCTTGCCAATATTGTTTCCCACTTTTATTTTCCCAAGTTCTATTCTTAGCTCCTTAAAATCAGCTTTTCTCCAGTCTATTAGCCTGATCAATGTAATGCTTATGTCCTTCACAATTATTATCTTAAAGCACATTATATTATGGTCACTATTGCCTAGACGTTCCTCTACTTCTACTTCTCTTATCTGCTCTGGTTCATTCTTTATTACTAGATCCTCCCTTCTTGAGCTTCTTAAATACTGGGTTAGAAATGAGTCCTGTATACATTGTAGGAACTCTATTCCATTATCTTCTTTACTTACGATGAGAGCTTGGATGACTTTGTTAACCGATGCAGAGAGAAAGGAAAAGAATGCAACTTCTCTGATGCTGAACTCTCGGAACAAATTATGGAGTTGGTTATCGTCTCCATTCCTATTGAGGCATTACAGAAAGACCAGGAAAAGCAGAAAGGACACAGCGTAGAGCATACTACAGGACAGATGCAGATACAAGGCAATTATCACAGGGACAGAGTGTTTACAAGCCTTAGGATCTGAGATGCATATCAGTACAATTTCCAAGGCACCCAGGCAGAACAAGATGTGTAGTAACTGTGGGCTCTCCCACCAATCGCACACATGCCTGGCTTACACAGAGACGCGCAGGGCATGTGGGCTTAGAGGCACTGGGCCAAACTTTGTTGACGGTCCAGCAGCAGGAACATGGGGAGAAGCCAGAGAGTGCAGAACTCAAACTGCAGAAGTACATCACCCTGAGGGGAAGGGAGGTGAGACATTTCCAGACATTGCCAAAAGTATAGACCCATTCATGAAATGGGGGAACACCTGATCAAAATGGATGAGGTGAATCGAAGTGAAGACACTACAGATGAACAGCTATTTCACATGGCCACCTTAGTGGAACAGGTCCATTCCATTAACAAAATGGAAGCTTTTGCAACACGCCAGATCATCTGCCCCAATAAGGCTGTACAGCATCGACTGAGAATGAAGATTGACACAGGTGCAAGTGCCAACACTCTACCTTTCCGGATTCTCGAGGACTTGACCTGAAAAGCAGGTACTATGTGTCAACATGGTCTGCTCAGATACTCCACATTGTGGATGTGTCAGGAGCCAGTAGTAGCAGAGTTACCGATATGCAAATTTAAAATGGTCACCATCCATGAGCTGACCCAGTCAGAAGACCACAGCAGTCAAAACAGGTGCACATCCATTGGATTGGTACAAGACCTCCAGAAGTTGTACCCGGACTGGTTTGACACAGTTGAGAACATCTAGGCAATAGTGATCATAATATAATGTGCTTTAAGATAATAATTGTGAAGGAATTTTCATGGGGACACAGTCCTACACCTTGAAGAAGGTGCAACGTCATCAATCAACCTGCTACAAAAATGCAGCGTGCTCATTCAAGAAAAGTTGAAGATGGAACTGGATGGAACGGAAAAACAAGGCATCATTCGATGAATGCAACATCACATGGACTGGTGCAATTCCATCACTACTGCAATCAAGAAAGACGGTTCAATTTGACTATGTTTAAACCTAAGGAAGCTAAGCAAAGCCTTAAAGAGATGTCCACATAAGATACTAAAGCTAGAAGAGTAAAACCCAATGTTTTCTGGAGTGAAACTCTTTTCCAAATTAGACGCAAAAAACGGATATTGGTCTGTACACTTGCCAACAGGGTTGCAAGAGCTAACAATGCTTAGAACCCGCTTTGGGAGGTTTCTTCCATTTACCCTTTGGGTTGTCAGTCAGCCAAGATATATTTCAACAGCATATGGACCGGATAATGGAACAAGTCCCGGGTTGTGTGTGCCTTGTGGATGACATTGTCATAGTAGGACGTATGGAAGAAGAGCCTGCCAGAAACCTACACTCATGCCTTAATGGAAACGGCCAGACGCAAACATTTTCAACAGCAAAAAGTCCTCCATTAAGGTGGATCACATAAATTTCTTCAGTGCCATTAGCTCAAGTTCAGTATCTACCCGGATCCTGGGAAGATCAAAGACATCCAGTTAATGCCAAGACCTCAGGACAAATATGACCTTCAAAGATGTCTAGGTCTATTCAATTTCCATGCTACATGCATACTGAGCTTCTCACAGAAGGTGTCTCCACTAAGAGAATTGCTGAAGAATGGCATGCCATTCCTGTGGCAGGGCGATCAATGCATTGAAACAAGCACTGTCAGCCAAGTAGTATCTTCAATACTATGACCCTCGGAAGGCAACAACATTAGAAGTCGATGCGTTGCAGAAAGGTCTCGGTTCATGTCTTCTTTAAGGCGGCAAGCCGGCACATTTTTTCAAAAAGTCTGTCACCAGCACAAGCAAATTACTCCAATATCGAACAAGAAACTCTTGCACTTGTTTTGGGGATCACCGGGTTCCATACATACTTATTCGGAAAAGAGTTCACCATTGAGACAGAACATAAGATGCTGTAGATGATCTGGAGAAAACCACTCTTGAGTGCACCGCCTTGACTCCATAGGTTACTCATCAAGATTCAGGGCTATAACTGTGATGTCAGATGCAAACCTGGTACAGATGATTCTATTGGACACCCAAAGTAGACTGCCCAACCCTGGGAAGACGCAAGAAATGCCACTTGACGTCCAGGCTGTGCAAGCTTGGAGGTTGTCTGCAACGTTGATCTCTCGTGCTTTGGTCAAAACAAGAGAGAGGAACACAAAAAGGGAGACTTCTCAAGACCCCGACCTCCGAGCTCTATGGCAAATTATTATAGAGGGCTGGCCCGAGACCATTCGGGAGATCCCTATGGATCTGAAAACTAATTGGCCATATCAAGACAAAATCCAATGGAGTACTATTCAAAGGACACCAAGTACCTATTCCAGCGACACCACAGTCTGATAAACTTGGACAGCTCCACCAAGGACAAGGGGAAAACCCTCCGCTGGTTGGAGTAATACCTAACGCAAAGGAAGATTGTTGTGGTTGTTGGAGGTCAATCATTTGAGCTCCAGGACATCACTGTAGGAGTTCCTCAGGGTAGTGTCCTAGGCCCAACCATCTTCAGCTGTTTCATCAATGATCTTCCTTCAATCATAGGGTCAGAAGTGGGGATGTTCGCTGATGATTGCACAATGTTCAGCACCATTCGCAACTCTTCAGATACTGAAGCAGGCCGTGTATAAATGCAGCAAGACCTGGACGATATCTAGGCTAGGGCTGATAAGTGGCAAGTAACATTCACGCCACACAAGTGCCAGGCAATGTCCATCTCCAACAAGAGAGAATCTAACCATCTCCCCTTGACATTCAATGGCATTACCATCACTGAATCTCCCACTATCAACATCCTAGGGACTACCATTGATCAGAAACTGAACTGGAGTAGCCATATAAATACCGTGGCTACAAGAGCAGGTCAGAGGCTAGGAAACCTCCAGTGAGTAACTTATCTCCTGACTCCCCAAAGCTTGTCCACCATCTACATGGCACAAGTCAGGAGTGTGATAGAATACTCTCCACTTGCCTGGATGGGTGCAGCTCCAACAACACTCAAGAAGCTCAACACCATCCAGGACAAAGCAGCCCACTTGATTGGCACACCATTCACAAACATTCACTCGCTCCACCACCGATGCACAGTGGCAGCAAGTGTGTACCACCTACAAGATGCACTGCAGCAATGCACCAAGGCTTCTTAGACAACACCTTCCAAACCCACGACCTCTACCAACTAGATGGACAAGGGCAGCAAATGCATGGGAACACCACCGCCTGCAAGTTCCCCTCCAAGTCACACACCATCCTGACTTGGAACTTTATCGCTGTTCATTTACTGTCGCTGGGTCAAAATCTTGGAACTCCCTTCCTAACAGCACTGTGGGTGTACCTACCTCACATGGACTGCGGCGGTTCAAAAAGGCAGCTCACCATCACCTTCTCAAGGGCAATTAGGAATGGGCAATAAATGCTTCCCTAGCCATTGATGCCCACATCCCATGAATGAATAAAAAAAAATAGAGAGGATGAGACAACTTGCTTGCAAGTCAGTGTTCTGGCCCAGTAACAGCAAGGAGATTCACCAGATGGTGAGATCTTGTGATGTGTTTTACGAACACCAGGCTAGTCAACAGAAAGAACCTCTTCAACCACATGACATAGCATCATCACCATGGACAATGATAGCAACAGATCTGTGCTCTGTGGGCAGAGAAGACTATCTGTTAGTGACTGTCTCTGCAAATTTCCTATTATGCAGAAGTTTCGAAGCGTGTTGATTATAGCGGTGACCAACGCTGTCGGTGCCATCTTTAGTCTTTATGGTGTCCCGGTAGCAGTGGTGTCCGACAATGGTTCACAATGCACTGGAAAACCGTTCCAGGATATGTGTGAACGATGGTCCATCGATCATGTCACATCACCCCGATATCCTTGTTTGAATGGAATGGCTGAACATATGCTCGGGACAGTCAAATCACTGATCAAAAAGTGTTCGGAAACCGGGCAAGATATCCGAGTTGTGTTATTACATCTTTGCGCAATACCACTTAACTCTGGATTGTCATCACCTGCTGAGATTCTGTTTGGTTGACCGGTGAGAACTACACTACCAAGTTATCATCTCACAAAGTCATCCTTGTTCACAAACTGGTTACGTCAGAAATAAAGTAAGATGAAAGACGCACATGATGTGCATGTGGGTGCAGAATTACCGCCTCACTATATGTTGGCCAGAAGGTGAGGGTCCTAGATCCACAAGAACAGGGTGGCACAGTGGTTAGCACCGCAGCCTCACAGCTCCAGCGGCCCGGGTTTAGTTCTTGGTACTGCCTGTGTGGAGTTTGTAAGTTCTCCCTGTGTCTGCGTGGGTTTCCTCCGGGTGCTCCGGTTTCCTCCCACATGCCAAAAGACTTGTATGTTTTATGTAAATAGTGTTATAATTGTCAAATTTCTTATATCTCACAAGGTTTGCTTATTCATAGACATATTAATGTTATACTATCTGGGGCTGTCATTTAAGGGAAGGGGAATGTTGTGATCGTATCTTTTTTAGTATATTAAATATAATCATTTAAATATATGTTTATACCAATATGCATGTCATCACAAGAAGTGATGTAAGATAACTTGATTCAGTTCTCTTGCAGTCAGTTAGCACATGTAAGCAAGTCTCCATTATATCTCTGCCTTCAAACCTTTATGCCTGCCCTTCAGCTTCTTTTGTATTAATCTAGAAAGGGATAATACAACACCTACCCCTTCTGACCAATTAATTTTGGGAGGGGGGGGGGTGCGGTGGTGAAGGTCAGATGGTAAAGGTGTTTTGAGGGGAAGGGCAAATAGTTATGTAATTGTTATGGGGGAGGAGAAGGGGCAAAAGGAATATATTTATTTTATTTTATTCAATATGTCTTTAAATATTTAAATAAGCCAGTAGTGCTGACTGTCCTTTAAAAATGGCATCAGCGCCTGCACACAGGCAGCTGACACCATTGCCAGGGATGGACAGCCTACCCCTTCCACGTTATTGGTTGGGGGGGAGGGTCAGCCTGCCTCAGCTATTTAAATGAGCCACCGTGCTTGAGATTGCAGCGGCTCTTTGGCGTGCAGCCGCATGGGCGGGCCGCCATGTTTGGAGTTGGCGATGACCTCGTAAAATCCAGCTCATTCTGTGCATTGCTGTACAGTTGAACTCATTTTTAATAGCAATTCTTCTCACTCTATTTTTAACCATTATTTAAGTACTCCTGTTCGATAACTTTATTTATTCCCTTACAATTTATGTCCTCATTTAGTTTAGTCTGTTCTGTTCTCTCCTTTCCTGTTTCATTTATATATAGGTTTGCTTCATTCCATGCAGATTCTTGCCCCCATCTTACTAGTTTAAGGCCTTTGCCACCCAACCTCCCCCCCCCCCCCATTAAACCTTTCCTCTGGGACACTGGTCCCACTCCAGTTCAGGTGGAGCCGATACCATCTGTACAGCTCCTTCCTGTCCCAGTATTGGTTCCAGTGTCCCATGAAAAGGAACCCTTCTTTCCCAAACTAGCCCTTTAGCCATGTGTTAATTCTCTCGATTGCCTGTCTCTATGCCAATTTGGGCATGGGTCAGGCAATTATCCAGAAATTATTACCCGCAACGTCCTGCTTTTTAATTACCTCTTAACTCCTGTTATTCTCTCAGCAAGACTTCCTCCCTGTTCCTTCTTATATCGTTTGTTCCAACATGGACCACAACAATTAGATTTTTCCTCTCCCTTTCCAAATTATTCTCCAGCTGCCTCGAGATATCCCTTACACTGGCACTGGGTAGGATACACTCCATTTGGGACTCTAGTTCATGGCTGCACAGGATGCTATCTATTGCCTTAATTATAGAATCTCCTACTACTACCACATTTCGATTCTGCTGCTCCCCTTCTTGGACAACGTTTTGAGCCATGGCGTCTTGGTCTGCATTGTGGTCCTCCTTGACATGGTCTTTCTCCTTGTCCTCACAGGTAACAAGTACATCATATCAGTTGGACAGAGCCAATGTCTGCTGGACCTCCTGCTCAACCTCTCGGAAGTCCCCTCTATCTGACTCCCTGACAGTGATACTCTCCCCTTTCTGAACTTGTGCTTTCCTCTTAGGTGTGACTGTATTTTGGATAAAACTATTCAGAAACTCTTCCCGTTCCCTTATGTTTTGGAGTGTCTCTAATTCGCACGTTTGTTCAATGACTCTGAGCTGGAGTGACTCAAAGCAAAGACATTTCCTGTTGATGTGGTAATCCAATATGGTTAGGGAGAAGTGTTTGTTTTAGTGACTTACACAGTAAGTCCAGCATCAACGCATCAGAAATGAAGCAGTAAGGGTTTCAAGTTTCTTTTTAATTCATTCTTACCCAATGAGCTATTCTGATAGAGTGCAAATGTTACAAGGTGCTAAAACTGGAGAGTGTCAATGCTGTCAAAGGGCTGCACTTCCAGATGGGCCTAGTGCAATATCAACTCCAGCAATAGTGTCAGAGCACATATTAGAGTGTTGGGAGAGGATGGTCTACCTCTGTGTTACTGCCATTAAACCCTTCTCACTGCATATGGTAGCAAACATATCATCATTTCTCACTGTGGATGTCAACTTCATTTTCTTTTCACTGAAAGATTTAAAGGGAAGCTATAACATACGGTCATCAAACATGTCGGAGCAGTTCAAACATGCTTTCAGCCTTTACAAGGGTTGTATAGAAGTAGCAGCTGAAAATCTGATTTGGAGACACACAAGGGAGTCTGTGGGCAAGCAACACAGTAGTGCTACTCCCACATCCCTGAGGTGGGTGTGTTGAGGGAGCCTTCGTAGGGAACTCCAGGGAAACCTCCCCCAGAGAATAGCAGGGCACCATTCTCAGTAGGAGGTGGAAGACAGGACGAATGCTGTCTGTCCTACCTGGGAGGACTTTCAGGATAAAACAGTACAAGTTAAAGAATCTAGTAAGCTAAGTTTCCCCGATAATACCAGCTAAAGTTTCGATGCCACATCAAGTGTTACCTACCAATCTACATTTACTGCTCACTCGTGCCATTCCCATGAATACTTACACTTTGATTACATCTCTTTCATACCCACATCTCACTAAAACACAGTCAGGAAGCAATGTATGATTGAAAGTTTTGCAGACTCACAACTTGCATGGAATTTACACATTAAAGCACTGAAACATAACCTAGATGGAGGATCATTTACTGACACACAGATTGGGATCATGCCTGTCATTCTGCCTGTTTGCCTTCAACTTACAGCAAGATGGCATAAAATTCAAGGGAGCAGATCCCAAATGGCGAAAGTTCACAACTCTCAGAATTTGGCTCCGTTCACCACGCTAGCTATTCCAATGCTGTCGAGCATTGGGAATTTAGGGGAAGATGAAGTAGTAGATCATTCTCAAGCTCAGGCCTACTACAGTCCTACTCTTACATCTTGTTCCTTTAACATTTATCCCACGCTAGTGTACACACAACCATAAAACATCACATGAGGTATCTCACAATGCAAGCTTTGTCAGAGGATGGGTTGGGCAGCTAGAATCTGAACATTGCCCTTATTTGAAATGTAAGCCTGGAAGTGAGAAGATCTTCTTCATCTTCTTCTCAATGCTGTCCTCACATGCGTTCAAGTCTTCAGAGGAAGGAATTTTCCTCCACACAAGATCAGGTTGTTCAATCTTGCCCGTCTTAGAGCGAAGACCAAAGTACGGATAGTCCTCATCAGAAAAAATCCTGGTAGGTGCATACGTAGCACCTGAGGTGGGGTTGTACAGCCTTGTTTCCTCATGAATGGGCTTCCTCATTCAAATGTGGGAATGTCATTGGATCTGCAAATCAATTTCGATCCTGCCCACTTTGGCTGCTGCAAATGAAAGATTGAGTTGTAAATAACAATACACAAATCCAAGCCTAAACAGGAACAAAAATTGAAGCACTAGTGAAATTTCAGATAAAAATCAATAATAAGGTGAAAAATGTAACCTTTCAAACCAACACTCAAAAGTGCCAATCAGTTTTCAGATGTCAAACATTCAGGCCAAACACGTTATTCATCTGTTTCAAGGGGGCAACAGGTGTGCCAAGACTACAAGATTCTACTAGGGACTTATCCCTGTGCATTTGCAGGTATAACAAAGCGAGTGCTGGATTTTTAAATTTGGAGTGCTGTGGATCAGCAGGCAGATTTCACAATCTTCATTCCCTCCAGTCAGGCTCTGCATCGGGATCCCAACTCACAAATTCCACCCTCAGTTATGTTTATATCCTTGAAAACATCATGATTGTATATGTCAGAGACCAAAAGGTGTTATCGAGTCATACAGAGAAACAGTACAGAAACAGGCCCGTCAGCCCACCGAGTCTGCGCCAACCATCAACCACCCACTTATCCTAATCCTACATTAATCCCATTACCGTCTCACATCCTTCCCTCAATTCTCCTAGCACCTACCTACACTAGGGGCAATTTACAATGGCCAATTTATCTATCAACCCGCAAGTCTTTGGCTGTGGGAGGAAACCGGAGCACCTGGAGGAAACCCACACAGGTCACAGGGAGAACTTACAAACTCCGCACAGGAAGTACCCAGAACCGAACCCGGGTCGCTGGAGCTGTGAGGCTGTGGTGCTAACCACTGCACCACTGTGTTCAAGAAAACAGAAGGACCCAAAACAATGTTTTAGTGTTATGCACATAGCTTTAACCAACAACACAGTGATATTGCACATTACAGTACATTAGTAGAATAGACAGAAGTTTGAAGTGATTTATGCCTTTAACCCGTCATAGGGACGAAACCAAATCAAGCATACATTTCGATGAATCTCCTTTAATTAAGTTCAAACCAGACAAATTCTTAGTTGGGTCCAAAGAACTGAACTAGTCTTCCCTCAAAGAGAGAAAACTGACAGAGAATATTACCATCTTTCAGATAGCCTATTTTTAAAATAATTATGGCTAAGTCATAAATATCCCAGATATTATAAGGGTCTGGGAAACTCTCTTCAACATTTATCTCTCCACTTAAAGAGGCACAGAGAGGGGGCTCTTATCATTGTATAGAGAAAACGACATGAGACGATTTATTAACTTGTATAAGAATTGAACATGTAATACACTTTAAGTAGATAAGTATACCACAATATCAAAAATTACTAAGAGATGTAACACATAGTCTTATTTCTAAAATAGAATCCAAAAGTTCAACCTTGATATTGTTACAGCAAACCATCTTAGAATATCCATCAAAATTTAAAGTAAACCTTTACCTTAAATTCCCCAAGTAAACCATAGGTTGAGAAGCATTGATGAGGAATTCAATACTTCTAGTTTCTTGCTTCAAAAACCCTCATGTTAATATTGTTTCTAAGGTATCATCTTACACATATCACAACAGGGCTGTGTTCTCGCACCTACACTGTTTGGGATCTTCTTCTCCCTGCTGCTCTCACATACGTTCAAGTCTTCAGAAGAAGGAATTTTCCTCCACACAAAATCAGGTGGCAGGTTGTTCAATCTTGCTCGTCTAAGAGCGAAGACCAAAGTACGGAAAGTCCTCATCAGAAAAAAGTCAGAAGCGCAAGGAGAGAGCCAACTGCGTAACAGCCCTGTCAACCAATTTTATCTGCAGCACCTGTGGAAGAGTCTGCCACTCTAGAATTGGCCTTTATAGCCACTCCAGGCGCTGCTTCACAAACCACTGACCACCTCCAGGCGCTTACCCATTGTCTCTCAAGACAAGGAGGCCAAAGAAAGAAAGAAAGGTATCATCTGACCTATTAGCATATAGGTGTTACCTTTCTGTGTGAGTTTTTCCTGCTTTTTAGATCCATATATGGGAATATCATTAGCTACCATCCCCACTTAAATTATTTTTTGAAATCCCCTGCTCTTGACATTGTGAGCTTTTATCTGGTCAAAATGTTTATAATTGGATTTGCATGGCATCTGTTTCTGTAAGTCCTATTCCATTTTATTATTTATTATTTATAATTGTCTTTTTATGGTACCTTGAACTCTTCTTTTGAGTCAATATGTCTACATCACTAACAGCATCAACCAATTAAGTTTATAGCTACCTCTTACTTATGTCACACAGGGTGTTTCAATGTCTGTTTATCCTCCAATTCCCTGGCAACAGAGACGTTGAAATGGATTTTCCAACTTAAAAGGTGTTTCTAATTCACATTCTGTTGTAACAGGGACCTTAGAAGACCTTGAAATTTTTAACTCTACCTTCTTAAAGGGGAATTTCAGTGAGTCTCGAAACCTGACTATTTATACAATCTTCAATTCTAAAAGGTATAATATATTAACTATATCTAAATTCTACATAATTAAGCCTATGTTTCATCACAAGTTGACTATCATAAATCCATTAACTACCGTAATCTATCACCTACAACCTTGCTCCATGTAGTTTAGAATGTTTCCAGGCTGGATTGTAGGGTGAGCCTCAGGTGACACAATGGTTGATGTGTCATTCCTCTCCGCGGCTGATCCTATGGAGAACTCTTGTTGTGATCCCTCATTCCCTATTTCAAGCAATCTTTTTTCTATTAAGATCTCAGTTAATCTTTTTCTTTTGATGTGTAATGTAAGGATGCAGTTTATGTGTTGTGTGAAACAGTTTTAGGGAAAGTGGTGCTACAATAGTGCAGCCAGGTTGCCAATCTGGCTCCCAATGAGAAATGCAGGTAGCTTCATACAATTTGGACTTTGCATCGGCTTACTTTAAAAGTACCCAGGTGAGCCACCAAACTTCGAGGAACTTTACAAACTTACTTTTCCTGTGTTTTTAATTTTAGTAGAAGGTTGGCACGGATATGTCTGAACATGGAAAATTAGCTGCACAGGGAGGAGAGATCTATGTATCCGTCCAGTCACACATAGCATTGGAGAGTTGGTGGTGTAGTGGTAATGTCACCAGGTTGATGCTCTAGGGACTCTAGAATCCCACCTTAGTCATAGAGAGATACAGCACTGAAACAGGCCCTTCGGCCCATTGAGTCTGTGCCGACCATCAACCTTCTGGAAAGTTACAGTAAATTTCTTTAACTCCATGATTGTTTTATGTATGCATATTAAAGGTAGCTTGTGCTGCGCCAGATTATTTATTAAAATGGTTGGATTGATGTGTTACTGAGTCATATGGATCTGGAAGATTCCTAGAATCAGTAATATTTTATGATGAATTGGATGATTTTCAGACTTGGAAGGGGAGAAACAAGCCAAATTTGCTTCTCTTTATCATTCTCCAACGGCACCTGCTGCAAGAGAATGTATGTGGACATAGATCACAAAATACTTTTGGATGAGGAAAGCAATTTTGTCTGTCTTAATTCATCCATCCATCCAGAAGACCCCTAGACTCCCTTCAATGTAACATCTAGTTGTTTTAAATGATTACTGTGTTTTGCCAACACTATTCTACCCAAAAATCAATTCCAATACTCTCTGTATGGAGAAGAACCTCTTGATATCAAACTTTAGCCAGTTTGAACTTGGATTATTTTATTTCACTCCCACAGTTTAATTTAAACCAGATGAACCTTGTCTGTACCATGTCTGTTTAAGATTTATGAGGAGAGATTGATATTTGGCTGTGATTCCATCACAGTGAGTAGTATTCTGACACTTACTATCTGGCCTGATACATACAGTTTGGGTAAGGTACCAGAGGGTCACACACCCATTGAATTGCGCCCCAGCAGAATAACTCTAGGGTCACTCAAGAGAGAGTCAATACTGTGCTGGAATCTGTAGTTTCTATGGAAGGATATGCTAGATGGGTTGAGTGGTCCCCCTCATCTGTACTTATCTTAGTAATGAGTTGCAGCATTCAGAACAGGAGGAATTAGGGAACAAAATAGCCTGAGAATCATCTTTTCAACTGTATAATTTTTGTATCTAAAATATTATTGGCAACAATCTTCAGCCAGAAGTGCCGAATGGATGATCCATCTCATCCTCCTCCTGAGGTCCCCAGCATCGCAGATGCCAGTCTTCAGCCAATTCGATTCACTCCACGTGATATCAAGAAATGACTGAAGGCACTGGATACTGCAAAGGCTATGGGCCCTGACAATATTCCGGCAATAGTACTGAGGACCTGTGCCCCCGAACTTGCTGCACCCATAGCCAAGCTGTTCCAGTACAACTACAACACTGGCATTTACTTGGCAATGTGAAAAATTGCCCATGTTTATCCTGTACACAAAAAGCAGGATAAGTCCAAACCAGCCAATTACTGCCCCATCAGTCTACTTTCAATCATCAGTAAAGTGATGGAAGATGTTGACAACAGTGCTATCAAGCAGCACTTGCTTAGTAATAACCTGTTCACTGACGCTCAGTTTGGGTTCTGGCCGAGCCACTCAGCTCCTGACCTCATTACAGCCTTGATTCAAACACGGACAAAGAGCTGAATTCAAGAGGTGAGGTGAAAGTTACTGCCCTTGACATCAAGGCAGCATTTGACTGAGTATGGCATCAAGGAGCCCTAGCAAAACTGAGGTCAATGGGAATCGGGGGAAAACTCTCTGTTGGTTGGAGTCTTACCTCGTATAAAGGAAGATGGTTGTGGTTGTTGGAGATCAATCATTTCAGCTCCAGGACATCACTGCAGGTGTTCCTTAGGGTAATGTCCCAGGTCCAACCATCTTCAGCTGCTTCATCAATGACCTTCCTTCAATCATAAGGTCAGAAGTGGGGATGTTCGCTGATGATTGCACAATGTTCAGCACCATTCGCGACCCCTCAGATACTGAAGCAGTCCGTGTAGAAATGCAGTAAGACCTGGAAAATATCCAGGCTTGGGCTGATAAGGGGCAAGCAGATCTTCCAGCGCCACCTCTTTGCTGCATCAGGAATGTCATTTATCCAGTTTCCAGTACACAGACACAAGACGTGGCACTTTAGAGGGGAATTTTAACTACAAAAAATAGGTGGTTTTGCATCAGGTGGAGGGAAAAGGGGGTTTAAAATCTTAATATTCAGAATCCCAACCCAAAACAGTCTCCAAGCCCCCACTTTTGGTTTTAATGAAGATGGGAAACCTGGCTGCTAAATCCAAGAAAAGGCTGTTGGTCTCAGGAGTAAATATCTTTACACTTACCTGCCGAATCCAGAGTGCCACCCTGGGAAAGCTGTTGATCAGGCACAACCCCTGTTGACCTACCCCACAGGACCTGCAACCTCCTTGCCCCCACCCCAAGGTCTCTGTTTCTATTCCCAGGCCTCCAACCTCCACCCACACAGGCCTCTGATCTTTCCTCCACCTCACCCATGCCCTCAGCCTCCGATCCCCTTCCCAGGCCTCCGATTCAACCACCCCAGACCTCCCACTTACCATGCCCCAGGCCTACGATACCCACCTCCTGGCCTTTGATCCCCTCCCCAGGCAACTGATTATACCCGACTTTACACTTCCGACCTTCCCCTGCCCGAGCCACTGATGCCCTTCCCAAGCCTCCAATCCTTCTACCCACCATCCACCGAAGCCTGAACCTCCCAGGATCAGCAGTCCCACTCGGATCACCACCTTCCCCCCCCCTCCTCCCCACCCCGGGCATACACCTATCTTGTTCTGCTGCCTCCACTGCCCGATTCCCCTCCCGACAGGAAGCCAAGCTTGTCAATCAGAGGTTCTAAGGCAGGGAACCAATCAGCGACCTCAGACACACGCTGTGGAATTAAATCCCGGCTTCTAGGTTTCCCATGCCTTCTTGACAACACCAACACCAACCCCCATGCCAGTCCCCCACCCCCCCTCCCCCCACCATCCTCCCCACTTCCAGGATGTCAGTTAAGTTAAAATCCAGACCTATGCTGAATAAAATGTTGACTTTTTTCCAGTGTGCACAACATTCCAAGGAAACAGATGCTTAGTGCTACTTTTATTGTACCTTTTGCACTTGGGTCATCAGATGAAGGAATATCCAACCTGGATGATTTTAAAATTGTACAATATCCTATAACTATAAATTAAAAAAGGACCTTTCTTACTGAATCTATAATTTCTTCCATAGGAAAGCAGAGGTGAAAACAAGTTCCCATTTCTGAGATTATGGGCTGAATTTTATGAGCGGACTGCAAATCGCGACGGCACACTCTGATCTCGGCGGCCCCTTCGCGCAGATCCGCCATTGCTGAGCCCTGACAATATTTCATTTAAATGGAGGGGGCGAAGCGGCCGCCCTTGATGCCGTCCCCGGCAACGGCGTCTGGCGCCACCACGCAGGCGCCAGCGCAGGCCCCATTTTTAAAGGGTTTCAAGCCCTGACAGAAGAGTTACATTTTTAAAGGGAACATCACCTTTTATTTCAATAAAAACAGTTAAGTAAACATCAAAGCCCCTCCTTCACAGCCACCCCCATGATCAAACAATATATTTATTTCCCTCTCCCCCCGAAAAAGCATTTTGGCCGGTCCCGATCTTTAACCCCCAAACTTCATAATCTTTCCCCTTCAACCACTTCCCACCATCCCCTCAGCCAATTGAAACAGCTTTCACCACTACCCACCACCCCCTCCGGCCTGATAATTTCAATCCTCTCCCGTCCCCACCAGTGTCATGCCTCGGATGTCCATACGGAGATCCGAAGGTGTGGGAGTTCCGGCCACTGGCCGAAATATCGGCGTGAGTCGGCTGTCGAGACCAGGTAAGTTTATTTGAATTTATTTGCATTGATTTCAATAAGGAGATGAAGGCTCCGCCGCCGAGCAGTGGGGGGTGCCGTACTGAGGCCTCGCCGCCGCTGGTAAAATGTGACAGGTCCTTCCCGGTGTTGGGGGTTGTGGCGGGCCTGTCCCGGAAGAATTTTCTGGGCCCCCCTACCATGATCCCCGGTGTCAGGGGGCTGGCAAAATTCAGCTCTAAGTGTCACTTTCTGATTTCAAGAGCTTAAAGCAGCCAAAGCTTTTAGACTAAGAGAACTTTAATTTATGGCTTGCTTTTATTGTCGAGAGTTTCAGTCACAGGCAACTTGGTGCAGAATTTCTATTTCTGTTTTGTCCCTCTGATTAAAGCAAGACACGTTACGTTAGAATAAAGTCATCCTCATGGATTTTTTTATTGCTGGCGAAATACCGGAGAAACCATGAATCAAAACTGATTTTCTGCATCAGATGAAATCACTTCTTCCGCTATTTTTAACTTGCATTTAGTGATTCCTTGACATCGTACATCATGCAGAGAAACTGTGCTCGATCAATGACACTTCTGCAAGATTTAAACAGCCTTTGCCCTAGTTTAATCACATCACAAGACATCCTAATTGACTTAGACCATTCTTTCCTCTCACCATTTTAAACTGCTGCTTAGTGTGTGGCTGGGGTTGACACTTGTCTTTTGACCCCTTTTTCAGTAAAGAAAGTGATAAGGCGAGTCAAGAAACCATTAAAGCAAGACCCAAAAAAAAGCTTTGTTGTTGCCTCAATCCTGGAGTGAGTTAATGCCAGTGCCATATAGAAAAGGAGCAGGCTGTGTACTTCTCCTGGGAAACGCAAGCCTAGTACTTTATTTATTGAATGTTTTCCTGGATCTTATGTTACAGCTTGCATTTCCTCAAAACAGATGGAATCTTGCTAAGCAAAGGACAGTGCTGTTAAATCTGTTTAACTGTATGTAAGACCAGCTGCTGTTTAGAGTTTTGGTAGCTGTCTTCCTGTGTTAATCTGATTTACTCATTTGAGGGCTGACCTCATCATCCTGTCAGTATGGTATCCCACCTACACAGTTAGCAGCAGCTTAGTATTTGCAGCGAGTGCTAGCAGTACTGTACACTGCTTAGAGAAGAAAGGGCTTGTTCATTTTGGTTTCTCCTGTAAAGGGATTTGGTGCAGAGGCGTGCAACGGTGATAAAAACAAAGCTATCTTGCATCTACAAGTTTAAAATTGCCTTGGACAATGATGTCTGTGTCCGGGAGGAAGGAGTTTGACATGAAGCAGATTCTGAGGCTGAGGTGGAAGTGGTTTAGCCACCCCTCGCAGAGCTCTTCTGGAAACAGTGGCTGTCTCCAGCAGGAGGGATTTGAGCACCGTGGCATGGGTCAGAACAGGTTGAAAAGCCACTCTCGGGACCGAGGTGGGCTCAGGAAAAACAGCAGTCCTGTAAACAGTTTACTGGCACCTGTGCCAGCTCCAATTTACAGCAGACCTGACAGTCAGCCATGGCATCAGCAGAATACAGTGTCACGCATGCCAGAGAATGAAGAACTCGCTAAAATTTCTATACAAGCAGACACCGTTAAAGAGGAAGAAAAAGAAAACAAAGAAGCAGTGGAATCAGGCTGTGTTGATCTTACAGAAGAGTCTTCAGAGAGGTAGGAGCTTGCAATGAGAAAACATTAATAGTACTGAGGAAAGCCGAATATCCTTTACAGCTTTATTTAAAAAATCAATTACATTGGGACAATAATTCTAGAATATGCATAATACTTGCAGCATATTTTATGTATCCCCTTAGCTTTTTCTCGTGCTTTTCCTCTGGTAAGTGTGGCTGATCATCTGCTTGGCATATTATTACATTTTTCTTGTGAAGGATTCTAATGCCTGTGGATAATTTGCCTGCAATCACATGTTTATCACTCCTTAGTAAAAACATGCAAATGTATGCTGCAACTACATAGGCTGATGACAGAGCTTCATGTGGTCTGGTTATGCAGCCTCAGACGTATTTCTGTTTTCAGTACAGTCAGCAGAACAGACAAATGATTTATTCTGGGTTATATTTAAAATGTGCCAAAACCATGTTTATTCAAAGCTTCATTTTGTGGCACTTGTAAAAAGCATATTTTATTGGTGTTTTTTCCCTTGTTTATGTGTGTTGAAAGTTCTGATTTATACTTCCCAAAACTTATAAGATTTTGGACCTGCTCCAAAGACGATCCAGGTACTGCATATGGTGAGATTGTGAAACATGATACCACGTGGAGTGATTGATGCAAATAATATAGGCGTGTTTAAGAGGAAACTAAATAAATATATAATGGGGAGAAACTAATCAAAGGATATATTGATAGAGTGGGAGGAGGCTCATGTGGACCATAGACCTGTTGGGCCAAATGGCCTTTCTAAGCTGTAAATTCTATGTAATTCAATATAAAGCTATGTAAAGCATGTTGATTTGCAGACTCTTTGCCCCACCAAGTAACTGCATATGCTCAAAAGTGAACAGTGAAGGGGCAGCATGTGGGCAGAGCATTAGGTTATTGGCATACTGGGCCATTTAGTGGTTAGACTCAAATTCTCAACCTGAATTCACACACAACAAGCTCTCTGCCATCAAGTGGAGCAGAGAACAGGCGCCCACTGGGAAGGATAGAAAATTGAAGCATGAGTTGCTACAGGCTGCTATTGAAATATTGGCAGAGAGGTGAGAGCATACTGTCAAAACCACCATTATATGTTGAGGAATAGTCCAAATCATGGGACAGAGGGAAGTAAAGAGGAGGAAAAAACAATAAATACATGATGAGGGGAGGTATGGTTAGAAAACCACTGACATAAACATTCGTAAAAGAGAAAGTAGCAGAAAATTGTGAATACTTTTCCTGTAAACAATGAAACATTGTCCCCTGTTGAAGCCTGTAGTATAAGGATGTAAAGGGTTAATACCGAAGACAGCGAGAGAGACTCCTCCCACTGTATGAGCAGTGATGTAACAGTTGCATGAGAAGAAGAAGGCATCGCAGCACAAAGGATGTTAGCTTAGGTGGCTTGCTGGGAGTGTATATAGTAACTGTAAATAATAAAGAATTGTTAGTTACCTTTGCCCAAGTCTAAGACTTTCACTAGAATGCACTACAACACTACTAATACAAATGCAACAATGCAACATGGTGGCAACAGTAAAAGTGACTAGGAGAATTTGAAGATCTCCTTATCTTTGGAAGAAACACCAGGGGAACAACAGAGAAATTTAACGATAAATATTATCCTGGTACAGTAAGAAACTACTTAACCAGCAGAAGAGGCTGCGAAGAGCTCTGCAGCCTCTTAGACCACACCACAGCACAGTGGGGCTCTGCATCAGTAATTCCTGCACATCCAGTGGTCGTGTCTGAATCGTCAGGCCGGGCGACGATCCAGGATCGGTGAGACAGTGAAATTGACCATTTATTTAAACGGGGCACTGGAAAAAAAAAGTGTGCAGAACGTGATCTCAGTTGAATCGGCAACTAGGAAGGCAAGTACAGCCAGCAGCCTTGCCGAGGAAAAAAAACACGGTAATCGTTGGAAAGCAGGGGAAAAGTCAAGGAGCGTGGGAAAGCCCCGAACAGAACGCGAATACCTGAAACCAAGCCTGAAACATTTAAAATGAAAGGGGATACCCTAGCAAAGCCTAGCAAACAAAAGGAAGCAATATAGATCCAAAATTGGGAATGCCTGAGAGTTTCCCCAGGATCAAGAAAGTCCCTATCAGGTCCAAAATTGACTAGTATGAAGAAAAAGGTTCTTAAGGTTCAGAATTGCTTCTCAACTCCAGACTAAATCTGAAGTGGAGCAAGTGAACACCGTCCTGTATTCAGTAGGAGAGATAGCGGACTACGTAATTGTCTGACAAGGGATCAACGAGGCTACCGATAAATTCGAAGAGGTACTCCAAACCTTTGATAAATATTTTAATCTCCTTACCAATAAAATTTTGGAACGAGCCAAATTTAATAAGTGGCCCAGATGATTGGTAAATCTGTAGACTCCTATATTAATGACCTGTATAGATTAGCAGGAGGTTGCAAATACGACGAATTATGCAGAGAACTAAGCAGAGACAGGATAACTGACGGCATAGTGGACGAATCCTTGTCAGACCTGCTGCAATCCAAGGAAGACCTTGCACTGGAAAAAGCCATTCAAATTGTAAGACTGGCTGAAGTTTGCAAACAGAATAGGGGCATCCTATGAGCTGAAGACAAGCCATGGATGAGAAGGACTCCAATGCTCATCCAACTGGTTAAGCCAAAGCCAGGAAAACACTTTGAGGAACAGAAAAAACATACAGCTGAGAAGGCATATGACATAGGAAAACCTTGCCAACATTGTGGAGCCAAGAAGATCCACAGACAAGAGCAGTGGGCTGCAAGTAAAGCTGAGTATTTTAAGTGTAGAAAGATGTACCACATCAGAATTTCTGCACTTAAAGGTACAAAGTAGAAGACCTTCAAATAAACAGCAGTGAATCAAGTACAGCAATACCCACAAGAGAAAGAACCAGGAGAGTTCTTGGGAGAAATCAGTATTCCAGACCAAGATTTCTGGACAGCAGAAACCTACATGAATGAACACCTCATGAATGTTAAGCTTGACACAGGGACTAGCGTCACAGTATTGTCTGACCAAGAGCCTTGTGTGAAGAGACATTACCTGCAACCGACAGATATACAGTTGCATGGTCCAGGCGGGACACAACTGCAAGTTAAAGACAAACTCCAAGCAACTCTTCAGCACAAAGGCAGACAACTGGTAGAGATCTTATATGTCTTACACAATCAAGAATTTTCTTTACTGAGAGGAATGTATGCTTGGAACTGCAGTTGATTAAAAAAGGTAGCCGAATTCAAGAAAACAGGTAAACAATTCCTTTCAAACAGAATTCCTGAAGCAGTTCACAGGGCTCAGAAAACTAAAGCCGGAGTACAGGATCACTCTAAAGGAAGGGGCCAGACCAGTGTATATCTTCACACCAAAAAGAATATCTCATCCCTTATTAACCAAAGTCCAAGAACAATTGGAGGAGATGACAAGAATGGATGCTATCTCTCTGTTAACACAACCACCATTCTGGTGTTCGGCTTTGGTTCCTGTCCCAAAGCCAAGTGGAACTCTGTGAATATATGTGGACTTAACACAGCTCAACAAAGCATTAGCGTGTGAGATTCACCCAATGTCTACGGTGGATGACAGTTTATTAAAATTCTTTCAGAGCACCATGTTTACAAAACTCAATGCAGGTACCCCTGGATGAGACCTCAAGGTTATTGACATTCATAACACCTTTTGGGTGATTTTGTTTTAATAGGTTACTGCTCGGAATAACCTCGGCACCAGAGATTTTTCAACAATCAATGTCTAATATCCTAGAAGGCTTCACAGGAGTGATATGCCACATGGATGATATTCTGATACACGGAAAGTCAGTGGAGGAACACAATCACAAAGTCTGAAAGGTTCTACAGAGACTTTAAGAAGTGGGACTAATTTTCAACGAAAAGTGTGAATATTCCAAAAATTTGATTCATTTCTTGGGCCACATCGTGAGTAGACAAGGAATAATGGCAGATCCCTTAGAAAACAAGGACCGTTAAAGAATTTCCGATCCTTACAACAGTTCAGCAACTGTAGAAATTTCTTGGAATGGTAAATCAACTAGCTAAGTTTTTACCTCACTGAGCACAAGTAACTGATCCGCTGAGACAACGTCTAAGAAAACAGCAAAACAGCAAGTTGGGATGCCCACCAGGAACAAGCATTCCAGAAAATTAAAGAGATGCTAATTTCTGCAGACATGTTAGCACACTACAATCTTACACAGCCCATGACGATAGCAGCAGACGTCTCTTCACACGGCTTGGGCACTGTTCTTTTTCAGGAGAAAGCTGATGGTTCCCGTGGACCCATATTCTATGCGTCAAGAACATTGTCAGATACAGAGACACACTACGCAGTTATCAAAAAAGCTCTCGCTGTCACATGGGCGTGTGAAAAATTTTCAGACGATATAATTGGAGTATGTGTGGTAATCGAGACAGACCACAAGCCATTGGCTTCCTTGTTAGACGAAAAAGAAATAGCAAAAACACCTCAACCTATACAAAGGTTTTGTCTCAGATTAATGAGGTACACATATGAAACTGTATATGTCCAAGGGAAGTTCCAATCATCAGCTGATGTGTTATCGAGTGTAACCGTAGATCATCCATCACAGGAAGACACAAATTTCGTAGGTGACATAGAATCATGCTCGCAACACACAGCACAGAGTTGGCCTGCAAGCACACAGAAGTTGTGAGAAATACGGCAAGCACAGAAGAATGACGAAGAGTGCATTCGCATTAGACAATATTGTACACGAGTGGCCACGAGAAAGTCCAGGAGGGAAAACAATGAAGGCGCTCCATGAGTATAGGAAATACTTTACCATAATTGACGACTTATTAGTTTACAACAACAGAATTGTTATTCCTACTTCAGTGAGATCCGATACCTTAGATCGATTACACCAAGGCCATTTGGGTATAACCAAGTGCAGAGCAAGGGCACAAGCTTCAGTATGGTGGCCTGGGATATCTAAGGACATCGAGATCATGACCAACAACTGTCAGACATGTGTGATACAGAGGCCAGTACAACGTGAACCACTATTGACTACCCAATTTCTAACTAGACCTTGGCAAAGACTCAGCATGGATTTATTGATGTTTGGTGGGAAGCCATATATCATCATTATCGACAACTTTTCCAGATGGATAGAAGTCAGATGATTACTTTCTACGACTACCGAAGTAGTTATCAGAATCCTTACAGACATCATCGCGACACATGGGATTCCGGATGAAATATTATCAGAGAACTGACCACAGTTCACGAATGAATATTTTACCCAGTTTTCCATGAAGATGAGCTTTCAGCATCTTACAAGCTCACCGAGGTATCCACAGGTGAGTCAGAACAAGGTGTGCAAACCATAAAATCTTTACTCAAGAAAAATGAAGATCTTCATATCTTACTCCCAGTTTTTCATTCAGCACCACTGCTATGCAGATTATCACCAGCAGAATTAATAATGGGAAGGAAGTTAAGAACACAGCTTCCAGTATTGCCTCAACAATTAATGCCAGGATTGAAGACTCAAGACTACGAGAAAGTTTGAGAAAGAGAAAATTTCTACAGAAGGAAACAAACCCAGAATTACAATAGGAGATTTTGAGCGAGAAGCTTACCTAAATTAAACAATGGTCAAAAAGTTTGGATATGTAACCTGGAATGAAAATGTACAGTAATCCATAAACATGAAGACTATCGGCGATTGTATGTTTCTACAAATGAATGGAGGGAACATCTGAAGGAATTGGAATATCATTTCTATTCTGGAAAAGCAACAATCAATACTCCATCTGCAAGATACAGATGAAGAGGAACAAACCCAAACCGAACGGAATATTACAACCCGCAGAAATGAAAAACCAAGTCAGCAACCCAGACTTCCTCCGAAGACTACTGATCATCCCAGACAGATTACAACCAGATCGGGAGAGTTGTCAAACTCCAATAAGACTGAATCTGTAACGTCAGAGACTTGGGGGGAGAGAGAGTAGTAGAGAAGTCATAAATGTATATATGTTTGGAAAAATGTAGGATAAAGACTTGGGGGAGATGTAGTATAAGGATGTAAAGGATTAATACTGAAGACAGTGAGAGAGACCACTGCCACTGTACGAGCGGTGATGTAACAGTCACATGAGATAGTCTGGAGAAGGTGGTAGAGCAGCATGAAGGATGCTAGCTTAGGTGGCTTGCTGAGAGTGTATATAGTAACTGTACCTTTTGCTTTTTTTAAACACATTTATTTATTTTACAGTTCACGTTGTTCTATAGTTAACCTTTACTGGAGTATAAGACTTTCTCTAAAATGCCTTACAACACTACTAATACAAGCCCAACAATGCAACAAAGCCTAATTTAACTTATGCCAGTGGCAATTCCCACTATCTGTATTACTCAGATGACACACAATTTTAGATTCTACATATTTTAATTTGATGAACTATAACATGTAATATGCACTTACTAGAGTATTACTGAGAATGTATGATGAGAAGTGAAAAGTGTTTTTAGTGATTTCATTGTACATTTTCAGCTATTATTTTTCATTAATCAACTTATAGTTGATGTGCATATTTGACCAGGGAGAGTGTAGATCTCTACCCAATGAAGTAACTACCTGCTTACCCAACATACAACATAAGCAATACTGAACCTATGGGAAAATAATACTGGTCCATTTGTACCTTCCGTCACTGGACAGCAGCAGAATGGTACAATTCCTGTTCCCCCAGAATCATAGAGTCATAGAGTCGGACTATCGTGTCCGTGCTGGCCATCAAGCACCTATCTATTCTAATCCCATTTTCCAGCACTTGGCCCGTAGCCTTGTATGCTATGGCGTTTCAAATGCTCATCTAAATACTTCTTAAATGTTGTGAGGGTTCCTGCCTCAACCACCCCTTCAGGCAGTGTTTTCTAGATTCCAACCACCCTCTGGGTGAAAATATTTTTCCTCAAATCCTCTCTAAACCTCCTGCCCCTTACCTTAAATCTATGCCCCCTGGTTATTGACACCTCCGCGAAGGGAAAAAGTTTCTTCCTATCTACCCGATCTATGCCCCTCATAATTTTGTGTACCTCAATCAGGTCACCCCTCAGCTTTTTCTGATCTAAGGAAAACAACCCTAGCCTATCCAGTCTCTCTTCATAGCTGAAATGCTCCAGCCCAGGCAACATCCTGGTGAATCCCCTCTGCACCCTCTCCAGTGCAATCACATCCTTCCTATAGTGTGGTGACCAAACTGTACACAGTACTCCAGCTGTGGCCTAACTAGCATTTTATACAGCTCCTTCATAACCTCCCTGCTCTTATATTCTATGCCTCGGCTAATAAAGGCAAGTATTCCATATGCCTTCCTCACCACCTTATCTACCTGTGCTGCTACCTTCAGTGATCTATGAATAAGTACACCAAGGTCCCTCTGACCTTCTGTACTTCCTAGTGCCCTACCACCCATCGTATATTCCTTTGCTTTGTTAGTCCTCCCAAAATGCATCACCTCACACCCTAACCACTTAGTTCTAGCTCTGGGTGAGAGAAATCCACCTCCTCATCCTTTTCTCCTTAATTAATCTTACACCATTACAAATGTTTATTATCTTGATATTTGGAGTTTCAGAGTCGAAAAGCAAATGACATACAGTATCGAGCTGAAGGTACCACCTGCACTGTGATCCTAACTCCGCCATACATGCAAATACAGCAAGCTCAGATATATATTGGAATAAGCAGGAGGATATTTTTTTCCAAAGTTTGGTTGCTTTTTTTTTAAAAACACATTTATTTATTAATTCCCTTTTGTTCTGTTAGTTTGTTTTTATTTTTAGGTCCCCGCACTGCCTCACACCAAACCCTGGTTACAAGGATATGCAGGCAACTTACTTCTAGAGTAAACAACTACCAGACAGTGCAACTCACTCTTCAGTTACCCTTCCTGTGAGGCAGATGCCCACCTCTACTCAGAGGGCAGGATTTTGCCCTTTGTGTCGGGACATAGATGTCAGGGTATAATAGGGGTCTTGACTACATACTGTGTGGGGAGCAGTCATCTGGCAGTGGTTTTCCCCAAATTGGTCAATTAATGGCCAGAGGGCGGGCTCACCATCCAATTAAGGACAGTGGGCAGGCTTTCAAAGCTGGAAGGGCAATAGGAGGCCTTCCAGCACTGAAGAAGCAGCAGCTTGCAGTTCAGGTAATTGAGAGAGAGGGTGTCTCAAATTTTAAGTATAAAATGCCTTTAGCATTGTGGAAGGGAACCCCTCCACAGAGCGGCCTGTGGCTGCATTTAAAGCCAGGCAGCTGGCGAGGGCTTCAAAGCCTGCCTAGAGTGCTAGCCCTAATGCCTCAGTGGCCCAGACGCTGACTAGAAAATTCTAGTCAGCCTCTTGACAATAGGCTTCAAGTGGCTATTTACTCACCTTAATTGGCTATACACCACTTGCAGGCTGGTAGCCCTGCTGACCCCCATTCAGCCTCTGGGAAAATAGCCTGGGGTACCAGCAAACCAGCATGTCAGCCAGTGGTGCAAAATTCCATGCCCACCCGCCTCTGTGTTTGTCCCCATCGAGGCCTAAAATTCCTGCCCAGAGGCTCCCTTAATGGTTTGATTGACAACAGGAACTCACCAGGGGCACATTACAGTGGACAGAGGCTTTGATCGTCGAAACTGCAAAAGGCCATATTGGTCTGCATATCCTGATGATCTAATTCCAAACATAGAAACAAGTGTAGGCCATTCAGCCTTGCAAGCCTATTCCACCACTGAATTATTTAACTAAAATAACGCTTCTATATAAGTAACCATTGGAAGTCCTAGGAACATTCCACCTTCACAGCATTAGGAAAACAGACAACTAAGGTACGTTTTACAGCCATCACCTCAGATAATTTCTATGGATGATGGTATATAAATATATTACATTTTCATTGAAGAAATTCTTCAATTTGGTCATTAAAATTCTCTAATATCATTGGAAGAAAAGGGAAGAGAGGGATTTGGCTCTGCAACAAAGTATGGGTCAAATGATGAAAGCAAATGCTTCCTTTAACCTTTCCTCCCAACTGCCATGGAACTAACCAGCTGGAGCACACTGAAAACACAGCTCCAGTTGTACACTATGGGAGAGTACTTGTTTCCTTTTGAAGTTTGATAAAGGCTGAAGGTTTTTAAAATGGGCAGACTGGAAATGGATGATAATTTCACCCTGACAAACACTTTCAACCCACACGGATGGTAATCGTACCACCCACAAGCAAATAGTCATTAACCAGCATCATAATCAAATGGATTGACGTTCAAATACTAACGATAAAGTGGGTGAAACATGGAGGTGTGCAAATGTTTCCTACATTATTTTCGACATCTCATCAAGTATCTGCAGAACAGTCATGAACATTAAAACATCCCACTTCTGTAAAAGTATTTTTCAAATGTGGCAGCTTTTCTTAAAGGGACAGGTCATCTGAATTGGATAAGTTCACACTTCAAACTCTGTTTATTCATTTAATAGGCACTCTGAAGTTATCTGAACAATTGAATAACACTCAAGCATAACATCATTTCAATCCTGTAATGAGGTAGGCACGTAGTATGAGAATTGTTTCATCAACAATTTGCATTTATATAGCGCCTTTAACATAATTCAACAACCCAAAGCACTTCCAAAGAATGTTATCAAACAAAATTTGACACACTGAAAGACATAAGGAGATATTAGGACTCATGAACAATGGCTTGATCAAAAAGGTAGGTTTTAAGGAGCGCCTTAAAGGAGGAGAGATAGAGAGGCGGAAAAGTTTAGGGAGGGAATTGCAGAGCTTTGGGCCTAGGCAGATGAAGGCATGGCTGCTGATGGTGGAGCAAAGGGCGTCCAGGATGTGCAAGAGATCAGAATTGGAGGAGCACAGAAATATCGGAGGGTTGTAGGGCTGCAGGAGACTACAGAGATAGGGAATGGTGATGCTGTGAAGGGATTTGAAAACAAGGATGAGAATTTCAAAATTGAGGTGTTGCCAGATTAGGAGCCAGTGCAGGTCAGCAAGCACAGGGGTGATGGATGAATGAGACTTAGTGCAAGTTAAGACTTAGGCAGCAAAGTTTTGGATGAGCTCAAGTTTATGGAGGGTGGAGGATGCAAGGCCAGCCAAGAGAACATTGGAATAGGCAAGAAATGCTGGAAATATTCAACAGGTCTGGCAGCATCAATGGAGAGAGAAGCAGAGTTAACGTGACATAAGGGTCACTGACCTGAAACGTTAATTCTACTTCTTTCTCCACAGATGCTGCCATACCTGCCGAGTATTTACAAAATTTTTTGCTTTTATTTCAGATTTCCAGCATCTGCAGTATTTTGCTTTTATTGTATTGGAATAATCAAGTGCAGAGGTAACAAAGACATGGATGTGCGTTTCAGCAGAAGCTGAGGCAGAAGTAATAGCCAGAAATTAGAAAGGTTAAATCCTAGTAGGTATACTAAAACAGGTAAGAACAAGGAGCAATTTAGAAAAATTAAAGTCAGCTTGTTAATAATGTACTGTATCCTCAAAAATTTGCCTGTACCTGCTCTTTAAGAGATGTTATATTTAGATCAGTGCCAGGAGGTTTTTTCAGAGATATATTGCAGTGGTAAAGGACTTTCTAACAGATACGGTACGCTTCATTAGGACTAGCTTGAAGGATTTAATGCTTGAAGTACTTTAATATGGGGCTCATGTGGCAGAGTCCAAATGTGATCTACAGGGAATATTTTTTTGAATTTTACAACATATCTTGTTCAATAATTCAAAGCAGAAATGATAATTCTTTTGT
This sequence comes from Heterodontus francisci, assembly GCF_036365525.1. Lineage (NCBI taxonomy): Eukaryota > Metazoa > Chordata > Chondrichthyes > Heterodontiformes > Heterodontidae > Heterodontus > Heterodontus francisci. The sequence continues at coordinate 66,175,200 of NC_090385.1, forward strand.
ACCTTTATGATATTCTCAACAGCCATAACCATTATGTGGGAGAACACAAAGAAACACCTAAATTAAAATTTCAGCTTATATAACAGATGTTATAGTAAATGAATATTTCATTTGATTACTCAGTGTGAGAGAAAAGCTATAGTCAGTCCATACCACCCTGAATATAATTCCAATGACTCCCTGTTTTCTATCCACTTATGTGCTGCAAAGTCAGGGTTATTTTGTTCCTAGTCAGAAAACAACTAATGAGATTACATGAAACGAAAATGAAAATCAGATCATTTTTGAGTTATTTTGCACTTATGGAGTAATTTTTGTTACAACTTAAAAAGTGCTCTATTTTAAAGTAAAATCCCATCGGCTGTCTGCAACATGTGCTAATCTCGGAAAGACTATTATTCATGTCACTTGATACGATGTTGCAGATCAGAACTCAATGGTCTCACGATGGTTACAAACAGGAAGGAGAAACTGACAATGATATTGGAAGGTACAAATAAACAGTAAAACTAGAACACAAGTCTCCCTCCATGTTTAAGCAAGTTTAAGGAATATTTCAGGTTTGCCTGGTCGGAGTTGAGTCAGTTGATCTCAACTGAGCTATTAGTGCTCAGTGTTCCTAGGTTAGAGAAGTTCCTGATTGCTTTCCAGCAACCCCTGATGAAAGTGCATGGATGTGCATAGTGGGTAAGATGAGTTGGTCGTAACCCCCTCCATATTCAATTTATAAATAGCCTGCTGAAACTGGAAAAGTCCTGTATATCAGTAACAGCCACTTGAGCAAGACACTGCAGGTCACTGTGAGGCCATGACTCAAGAATGGATTCAACCTTCAGTAGGGGTGGGATGGGGAAGAAAATTGAGCACAAATGTTGGAGAGAAAGAGGGGGAAAAAAACCTGAAATGGAAAGCCTCAAATGGAAAAGTTCAAAAAAATCTTGCAACACATGCACAGAGTTCAAATAATGTTTAAACGCCACTCTTGCCATTCAAGATGCCTACTCTGCATTTAATCCTACCCACCTGTTATTCCCCATTTAAATCTCCAACTATTCCTTTTCTTCATTCGGAACCAAGTGAAGCACGAACACACTTTGACAAAAGAAAAGTACATTGTCAGATCACCATATTAAACCATTAAATATTGCAATGAAATTTAATTAATGCAATACATGCGTTTTCTGAGAGTTAAGCAAAAATTTTCACTGCTGTGACAATGTTTAGTTTTACAGTATTAACACTTTACGCAGTTATTAGGAACTAACAAAATGGCTGGCACGTCTAATTTTTAAATGGTCAATTTTGTGCATTGAGATTTTTTGGTGTAACTACCAAATGACTCATGTTGTACCTGTATTAATGATCTTTTGCAACTTCTCAGGTGGCAAGAAACCACTGAACCAATTTAAAAGATGAAACGTCAATGGATTGATCTGTGGATTCAGCAGATTGTTGAATAATTGCTGAAGTAAGGTCTTAAAGTCTGTTTCAATTACTAGGTCCTAACTATCTTAGTGGACAATGTAATGGTGAACCTATAGGTCCCTAACATTGCATGGAGGCAAGACTTAGAGAGATACATAATTGAGTATGAGAATTTTGTTTTAAATTACAGATGTTATGATAGGAAAGATAATTTAGTGCAGGAAGAAATTTCCCTTGGTCAAATCCCCTATCTCAATTCTACAATTCTTGTGCTGAAAGGCAAAACTTACACATAAGGGGGCAAGGAGTGGAACAGGTAGTGGATCCAATCAACAGAACTTGTAGAGGCTCTCAAAGGTTTAAAGGGGTGTGCAGACCAACGAGAAGACAGATTCTACCTTCTGTGTTCGTCACAGTATGCTGCATCTTGCCATGCACAATAAGAATGCACAAGTGTTTAAAACAGTCTACTCCTGCTATTTCAAAATTGTTTTGAATTATCCAATAGTACCAATTAAGCAATTTTAGCAAAACAGTACAAGAGTCTTTATGGAAGCTGTCAATTTGAATTAACAAATCATTGGAATTAAGCAACTTGAAGCTAAGGGTAAACTAGAGTACATTTAATGACAATACAGTACTCAAATGGAGAAGTGTGCTTTTATTCTTACACTGTACTATTTGCTTTCTTAACCAAATGGTTGTCACCACTCATCTATCTGCTACAATATCAGCCAATGCTATCCATTTTGGCTTAAGCACAACAGATGCAGGTGCTTTATGACAGGTATGAGTTAATGTGATCAATGTTGCAAAGGGAAAGGACAGGGCACTGATATTGAATGGGTATTGGTGGTGTTAATAAAGAGACAGTAGGTGTTGCCCAAAGAGTTAAAATGCTCACCGTTGCTCCAGAGTTGTTTAGGGATACAAATTGTAGCAGGTTTGCTTTCCAGCCAACTGTCTTAAATAGTCACTTGTCTCCACATGCACAGATCTGCAAGATGTTATGGCTAATTAGGTGAGAGGTTGTCTGCGATGCAATCTGCCATCATGCAGGAAGTGACAATTGGAGTGCACACCTCAGTATCAGAAATCATAAACCTGGTAGTGGTGGCATTTCTCATCAATGCTTTTATTGCTACTATGGGGTCCAAACGCCACAAAGAAGTTGTGGCGGACTTCAACCTATTTGCAACTGTAGACAATTCTGAAAGGGTGGGAGGGTGGGTGGCTGGGGTCTCAGAGAACTCATGATGCTAATTGTTCTGTGGTCAAACAGATCAGTGGGCATCATGAAGACATGGTCTCAGTGGCTTGTGGAGAAGCACAGCCTTATCTGTCTCGTTGGATATAGTCTTGCACAAGTCACCACAGGAACAACTCCAAAATATTGAACCCACAATGGCTTCAGCACAAGGGATTTGTGGTACATGACAATTAGATGGAGCTACAGGCACTGGACCTCTGTATCCCTGCAGTTCACTCACTGATAAATAGCCACTCATCACTGCTACTCTCTCAACTAGAAAGTACTTAAATGCAGGGAATATGTACAAGGCTAATGCAGGAGATCATGAGTCACAAGAAATAAAGACAACTGAAAACACAAACGTGAGTACCATATGCATTTGTACAGCCAGTTTTTACAGAACTTCTAGCCAGTCATCATTTCATTACACAGAAAATAAAACAAAAGTTGTCCTAAAGTAAAGAGAACAGAACAGGTCAAGCAAGCAGCAGTTTCATGATTGCAAATATGTCCAATAAAAAATAATAGATAATTGTAACCATCTGTGCATTGATCAAAAATCTTACAGCACACTTAAGTAGAAAGAGCCACTAATCGATCAATGTGTAAATATGGTTCAAGAAATAACACACATCAGTATATGCTTCTTGGTTTTCATTTCTGGGGTAATTGAATGGAGGAGAAAGAATGATGGACAGCTGGAGATATTGACTATTCAGTACAACCATATCTGATGAGCCCTGGAAAACTCCAATATCCATGGGGAGAACTGATACAACATGGAACATAGGCAAATCAGGGGTTTCATTGAACGTAGGTTTGGTTGGTAAAGCAACACTTCAGATGTTTGAACTGGCTAGGGAAGAGGGTCTTGTAATGCTTGCAATGTACTTCACGGAATGTTTTCAAACTTGTGGCAGTATGCTGAAATTGTAACTACTTACAGAGTTCATTCATATTTCCCTGGCTGCAGTAGCGAATCTGGTGTTTGTGACTATTATGCACCACTATCATCCTAGTCTCCTGTAGTTTACTGTTACCCCACAAACTAGTTGATGCTGAATCCTCTATCCACAACATTATTGTTCAAACATATTGCAAGTAAAAGTGTAGGATTAGCCTAGATTGTTCATGTAAAAAACCATCAACTCAGGCTCAATGTTGCGATGCTGAAAATTCTAGAATTCAATAAGCTGGGGGGAGTGGAGATTTTCACTGCACTGGTCATGTAGTGCAAATGGTTGACTGGCCCTGCTGATCTTTGTGGATTGGGTTCGAGATGTCCTGAGGTTCTGAAAGGCACTATATAAATCCAAGTGTTTCTTTTCTTTCATTCTGTTTTGTTTCTGCAAGCCCAGCTGCTCACTCCTCCTGTTAGGACTGTGTTAAGAGATACATAACAATGACTAGTACTCTGAAAATGCATTTGGAAAATTTTAAGGAAGTTAAAAAAATGAGTTTTTTTCCTTGATAAAGTCTTGTTAAATGCCAATCATGATCAACTTTTGCAGAAATATACAGATTAAACAAAAATAATCAAGAGGTTTGAATTTGACATCAGACCTATCATCAACTGAGCAAAAGACAACATTTTCAAATATCACCACAGAAATGATAAGTACAGTTATATTTGGGTTGGCTAATGTCAATTATATGCCATAAATCAGAGCCAAAATAACCATGAGTTCAAAACCCTCACCAGGCATGCATTATGCAGTTAGATATAATATTGATATCAAAAACCATAAAAGTTTTCCTCACTGTAAATCAATAACGATCAATTGTAAAAAAAAAGCCGTGAGGAAATCAGGTTAGAAAATATTCTAATATTATTATTCCTGGGTCTTCATTGTGAATTGCTACTGCTGATGCTGAGTGTCAATATTTATACTCAATACTGGTATTCAGTTATTTCACTGTTATTTGATATCGCTTATTTTGTGGCAAAATTTCATTAACATGGCAGCCTTAACAACAATTGAATCTCACAAAATTCATTGAGCAGGTTATTTTACTTTCCAAAGCATTCAATCAACCAAATATTAAACTTAATTCCCTGCAGCTTCCAGTTAATTGAGATCATATAATTCAGTCAGAGCTCTTTGTCCTGTTCATTCCTAAGCTGAATTGGAAATAATACTTGACATTAGAACTGTAACAAGATAAAATTTTGATGACATTGTCACGTGATGGACGAAGCTTCCAGCAGCTTCGCCTGTATTACATGAGATAAGCTTGGTTAATTTAAAATTAATGAAAAGATTTGATAGGGGCATGGACACTTACTTCGTTATATAGTCGCCTTGTTTTTCACAAAAGGTGTCAATGCTGTGATGTGCTGAGCTGCACTGAATGCTTTAACACTCTGGGCTGAATTTTACCAGCCCTCTTGATGTTGGGGGTTGTGATGGGGGCTCGGAATTTTCTCCTGGGAGAGGCCCGCCATGACCCCTGATGCCGGGTATGTCCTTCCCCATTTTACTGGTGACGTCACCCCAATTACCATATCTAAAGTGCTACTATCCTTGCCTGATTATGCACCCCGCTGCCTTTTGTTCCACAGTTCCACATTTTTTATTAAGCGGGCGCTGACACGTGCCATCCTGTTCATGAATGAGACAAGCGGATGGGACATCAGAAGTAGGAGTATACGCTGGATATACCGGGATCTCAACTCTGCATACTGGAAGAGAGGTGGGAGGGGGGGTTGGTGTTACCGGGAGCACAGCTTTGCAGGCATGAAGGAAGGTACTCCATACCCTCTCTCCATAAACGGTGGCCGCTCTGCACCATTGTTTGTTTCTGTGAGTGAAGGAGCAATGGCACTCTAGTCACCCTGTGTGTGGAGAGGGTGCCAGAAATGGTAGGCATGTAAAGGTTATCTGGCTGGTGGGGCAATCGATGCAGCTGGTAGAATCTTAATGTGGTCATGCTGTGCCACTATTAGTGGGAGCTAAGATGGGCAGTGCCATGCCACACCACCTAGTTGATGCATGAAAGCACTTGATATACCAGTCAACATCAATGGCTGCGCTGTTAGGAATCTTCGAAGAAATGAAGGAACTGAATTTAATTGCAACTTGGAGATGGGGATGATTCATCCTATATTATTTGATCTGCTTCTAATGAGGATCCATATACACCACCGGCAAAACCAGCAGACAGGTGCAGCCCACGTAGATGCCCTGGGTCGTGATCAGCAGCTGCCCCCAAGGAGAGCTCGCCATTACAGATCATCGCTTATCTACAGGTTCCGCATGACATACCTGCAGATGTCTGAGTGCCTGTGTCAGAGGCGACGGTGGATGTCGAGAGAGGTGGTGATACATCTCTGTGCCCCACTGAATGATGACCTGCAGCCCAGGGGCTTCAGTGGACATCTTATTCCAGTGGCCCTCAAAGTCACAGATGCTCTTAACTTTTACCCATCTGCATTATTTCAGGGCCCACCGGAGTCATTTGTGGGGTCACACAGTCAGCAGTGCACCGCTGCATCAGGGAGGTCATCAATACTCTGTACAGGTGGGCCGCTGACTATGTCGGCTTCACGATGGACCATGAGAGCCAGGCCTAGAGGGCTATCGGTTTCAGCTCCATCGCGGAATTCCCACAGGTGCAAGGGGTCATAGACTGCACTCGTGGCCATCAAGGCTCCCGCCGAGCGACCAGCTGCATAAGTAAACCGTAATGGCTTCCTCTCGCTCAATGTTCAGTTGGTATGTGATCACCGTAACTGCTTGATGTAGATCTGTGCCCGCTTTCCAGGCAGCTGCCATAACACCTTCATCTTGTGCCAGTCCCAGCTGGCGCTGTTGCACACTTAACAGGCTCAGATGGAGGGATGGCTTCTTGAAGACAAGGGCTACCTGTTGCAGACATGGCTCCTGACACCAGTGAGACACCCCGCCACTGCTGCAGAGGTGAGATACAATGCCAGCCATGGAGCTACAGAAGCCACCACTGAGCAGGGGATCAGCATGCTGAAAATGCGATTCCGCTGCCTGGATAGATTGGGTGGTGCCCTGCAGTATGAGCCGGAAAGGGTAGCTCGTATCATTGCTGTTTGCTGTGCTCTGCATAACTACGCATTCAATAGTGGGGAGGTCTTTCAGGATAAGGACAGATGTGAGCAGGACTCCTCCTCGGATGATGAGGACGTTAAGGAATTGCAGCAGAAAAGGCGCACAGGAGGACAGACAGCATTCAGATGCTGCATGTCGGGCGAGCAGCGAGCAAGAGATCCACAGCAATGCCTTATTGATCAAAGGTTCTCCACGTCATAGGAACCAACATGGGCTCTAAAAGCCACACAGCACCCTCGTTCACCTGTTGTGCAGCAATCTGCATCTGCAACATCTTTCTCTCCACCATTACTGGTAGCAGCAGACTGAGCCATTTTCCATGTTACTGCATCTGTGGAGACACACATGAGTGATACTGACATGGCAATGATGTTATTCCATATTTTAGCAGTTTTGAAAGGCCAATGATGTAATGGGACGAGACACGATCATTACGTGCTGCCACACTTCATTCACACAGTAAAAGCAACACACATGTTCGTGAAGAAGATTTAGAGATTGAATTTTTTACAGCGTTGTGTCACCTGTGCAGACCAAATTGTGTCATGGTGGTTTTTGGAAACGCTTGCGAGTGCTCCTTCGCGGTGCCACTTCTGCACTAGCAGCCTGCTGGAGGAAGGCTGCTGATCAGATTGCCCTTTGGCTGTGGATGATTTTGACAATCATACTCTGTGTGCACATGGCCTGGAGGACCTCGGCTGGCTGGGGGAATGATAATTCGTCCTCTTCCGGCATTGGACCCTTTGATGCCGGATAGCCCCATGGCTAATAACCTCCTCTGCAACCTCCAGCCAAGCTGCCTTAGTCAGGTGGGAGGGCCTCTTCTTACCATCACCTACCATCCCACCTTGCCCACACAACCTGGAGGAGAGTGAGCAGGGAGGCATTGCTGAACCGTGGGGCCATTCTGGAGCACCCCTCTGCCATCCTTGGTTTTTGCTCTAGTCTTTTATATGCAAAGCTTACTCCACCGTGCAACTTCTCTAACTTCTGGCTGCAAGGTGTTTTTTGCATATGTTTTAAAACTAATGTACGGCTAGTGAGGAAATCTGTGCTGTTTTTCCTGGTTTTTCATCTCTGACAGATCGATACATGTTCACATACCCTTTGCTTCTGCACCAGTTGATCATAATTATTGATGTCATATTTCAAGTTTGCAATGCAGCTAGAAGAGAAACATAATTTCCTAGTTCTTTAAGAGATAGTTTCAATTCCAGTTACATGTCTTTTCACATAACAGTTAGCTACAAAATGAATAGATTCCAAATGCATATTAGTCTGCAGCTTTTCACATTCAGGAAATTAAAAACCCATAGTATGTAGATATTATTAAATTATGCTTTTATTTCTGAGAGTATATTTGCCTTTTATGATACAATTCAGTCTCACTTTCTGATATGTGCAGAAGTAAGATTATTCACCGAGGTGCAGCATGCCTACAAGAAGGAATGTTACACTTGAGTGGAATAAGAGGATTGCAACTGCACAGGACACTGGGACAAAGCAGTGCAAGTATGTGGCAGAAAAGCAGAACGTGCTGGAGAAACTCAGCAGGTCTGGTAGCATCTGTGGAGAGAGAAGCAGAGTTAACAAAGTCACAGATCTGAAAGTTAACTCTGCTTCTCTCTCCACAGATGCTGCCAGACCAGGGTATTTCCAACAATTTCTGCTTTTCTGCCAGATTGCCAGCATCCACAATATTCTATGCTGAGGTAAGTATTTGGCAGCTGTGAGGAAGCAGGCACTGGGGTGCTTTAAATAGGGCCCCAGCACCTGCTCCTCAGCTGAGCCAATGCCGATCACGGTGCCAGATGTCCCATCCCCGCCATGTAATTTGAGGGGGGGAATGGTGTGTTGCCGTGATGCTCGTGAGCTGCCATGCTGAATATAGCGGGGGCTCAGCGACGGGCGATCAAGGCGGGCAGACTGCCATCTTCAAAGCGCGCTGCCGCAATCGTAAATTCTTGTAAAATTCAGCCTTCTGTTCCTACCTGAAGACAAACTGCTGACATGAGCTAGGATTACGTGTGTCCAGGCACACAGATACATTGCAACTGGAACTTTGCTCCAATTGTTCCTCAGCTGGATAATTCCTAGTAACACTAACACATTTGTATGTCTGATTCATTTACATATTCAATCCTAAACTAATTAGTTGTGAACAAAGTGTAAAATCAGGTTTGACTGCCATCTGAAAGTATCAGAAAAGACAGTCATAGTGTGGTGACAAATGTGAGTCCAGCTTCATAACTTATTTTCTATATTTACTGGGCAGTTACATTTTTGGTAGTTGTACTATTAAATAGCCAGTGGAGCACCCAACTGTTATTTTTATTAAATCGATAAAGCATTTGGTGAGGATGAATATAACCTTCCCCTTTCAGTTTCCTTCCACACATAATCCGATTAGGTATAGTCAAGAACATCTCCATGGCTGTTATCAGAGATAGGCGAGTTGAGCAAACAGGAATCATGCTCAATGAATGTGAGGAAAGCTCCCCTTACCACTTGTCTCTTCCTCACACAGACAATATATTATCAAGCCCAGTAAACCTTGCCCTTTAGAAGACATCAGAGTATCAGCTGACAGTAGGATTGAAATTCAGATTTACTGATTGGCTGAATTCAACACTCCAGCATGCAACTGCCAAGCCACATTTTACATGACCTTCATTTTAATTTCACTATAGGATATGAAAATATGCAACAATTGTAATATGTTGCAAACAATTATTTTGAAAAAGCCTCAAAAAATATAGAAAGAGACAAAGCAAGACTTGCACTTAACTAGCGCCTTTCATGTCCTCAGGACATCCCAAAATGTCTTACAGCCAATTAAATACTTCTGAAGTGTAGTCACTGTTGTAATTCAGGAAATGCAGCAGCCAATTTGCACACAACAAACTCCCACAAACAGGAATGTGATAATGGGCAGATAATCATTTTTAGTGATGTGAAACAGGACAATGTAGACCCATTAAGCTTTCTGCATAGCTCAATATTCAAGGCTGAACCATACAGTATAGTCCCAGGTTTCTTCTTTGGTCTGTGTTAAAGTAACGGATCTCAGCCAGGGCTGCTATTTAACAAACTACAACTGACCCCCTCAGTGTCTCTGGAGTAATGAAGAGAAAATTAGCCAGCGGTTCATCTCCAGCGCTCTCCTGTGGTCTCCCCAATGCTGGAAGTGTACGTATGGGGATGTTGAGTGACGACAGGATCTGTCTTGGTTGTGATTGCCCTATCGTGGAATAGCCTCTTGATACTTATTGCCCAGGGTCAGTGAGCCACCAAAGCCCATGGAAGCACATCCCAGCAAGGAAACAATGGCCTCAGGAGGAGGTGGTGGTTGGGGTGGGTGGGGGGGGGGGGGGAAGCAATTGAGAAAAATGTAAAGTGAATTATACAGAAATAAGTTTAGTTTAGTTTAGAGATACAGCACTGAAACAGGCCCTTCGGCCCACTGAGTCTGTGCCGACCATCAACCACCCATTTATACTAATCCTACACTAATCCCATATTCCTATCACATCCTCACCTGTCCCTATATTCCCCTACCACCTACCTATACTAGTGGCAATTTATAATGGCCAATTTACCTACCAACCTGCAAGTCATTTGGCAGGAAACCGGAGCACCCGGAGAAAACCCACGCAGACACAGGGAGAACTTGCAAACTCCACACAGGCAGTACCCAGAATTGAACCCGGGTCGCTGGAGCTGTGAGGCTGCGGTGCTAACCACTGCGCCACTGTGCCATCCCAAATAACTTGCTTGAAGGGTCCAAATGAGTACAGTGAGAAGGTTTCATGCTTTATAAATGTAACCTAAACCCCAAGAGTAGATTACAGATATTTTCCTTATGTAATTTTTTTGAGGTTGTCAGCAAGAGGAATGTCAATGGTACAGAATGAAACATGTTTCCATTTTGAGGATCCAGCATCAGAACCAACCACAGTGACAATGTGGAAAGATTGAAAATGCTTCATCTATATTCTAATTGATTTAAAAATAAGTTACTAAAAGAATTTGCTATGAGCACTTATTCCTCAAGTAATAGCACAGCCTTTACTCTGTTCCAAAAAGATCCTTAACTTCAGTGTCAAAGGAACATCAATGGCAATTTTCCATTTCCCACAGCAGCTATTGCTGTGACATTGAGATTTGTCAATTCATCCTGAATTTCATTCATTTAATTTTTGACTCCCCCAGGAGATTGCTTTGCTGGTTGGTGGGGAAAGATGGGTAGGGGCCATGGTGTGCATAAGTTGCACCATGACAGCGTAGGACAGCTGGTCTTCTTCTGTCCTTCACATTCATTTACTATGTCAATAAAAAGCACTATTATTTTAACTAACTTATGGACCCCGATTGTTCCTGAAGGCTATCTTCAATTCCTCAATTTAAACTTAATGAAGGAACAGTCTCACTTTAAACATAATTAAGTTTGATATTTTAAAGTACATAAAAACAAAGACACAAATGCTTATTTTTGCTATGCCCCTATTGAACAGCACCAGTAGGAATTCATTTCACTTGCAATTGTACAGCTAATAAATCTGCCTATGTGTGTCACACATTAGTGCTGGTACATTTACAGTAGTAGCAATTCCAGCAGCAACAATCTCAGTTAAAGCACACCATTCGTTTAAGAATTCCACCTGCTACCTGAGTTCACTGATGTAATCCATATTCGGTAAATTAGCGGACTACACTGGACTAATTTGCTTGTTGGCCTTGCTTAGATTATTTGTGGTATTCCTCAGTTTTACCTTCAGATCTAGCAGGTTGATATTTGAACAGTACTGCTCAGGAATACTGTTAATTTGAAAATACCCTATAGATGACTTATCAGCTACAAATGACTGAATGGATAACTTTGACTATAATTTGCTGTTCTTCTGACATAGGCTTTATTAATGAAAATAAATTGTCAATTTGTAAAGTTGCTGATGCAGACTTTCAATTTCAAATGAGCATTTTCTTTGGGAAAATGAGATTTACAATATAGCTGTAAAATATTCTCGCTAGCACGTTTATCACTGTTACTTTATTCCTTACACAAGGTTTATTGCACTTTGGTCTTCACTTATCATTATTTGCTTTGTGGTCATTCATTCTCTTAGTGCCATTCATATGCAATACATGGAGATGCAAGTTTGAAGTTTCTCTTGGGCAATATTTTTTAATTTATTAAACCAACAGATCTATGGCAAAATTTTGAACGTTTCACTGCAGTGATAATTATGGATTTCCTACACTCAAATAAAATAACTAGCTTATAATTTTTCTTTTAAAAATCTTTTTTAAACCCATGTATATATTTATTTTCTTTCCAACGTTGCTTATTTCCTTAATAAATTTATTTCAGTGCTTTGCTCCATTTTCTTATCACGATACATATTTTCTACATTTTTTAATTTTGGAGTGAACTTTACAGCACACCCAGAGAAGTTCTGCTCTGCAATTGGGTATTTTTTCTCTCTCATTTTTCTCTTTTAAGCATCTTCTCTAATTGCCTTCTATTGAATGCAATTACACTATTTGCAGAACTCTAGACTGCTTCTCTTAGAGTTCCCCTGGATTATTATTAAGAATTATACAGGATTTGTTTATTGGTTTCAAAAGATTAAGGGAGATTTTCACTGTTTGTTATATGTACCAAAATCATACATGTGTCTATAAATAACAAATTTACAATTTTACAAACTGCATGGAGAAATCTTTGTCTTAAATAAACTTGGTGGAGTCCACGATAGTGAAAATTGTATATGGTCTGTTGACTTTAGGAGTCAAATGGCCTCCTCGTCTTTCTATTTTTACCTCATGTTTCTTCTGCAATTTTATTTCATTTTGCTTTCATCTTTTTAATTCCTTAAATTAGTACAGTCCAAAACCATGGCGCCTAGGGCAATCCAGCCTGAAGTCCGCTATTTCCAAGATATGTGACTAATTATCACTAAACTGTGAGATAACGATTGTCTCACTTTATAGCACTTGCAGCAGACCATAAGTGCAAGTTGTGCCTTGCAGTTCAGAAACAAAGCTCCATACACCATCTTTCCTGCTGATGAGGTTTGCTTATTCTCAATCACACACACATTGGGAAGACTGAAGCTATTGTTTTCGGTCCCTCTCCAAACTCCATTCCCGAGCTACTGACTTCATTCCACTGCCTGGCAACAGTCTGAGATTAAGCCAGTCTGTTTGCAACCTTGGTGTCACATTTGACCCAGAGATGAGCTTCCGACCTCATTTTCGCGCCATTACTAAGACCGCCTATTTCCACCTCTGTAACATCTCCTGACTTTGCCCCTGTCTCAGCAAATCTGCTGCTGAAACCCTCATTTGTTACTTCTAGACTTGACTATTCCAATGCACTACTGACTGGTATTCTCCGTAAAAGTAAAACTCTACTCCCCATGTCTTAACTTGCACCAAGTCCCATTCCCCTATCACCCCTGTGCTCGCTGACCTATGTTGCCTCCTGGTCAAGCAATCCCTTGATTTTAAAATTCTCATTCTTGTTTCCAAACCCCTCCATGGCCTCATCCCTCCTTGTCACTGTAATCTCTTCCAACCCCACAATGCTCCGAGATATCTGCACTCATCTAATTCTGGCCTCTTGAGCATCCCTGATTTTAATAATTCCACCACTGGTGGCCACACCTTCAGTTTCCTAGCCTCTAAGTTCTGGAATATTCTCCCTACAGCTCTCCCTCTCTCTTCCTCATTTTCCTCCTTTAATACACTCCTAAAACCTAACTTTGATCAGGGTTTTGGTCATCTGACCTAATGGCCGGAATTTTACGCCGCCCCAGCGGGTCGGATGGTGGCATGGGGGCTGCTTAAAATTGAGCGACAGGTTCTGGGAAACCTAACCGCCCTGATTCCGCCTCCGACCAAGTTTACGGAGGTCCGACTGGGAGACAGGGGGTGAGAAGCGGCCCGCCCACTCGAGGCCAATCAAGACCCTTAAGTGGCCACTTAACAGCCACTTAAGGGCCCTTGCCCGCCTCCAGGGGTATTTTACCCGTGGCAAGCTGGTGTGCCTGGGACATGAAAGGTCGCCGAGCTATAGATGCCAGCTTTTCTGGACCCCGGGGGGGGCCTGGCAATCGGGCACAGGGTGCCCGATTGAGGGCCGCCCCCACCTCCCAACCCAACCCCGGGATCCAAGACGCCCCCCCCACACCGCCCAAACGACCACCCTAGCCTCACCAGGGCACGACCGATTCCCCTGGTGAAGCAACCGAAACTTATCTTCCGTCCTGGCTCCTTGGTATCCTCCTCGGTCGGCTGGGCTGCAGTCCCAGCAGTGGCCACCACTGCCGGCAACTCACTGAGGCAGGACCTCCTCATTCAAGTGGGTGGAAGTCCCACCTCGGGCCAATTAAAGCCTGGGGATCTGTAAAATATGGGATGGATCCCCAGGCTGAGCGGAAGCGGGTTCGGCACACACATTTACGTCAGAGTCCAGCTCCTGTCCGCCCACTGTAAAACTCGGGCCAATATCTCCTAATGTGGCTCGGTGTTATATTTTGTTTTCTAATACTCCTTTGAAGTGCCTTGGGATGTTTTATTAATTTAAAGGCACTATATAAATGTAAGTTGTTGTTGTTGGAGTGAGTTTTCCCTCTGGGGTCAGAAAACAGAGGTTTGGACTGTTTCTGGGTGCCACCCCTGCCCCCAGGGGGAAACAGTCACTCATTGTGATTTTCATGGGGGCACTCAGGCAGGCAGGGTGGGCCTCTAGGCTTGCCTGTAACACCAGCACCTAAACTGGCGCTGGCTGCCTGTGAGAACCTGGAGGCTGACTGGGAAATTCTAGTCGGCCTCCTTTAATTATGCACAAATGGCTCTTGCGAGCCTGATCAGCTATCCGCTGTGTGCAGGCAGGTAGCCCTGTATACCCCCCGCCCCTGATCCTGCCTCTACAAAAATGGAGCTGGCGAACTGGCACGCCTGCCGGTGGAGCTATTGTTAGCTCCCATCTGCCCCTGCTCCTGGCCCTGGCAGGGCCTGAAAATCCAACCCATTGTGTTGTTCATTTGAAGCACCATTCCTCATATGCAAAATTAACTGTCACATTATGAACATATTTGTAGCATAACATATGTACTATCGATCGCTACAGCAGTACAATTTCTCCAGTACTGTCCTATCCACCTTCTTAGCAATGATTATGGTTAATTTTTTGAGATTTGAGATTTTCCAATCTTGCAGCAAATTTAAAATGCCTGCTTTGACCTTCAGGGATAGCTGTCTATGTTACTCTGTATGTAGGAAGGTGAGAAATACACAGGATTATCCAATATTTAAGTGTCAACTTGAAAGGGATCTGTCTGAACTGCTGCTGGAGGACTATCAATTCGGTGAAAGACGCCCTTTGGTCTGCCCGAAACTTGCTGGTCTTCCAGCGCAAAGAGTTGTCCACCACCGAATGTTGCAGACTGGCACATTCCAAGGTCCAGGACTACGTGCTGAGGGACGCACTAAAGCTTGGGGCAGCCGCAGCAAAGGCTCAATGGGGAAAGACCACAGTGTAAGGTTCCCCCACCAAGCTGGACTGAGGGGCTGGAACCATGGGAAACCCCTCGAACTGTATCGTTAATATTCTCAATTGCTGTAAATGTAAAACTGTAATTGACATGACAATTGTGAAACGGAAGGGTTGGGAAGAAACTCATGACATTATTGAAAGAAACTGATCTCTTTTGCAATGTTTGTATTTTTTCGTGCTGTTTGGAAACTGTTTGGCAATGTAATTTTTACAGATTTTTATGAATAAAGTATATTTTGGAAATAAAAAAAAAAAAATCTGTCTGAACTCTTTTTAAGTGGGTTGCTTAAAAAAGTACTGGGAGACACAAAGTTCATTCGAGTGTTAGAAATAATTAATATTGATTACAATCCATTTCTATACTTCTAACTATAGCCTTTGCAATTGTCACATCGGGTGTCCTGCAAGCAAGTCTTTCACAGTTTGCCTATGTCCTGAAGGTATGTGAATTGCTTGTCTGGTGCTCAAGAGACCAGGCTGTTACATGTGAAAAAGGAACATGATTGATGGGTAATTCACTGCAGGAAGTGTTTCACACTGAGATGGCTTTGATTAATTGCGAATTAAAGCTATTTATTTTTCTTTGTATTGGATAAAAGGAAATAAAGAGATGGAACAGGGAGTCTACTATAGGCACTGGAGGTAATTGGAGGACACTGTGGGGTTAATTTCTCACGTAAAAAACCTTTCATTCACTATGCATGGTCCATGTTTGTAAAAGTACTTTGGACAACTACTACAAGTTCTTGATTTATCTTAGGAGGGACAGTGAGTTAAGTAAATTATTGTAATCTAGGTAAATCTGCCATTTCTTTAAAAATTTTGCTTCTGTTTGTTTTATTCTTTATACCCTTGATTCATAGTTTTCAGCCAAGACTTATTGTCCGTTATTGTGGCATTTTCAATCAGCAATGTGTGTGGTATCCACAGCTCATTGGTAAAAGGGCATACTTTTCACTGCAATCAGTTATTCCAGATTGCAATATGCACAAAGTCATACATCAATCCAAATGAAGTGAGGGTCTGCGTATGGAAATTCATTTTTGTTTTGGGGATGAGACGAAAGGTATCTGGATTGAGCCTGAATTGTAACAATTCATGACATTTCATAACAAACCTGTTCTTAGGACTGTTCCATTGGTCCTTCTCTGATTGGCAGGATGTGACGAGTGGAGTCTCGCAGGGGTCCGTGCTGGGTCCTTAACTTTTTACACTTTATATTAATGACTTAGATGAGGGGAGCGATGACATGCTAGCTAAATTTGCAGATGACACAAAGATAGGTAGGAAAGTATGTTGCGAAGAGGACATAAGGAGCTTGCAGACCAATATAGATCGGTTAAGTGAGTGGGCAAAAATCTGGCAGATGTGGGAAATGTGAAGTTGTTCACTTTGGCAGGAAGAATAAAAAAGCAGATATTACTTAAATAGAGAACGACTGCAGAACTCCGAGGTGCAGAGGGATCTAGGTGTTCTCGTGCATGAGTCACAAAAAGTTAATATGCAGGTACAGCAAGTAATAAAGAAGGCTAATGGAATGCTATCCTTTATTACGAGAGGAATTGAAAATAAAAGTAAGGATGTGATGCTTCAGTTGTACAAGCATTGGTGAGAACACATCTTGAATAATGTGTGCAGTTTTGGTCTCGTTATTTAAGGAAGGATGTGAATGCGTTGGAGGCAGTTCAGAGGAGGTTTATTAGATTGATACTTGGATTGAGTGGGTTGTCTGGTGAGGAAAGGTTGGACAGACTGGGCTTGTTTTCACTGGAGTTTAGAAGAGTGAGGGGAGACTTGATTGAAGTTTATAAGATCCTGAACGGTCTTCACAAGGTGGATGTGGAAAAAATGTTTCCTCTAGTGGGGGAGTCCAGAACTAGGGGGCACTGTTTTAAAATTAGGGGTCACCCTTTTAGGACAGAGATGAGGGGAATTTTTTTCTCTCAGAGGGTTGTACGACTTTGGAACTCTGCCTCAGAAGGTGGTGGAGGCGGGGTCATTGAATATTTTTAAGGCGGAGGTAGATAGATTCTTGTTAGACAGGGAATCAAAGGTTATCAGGGGTAGATGGGAGTGTGGAATTTGAGACATAAACAGATCAGTCATGACCTTATTGAATGACGGAGAAGGCTAGAGGGGCCAAATGGCCTACTTCTGCTCCTAATTCGTATGTTCGTATATAACTGCATGCCACTTCCTTTTAAAGTCATTTCTTACAATGCATTTGGTACCTTTTGTAGAGTGGAACACTTTTCCCATCCAGTGTTGGTAATAAACACATCTAAGTCACATATAATAGAACAAACTTCAAGACCAAAGCTCTCTCTAGTCTGTTCAACCAGGTGCTGTGTTACAACTGCAGAAAAACACCCCTACCATACTCAAGTGAACTTATCCACCTACTGCGCTTCCAATCCTTAGAGCCGTTCAGAGTGAGGTAAATGTTGCACTATAAACCCATGCACACTTGGAACAGGGCTGTGTTTGCCTAAATCAATTTCACATAGAATCCTTGCAGCTAGCAGAGACTTTGATCTGGCCATTACACTTTTCACAAAATCACAGACTTACCTGGCAGGGAGAGACCTTGATGGTCCTCTCAGGGCAAGTGTGAGTTTTGCTTGTTTGGGTTTTGGTTTATTTTTGAGGCTTTCAGCGCCAGGTTTGGCTCATCACCCTGTTGGTGTTGGAGCTCTCCTGTGGTTGTTATTTTCATGCTGGTTCTGGCCTTGGTGCTTGTCTGGAGAAGACTTTATGCAAGTGGCTACAACCAACACCAGAGCTCCAAGCCAAGGGATGTGTAACACTGTTAGGGTGGCAGTGAAAAAGAGCGAAGGAGGCGCACCCATTGTCAGGACCTTCTTCATTAAGTGAGTCCTTCTCGAATGCTGTAGATTTGAAGCTGCGGACATGTTCTGCCTGCAGGACTTCCCAAGCGGTGGCTACTATGATGTGACATTGAAGAACATGGTGGGATACATGAAATTCCTAAAGGTCTTCAAGGAGAGAGGAAACAAATCACCGCTGTCAATCCTCACAGTGAAGCTGCTGCCATTGCAGTGGAACTGGGTGGTGACCATCCAGCTCTCCAACCCCCATATTCCTGTCCTGAATGTGCTCACTTTCCTCGCCAGGTATGTCGAGGTGACTGGGAGCAGCACAGAGGTCAAGGACCTGTTTGGGATTTGGATCAGCAAATGGCAGGTCAAGGTGATCTTGAAGGTGGATGCCAATGGAGCCATCCTCCACCCTCCCTCCAGCTTTGCTATCAGGGGAAGTTGGGGCTGCTTGGTCTACATGGGGCAGCCCAGAGTTTGTTGCATCTGTGACAAATCTGGTCACATGGCAGCCAACTGCGGCACAGTCATCTGCAAGCAGTAAGGC
This sequence comes from Heterodontus francisci, assembly GCF_036365525.1. NCBI lineage: Eukaryota > Metazoa > Chordata > Chondrichthyes > Heterodontiformes > Heterodontidae > Heterodontus > Heterodontus francisci. Next base: position 66,193,906 of record NC_090385.1, read on the forward strand.
CACCAGACAAAGGACTGCTAGCAGAGTAAGTACTGCCACCTGTGGTGGTGGGGCAGGCCACCTCTACAATACCTGCCCTAAACACTGCCTCAGTTATGCACAGGTGGTGAGAATCAAGCAAGGGCGTGAGGAGCTAATAGCGAACATGACTGCTGCTGTGACAGAGACCAGCAACTCTCCCCCACCAAGACCCCCAGTGAGGAACACCTAACAAAGAAGGACAAGGAGAAGAAGCAAGAGGATGCTGCAGTAAGCTGCCAAACACCAATCCTGTGCCCGGAGCCCCCTCCTCAGCAGACAGAATCAATGGAGGAGGAGTCAGCAGAGGGAAAACTGGGTGAGTGGCAAGTGGTTAAGAGGAAAATCACAAAGAAGAAGGCTCAGAAAGGGAACAGGCCACCAGCCAAACCAAGGGCAAGAGGAGGCTCATGCCAGAAATATACCACAGTGACTGCTACTCATGGGATGAGGAACGGCAGGAAAGACGATACCAGCAAAAGAAGCGGCAGAACACAAAGGACCATGCTAACATGAAGAAGCAATAAACACACACTCAGAAAGAGACAGAAGAAGTAGAAAGAATAAAGGGGAAAAGTTTGAAGCAATATCTGTTAGTTATTTGATGGGGGACCCCAGCACATCAGTACGAAAGATAAGGCTGAAGCATTTGCAACAATCTTCAGTCAAAAGTGCCGAGTTGATGATCCATCTTGGCCTCCTCCTGAAGTCCCCAGCATCACAGATGCCAGACTTCAGCCAATTCAATTCACTCTGCGTGATATCAAGAAACGACCGAAGGCACTGGATACTGCAAAGGCTATGGGCCCTGACAATATTCCGGCAATAGTACTGAAGACCTGTGCTCCAAAAACTTCCCTAGCCAAGCTGTTCCAGTTTAGCTACAACACTGGCATCTACCCGGCAATTGGGAAAATTGCCCAGGTATGTCCTGTACACAAAAAGGAGGACAAGTCCTACCCGGTCAATTATCGCCCCATCAGCCTACTCTCAATCATCAGTAAAGTGATGGAAGGTGTCATCAACAGTGCCATCAAGCGGCACTTGCTTTGCAATAACCTGCTCAGTGACGTTCAGTTTGGGTTCCGCCAGGGCCACTCAGCCTTGGTTCAAACATGGACAAAAGACCTGAGCTCAAGAGTTGAGGTGAGAGTGACTGCCCATGACATCAAGGCAGCATTTGACTGAGTATGGCATCAAGAAGCCCTAGAAAAACTGAGGTCAATGGGAATCGAGGGAAAACCCTCCGCTGGCTGGAGTCATACCTAGCCCAAAGGAAGATGGTTATGGTTGTTGGAGGTCAATCATCTGAGCTCCAGGACATCACTGCAGGAGTTCCTCAGGGTAGTGTCCTAGGCCCAACCATCTTCAGCTGCTTTATCAATGATCTTCCTTCAATCATAAGGACAGAAGTGGGGATGTTCGCTGATGATTGCACAATGTTCAGCACCATTCATGACTCCTCAGATACTGAAGCAGTCCATGTAGGAATGCAGCAAGACTTGGAGAATATCCAGTCTTGGGCTGATAAGTGGCAAGTAACGTTCACACCACACAAGTGCCAGGCAATGACCATCTCCAACAAGAGAGAATCTAACCATCTTCCCTTGACATTCAATGGCATTACCATCGCTGAATCACCCACTATCAATGTCCTAGGGGTTGCCATTGACCAGAAACTGAACTGACGTAGCCATATAAATACCATGGCTACAAGAGCAGGTCAGAGGCTAGTAATCCTGCAGCGGGTAACTCACCTCCTGACTCCCCAAAGCCTGTCCACCATCTACAAGGCACAAGTCAGGAGTGTGATGGAATGCTCTCCACTTGCCTGGATGGGTGCAGCTCCAACAACACTCAAGAAGCTTGACACCATCAAGGACAAAGCAGCCCGCTTGATTGGCACCCCAACTACAAACATTCACTCCCTCCACCACCGACGCACAGTGGCAGCAGTGTGTACCATCTACAAGATGCACTGCAGCAACGCACCAAGGCTCCTTAGACAGCACCTTCCAAACCCCCGACCTCTACCAACTAGAAGGACAAGGGCAGCAAATGCATGGGAACACCACCACCTGCAAGTTCCCCTCCAAGTCACACACCATCCTGACTTGGAACTATATTGCCGTTCCTTCACTGTTGCTGGGTCAAAATCCTGGAACTCCCTTCGTAACAGCACTGTGGGTATACCTACCCCACATGGACTACAGCAATTCAAGAAGGCAGCTCACCACCACCTTCTGAAGGGCAATTAGGGATGGGCAATAAATGCTGGCCTGGCCAGCGATGCCCACATCCCATGAATGAATAAAAAATATATATATATTTACCGTCCTTTGAGTTCAATGTGGAGTCTTTGGTTGCTGGTAAGTTCTGCTGTTCGTTGGGACCCAGTTCATGCTTCAACTTGTTTTGATATAGGAGTTTTTTCTCTCTTGAGGCTTACGGGTCTTCCGTGGGTTCGGTTGCATGGGAGAAAGCAAGAGAGAGACAGCCAGGAGAGGGGCTTTCTTGTTCCAGCTTCAGTTGCAAACTTGCCTTCTGTTCCTTTTTGTATGGCACAAATCAAAAAAACCCAGGTTGCCCAGCAGGTTAGTCATGTGACTAGCTCCTTATTTGGAACAGTCTCTCCTGTGAGGTTTGTGGATTGTATTATCTTAGCAGTCCCTGGAATGCACTTCCTTACACCTTCAATGTCTGGTGATCAAAATCCATTTGGCTTAATTGGAGCAGGGAATAGTCCTTTGTCTCCACAAGCAGTGTCTCTTCGAATGTAAATATCCTTCCAGCCCAGTGTCTGGTGATCTTCAAACAAGTAATTTTTTCACTCCAGCAACAGTTTAAAACAATGTTCATATGACAAAATTAATATGCCTCATTCTTGGCAGCTGGGGGTCTGCATGACAGCTTTGATGATATGATATCACAAGTAACTGGGTTGAATTTTCCAATTATGTTGTGCTATCTTTAACGCAAACACTATGCACTTCATTGGCAATTTGGGAAATAATATTTTATTGTAATCCTCAGCATATATTGGAATAAATTTCAATACCAGTGTTGTGTAGTCCTCAAGCAATTACGCTCTTCTGGTGACTGCAGACAAATTGGCAGCTGGGGACAGATCATACAGAGTGATTGTTTGCTAAGTATATTAGTCTTTTTTGTGTATGTGCATTCATGCGGGGGAGCCTGAAGACCATCTGAAGAGGCTGCAGAGAATTTTGGGACTGCATATGCACACTCAATTGGTTGCAGGTGTGCCTAGACTCAGCAGAGCTGACTGGAGAGGAAACCCTAAGTGGGACTGCTGAAGCACCTTTGCCTTGTCTTGCCTGGAGCCTGAAGTTGCTTGCTGCCTAACCCAAGTGGGTGCATGTCCACACATGGAGCACCAGGTAATTGGAGCAGTGGAAGGGCGTAAGCTCCATGTAGATGTGCCAGGGCTCACACAGGGCACCCAGCTCGGTGAAGCCCTCTCCATAGGTTGAGCAGCGGAAGGAAGGGCTTTTTGCCCATGTGAAATCCGTACCATGGAGATTTATTGATCTTTATGGGCAGCTTTCTTCAAGGTCAGAAGCAAGCATCATCACTTCACCGTTGACTGCAAAATCCAGGCCATTATCTCCTTATGTGGCTCAGTGTCAAATTTTGTTTGATAATGTGCTTGTGAAGCACCTTGAGATGCTGGATTATCTGGGAGATATCCCCTGGAACACTCAAAAAGTTGTCTCAGTGATTCCCTTGAAGGTGGCACCCACTTCTTGCTGCATCTCCTTTGTTCTTGCAATGCTTGTCTGTCTTTGGCAGAAACCTCCTTCCTGTGTTGACATCTGAGGAGATCCAAGAGATGGAATAACAGTGTCACTATCCTGAGACACAGCAGCATCTTGAGTTACCATTTTTGGCAGCCTACTAGTGCTGGGCATTTGCTCATCCGGGCTAATGGTCATCTGCAGAACAAATCAAGTCGTTGCAATTGAGTCCTGAAAACTCTTTGAAATGGTATTGTTAAGGTTGTGTTGAAAGGGGTCTGTGTAAGTGGGTGTAGTTGTCATCTAGAAGCCATGACAATTCTCAAATCCTCCTCCTGATGCCTTGTTGCAGCCAATCTCTCCAAAACACAGGACAGACCGACTGGGATCCTCATCAAAGAAAATCTTAAACTTATTCAGTTTTCTAGAAGGATCTGGAAGAAAAGTGTGGGCCAATAGACATTTGGAAGCTGACATCCACAACCAATAGCGACCACATTGTCCAAATCCTTAATTTTTATACAAGAATAAATTGTTCGCCAATCTTAATACCTTGTACCTTCAATAGCATCAATCCTCAACATTTCATAGTCTACAAATCAACATTTCAATTGATATTAGAGAACTCAACAAGCTACAATATTTCAGAACTGAACAAACCAAAAAGAGAAAAACATTAAATACCTCACTCCTACCTGACCATAAGTTAAATACTTCCATTGATCAGAAGAATCAGACATGCAGCAAACATATTCAACATAAGTAGAGAGGAATATGCTTCTACAAAATGCCTTTAAGGTTTGCATTGAAGAGTGAATATGATATGCAACAGCATTGACAAACCCAGTGAAGGAGATCAAAAACTGGAGATTGTAGCTGCAATCTTGAAAGCTACTGATAACCTGAGTCAGAAATAATGAGCTTAACGGTGATGGGCAACAGGATGGAATTTAGTAGATTTAGATCTAGATAGCAGTTTTATAAGCGAGGGAATCAAGGAGTAAATTGATTATCAGTCCGTTATGCAGATATAAGGCAAAATCCATATCCATGCTATCATCTGAAAATAAATTCAGACATTCCCCACAGAAACTCTATAATAAATCTAAGTGTTATACTAGGTTGTCCAATAGAATCCATCCACTCTACAAATGTTGGACTTGATAAATCAATTTCTAAAAACTTAGAGAACGTACTGGTGAGGAGAATTAAAGGAATAAAATGCTTAAATCTCTAACTGAAGTCAGCAAAAACAACGTTATACCACAAATCTATAAGGGCAAGGGTAAGGGTAGGAGTGGCAGGTTTTCAACTTAATCTTTTTACTCATGAAACAATACAAAGCTGTTATCTTTAATATTCATTTAATATTCACTTAATAACTGGCATAATAACATCTTGATTAGGACTACATTTTGTTTTTCTTGGTCACTTTGATTCTTAAAAACAATAGAATTAAAGCAAAGATTATTCTAATTACATAACGCTGACCAACTGGTTCATGGGAAGACCAGATGTTAACCACTGAACTTTGATAGGCAGTTATTGTTAGTTTTTACATGGCTTTTATGCAATGTGTTGTCATGGAGATGGAACATGAACATCTTCCCAATGTTTGACTCGTCTGCCAAAAAAATACTGCAAGAGAAGACAAAATTATATTTAAATTACAGTATTGATGCCTTGCCGAGTATCATTTTATTTGTATAATTATCATAATGGTCATCTGGTAGCACTCTATGTTTAAAGATTGTGGGTCCAAGCTCCAATCTGAACTTCAGCATGTAATTTAAATTGACACTTCAGTGCAGTACTGAGGAAGTGTTGCATTATCAGAGATGCCATCATCTGGAGGTGGTATTGACCCCATTTACCTGCTCAGCAGTTTCAGAAAGTAAGGAATTCTCATCGTGTCCTAGGCAATTTCAGTGATACTGATATTACTGGACATAGCTGACTCTTCTGTAGCTTTGTTAGACAATCGAATAATAACACGAGAATGAATTCTATTAGAGTGTAAACTCCTTGTTTACCTGGTTAACCTACAGAGTGTCTGAAATTTTACTAGATTTACAGTTACTGGAATTGATTCATATCAACACAGGCAACAGATGCCACTGAAGATACTCTAACATGTTGGGATAGACTATGATGTCCCTGTGCTCTAGGATTAATCGCTTCAAGTTATGGTGATTCCACAACTTCAGTATTTTGTTAATAAAAACAGAAAATGCTGGAAACACTCAGCAAGTCAGGCAACAACTGTGCAAAACAGAGTTAAGGGTCAGAGTTTAAAGCCCTCTGTAGGAGCGGAACGGTGGCGGAAGGGGGCGTAAAATTGAGTGGGAGATGGGGGATGCCGTTCCCAATGCTTTCCCGCCCCCGTAGCAATTTTACGAGCGGTGGTGGCAACGAGAAACGATCGGCCCTCCCCAGGCCAATCCAGGCCCTTAAATGGCCAATTAGTTGTCACTTAAGGGTCTCCTCCCACTGCCGCTGGTATTTTACATGGCTGCTGAGGTCCCACAGGAGGCCACTCGGTAAAACTTGGCAACCTCCTTGTGAGCTGGGGGGGGGCCTCCTGATTGGGCACCCTGTGCCCCACAGAAGACTCCCCCCCATGGCCCAAATGCCCCTACTACACATCATTCCCCCCCCACCTTGCCTCACTGGGGTCCAACCGATTGTCCTCGGCGAGGCTGCAGACACTCACCTTGTTTCTGGGCCGGCGTCCCTTTTGCTGCTGTGGCTCCAGCAGCTCTTGGAGGTGGGACTTCCTGCCTCAGAGGAATGGAAGTCCCCCCAAAGCCAAGTAAGGGCCTGGGGGCATAAAATCCAGGCATGGCTCCCAGGACTGGCAGAGGTGGGTTCACCCCCGACCTTTTGGCTGGTGGTTTTAGGTCTGTGACCTTTCATCACAACTGAGAAAAGGTAGAAATGTAATAGGCTTTGAGCAAATGAAAGGGGAAGGGGGAGGTGGAAAGAAGAACAAAAGGGAAGGTCTGTGATAGGGTGGAGGGCAGGACAGATTAAATGACAATAGGTTTGATGGTACAAAGCCAAAGGGAGTGATAATGGGACAAGTAAAGAAACAAAAGATGTGTCTAGATGAGGTGTGAATGGCAGGATAGCACCCGACTGAACACAAAGTAAAGGGATTAAGTAAGAAACAACAGAAATAAATGAACCAGCAAAATAACATGAGGTTGTAATCGAAAATTGTTGAACTCAATGTCGAGTCCAGAAGGCTGTAAAGTGCCCAGTCGCAAGATGAGGTGCTGTTCCTTTACTCTAATATTATCCCAGTTGATAGTTGGGTAACTAAAGTCCCCGAATATCACCACTCTATTATCTTTGCACATCTCTGTGATTTCTCAGTGATTTTCATGTGATTTATCTGCAGACTTTCTCCTCTATCTCTTTCTTACTATTTAGAAGCCTGTAGAATATCCCCAGTAATGTGATCATAATCTTTTTGCTTCTCAACTCTAACCTGTGACGGAAACCACATCTGACAAATGGAAACATATTAATTTTGTCATATGGAACACGATCTGAACTGGTACTGAACCTTGAACAAACTTGTTTAAAAAGACCATAGGACTGAGTGGCTGAAAACGTGGCTGCACATTTGCATTCCGAGAGACAGTTGCCCAGAGAGACAATGGAAGTACTCCCAGATTCAATTAGCCAGATGAGTTTTGTCAATAGTGATGATCAAGAGACATTGACATTCATTGAATCTATAAGAGCCAGAATTCCACCCCCGCACTGAGAGTATCTGGTAAGCTCTGAGGAATCCACAAACCTCGCAGGCGAGGCTGTTTCAAACAAGGCGTTAGTCACATGATTAACCTGCTGGCCAACCTGGAGTTAATTGAAATATGCTCACAGAAAAGTTTTGTATCAGACTGCAAGTTGAGAACCAAGGAGGAAGGTCTCCCTCCCTCTGTCTCTCTCTCATGCAAAGTTCCAGAGACCCATGGAAGTAACTTAAGCCTCAAGGCAGAAGACCCCTGCAACCTTCAGGTACCAGCAAAACAAGTTTGAAAGTGTGCACTGGGCCCCAACAAGAACTGCAAGACTTAACTTCAATCAAAGACTTTACATCCAACCCAAAACCCGTAACATAATTCCATCTATTACTTCAAATTTTCCTCCCTTTAATTCTTTCTCCTCCTCTGTATCTATTTGTGTCTGTGTGTTTATTGCGTATGCATGCTAGCATGGTTGCATTGTATATTCTTAGTAGTTTTAACTGAGTTAGAGTTTAAGGTTAATAAACGTACACCTTTCTTGTTTAAACGTAAGAAAACCTATCTGGTTGATTCTTTTACAATTTACAATTCGAGAGCAGTGAACAAGGACTCACTGAGGGGAAACTAAAAACACCGTGTTTTAAAAATTAAACCCTGTTACAGCAAAACCAGGAGAAGGCCAAGAGGGGAGGCCTAGACCCCTTCCTCACCTGGTTGTAACAAACCAAATGGATTCTGCCTTTGCCCCCTCAAGGACATCCTCCATTTCCAGCTCTACAATCTCTTCCCTAGTCAGTATTACCAGCCCCACCCCCATTTTTTCTTCTCTATCTTTTCTGCAAACTTTGCATCCTTGAATATTAAATGCCTAGTCCTCATCATTTTTAAGCCATGTTTCCATTATTGCCTCTAAATCATACGCCCACACTGCTATTTCTGCTTGTAGCTCACCAACCTTATTCACCCACTTTGTGCATTTATTTACATGCATTGTAAACTTGTCTTTGTATTCCTCTTAGTCTGCTCCTATCTAATGTGGTACTATTTCCTTCTCTAGTACTATCCAACAGTCTCACACCATTATGCACCTATTCTTCTTTTCTACTTCTATACGTTAGTGTCTATCCCCTGCTAATTTAGTCGAAACAAGGATTTTCCAACCTTCGGCCTGTGGGCCAGGATCTGACCCGCCAAAGGTTTCCATCTGACCCGCGGATGTATTTCAGAGATGAGAAATTTTCCATTGGCTTCTTCTTCCAGACCGTCTTTTAAAAAAAATTGCAAGTCAGTTTCACAGCTGACAACTGTTGACATCAGAAACAGCGGTTTCTGTACTTTGGACAGATACGGGGTTTTCTGGCGTGTTTCGACTTTTTTTTAAGACCCTACCAGAAAATCCTGAACTTGTCCGAAGTTCAGGAACCGCTGTTCCTGCTCTCATGCAGCACCTTTCAGCTGTGAAACTGACTTGCGATTTTGAAAAACTCACCCACCACAAAGTTGCTGTGCTGAGCGCTCCCGCTCTCTGCAACTGTCAGAGAGAGACTGGGGGGGGGAGGGGAAAGAGAGAGAGGGACAGAGAGAGAGATAGAAGGGGAGAGAGAGATGGGGCAGAGAGAGAGGGGGGCAGAGAGAGAGAGAGGGGGGCACAGAGAGAGAGAGAGAGAGGGGAGAGAGAGAAAGAGGAGGACAGAGACAGAAGGGGGGAACAGAGAGAGAGGGACAGAGAGAGAGAAGGGGAGAGAGAGGGAGACAAAGAGAAAGGGACAGAGAGAGAGAGGGGAGAGAGAAAGAGGTGGAGAGAGAGAGAGGGGGGGACAGAGAGAGGGGGGAAACAGAGAGAGAGGGACAAAGAGAGGGGGCAGAAAGAGAAAGAAGGGCAACAGAGAGAGAAAGAGGAGGACAGAGAGAGAAAGTGAGGGGGATAGAGAGGTGGGGGACACAGAGTAAGGATGACAGAGAGATGGTGGGGGGAACAACACAGAAAGGAGAAACAGAGAGGAGGGGTCACGGGGTGGGGGGGACGCAGGGGGAGAGGGGGAGAGAGAGAGAGAGAGAGGCACAGAGACAGACACAGACACAGAGACAGAGAGTGATCAAGATTATTCATGACAGATAGGCATTTATCCAGAATACTCTGCATTGCTACAGCATGTATGCGGGCAAATATTGACTACTTGTGCAAGCAAATAAATGCCAGGTATCTCATAAAATCAGTATTCAACATAGCGACAAGAAAGAACATCAATAAATTAATCTCATTTAAAGCTTCTTCACACAATGCACATTTGTTGTTGGTTTGATTAATAGTAAGATACATTTTTAATGCCTTTACCTTTCCAAAATTGTCTCACCGGCTCCCCCACATGAAATGGTTGGACAACCCTAGTATAAAGACTCCCCAACTACACTAGTGAACCTCTCATAACTACTCTCTAGATAAAGATGTTTCTCCTGAATTCCCTATTGAATTTATTAGTGACTATCTTATATTTACAGCCCCTAGTTCTGGCCTGCCTGCAAGTGAAACATCTTACCGACATCTACCTGATGAAACTCTTTCATAATCTTAAAGACCTCATTCTGGTCACCACTCAGTCTTTCTGCAGAAAGGAATCCCAACTTGTTCAATCTTTCCTCATAGGTATAACATTTCAATTCTGCTTTTATTCTATTAAATCTTTGTTGCACCTTCTCTAGTGCTTCTATATCCTTTTTTTATAATATGGAGACCAGAACTGTTCACAGTACTCCAAGCACAGTCGAACCAAGGTCCTGTACAAGTTTGACATAACTTCTCTGCTTTTCAATTCTATCCCTCTAGAAATGAACCACAGTGGTACCCCGCCACCAACTTTTAATGGTCTTATGAACCTGCGTTGCTACTTTTAGTGGTTTGTGTATCTGTACCCCAGATCACTTTGCTCATCTACCCCATTTAGACACTTATTTTCCAAGAAGTCTGTGGAATCCTTATTCTTCCCACCAGAATGTATCACCTCGCACTTATCTATATTCAAGTTCATTTCGTTCTCCTTTTCCTTGGATCAAAATATAGACACCGGGTCATATTCAATACCATAAAACCCTGCTTCATTGCTATTGCAGTCCTAACCTGGGGCTGTTGTTGTTTGTCGACATGCAGGGCTGCAACCATCATATGTACACATGATTGCCTCAGACAGCCTGTGAGAAGGAAACACATTGGAGAGCTGATTTCTCAAGTCCTTTTATTCCAGCATTATCTCTACCTGTGTTCTTTCTTTTGTACTGAGTTTAATTTCCAGCCTTTGTTCCTCTCCGAAGTTTATTGACACAAGAGGGAAAATCAGATAACAGCAATTGTCTTATTCAAACAAGAATGATTGGGTAGGAACATAGCACTGAGTTTCAATAAATACTTGTAGCAAGTAAACAGTGCAATGTGACAAGAGCAATATATAAAATATACAAATATCTCATTGAGGGAGAGGAAAAGAAGGGTAATTTATTTTTTGGATAAAAGTAGAAAATGCTGGAAATACACTACAGACTTGATTTTAACCCCAAGTAAGTTACAGGCAGAGTGGGGGCCAGTCTGAGTGCAAAATGCAGTACTGGCCGAAGTTTGAGAGTATTTTAAATCTTGAACCTCATCTACATGCCGCTGGTCATCTACCTGCCTGGAATGGGTGGTAAGTGGCAGCTGGCTGATGGGTCAGAGAGGAAGTTTGGGCAGTTGGAGGCTGCCACTGTCACAAAGGGAAGACTTGTTGAACTAGTTAAAAAGTTGTGGGAGGGGATTTCAGGGAAAGTCTGGGACAGGGAAGATCACAACTTTCCTTAGGAGGCCCAAAGGACTATTTCTGTTCCTCCTGGTCCCAAAAAGGAAAGCTTTATTTTTGTCCTTACTCTTCTGTCTGCAGACCAGCTTGAACCCCGCTTCAGATTACTGGGAAATCCACAGCAGCTTCCTCATTCAGGCCCCAATTAAAATACAGTCAGGGTCCTTTTGATCTAATAGGATCCCATTTTGTGTAAATTCTTGGAGGCCCCTCCTGCTTGGGGTTAAAAGGGGAAATGGATGAATAATGTTAAAATTGAACTTTAAAGATTTAAAACAGATAATAATATTTTGGATAGACCTGAAAATTCCTAACCTCTCTCTTCTCACAGTTGCGGACTGACCTAATCGATGTTTCCAGCATTTTTTGATTTTATTTCAGCATTTACAGTTTCTCTTTTTTTTGTTATATTTTTGTGCTGTACTTCCCACAGCCAGGACTAGTATTTAGATTACAATAGTAACAGTGAAGAATAATTTAGGAAAAGACAATGAAATGGGATAAGATTGCTGTCAGGAATACTGCTTGGGGAGATCAAACGCAGATTGGGTGACTGCTTTGCGGAACACTTCCGCTCAGTCCGTAAGCATGACCTCGAGCTTCCGGTTGCTGGCAATTTCAACAACTCTCCCACTCTCATGCTCACATCTCTGTCCTGGGATTGCTGCGGTGTTCCAGTGAACATCAACGCAAGCTCGAGGAACAGCATCTCATTTACCAATTAGGCACGCTACAGCCTGCCGGACTGAACATTGAGTTCAATAATTTCAGAGTATGATGGGCCTCCCCCCTTTTTATGTTTTGTTATTTTTTTTCTTTTTTATTTGGTTATTTTATTTTAGTTTCTTTAGTTTGTTTATACTGTGCCTACCTACTGTTTCTGTTTTTTTATTATGTTTGTGCTTGGAGTGCTTTGTTCTTTACAGTCAATTCACCCTCTCTGCACTAACGCTTTGTCTTTCAGCACACTATTAACATACCGTTTGCCTTTGTTCCATGACCTTCTGGTCAGTTATTCTCTGTGACCTTGTCCTATCAACACCTCTTTTGTTATCTCTTGCCCCACCGCCAGCCCCCCACCCCACCTCGCTTTACTTGCTTAAAACCTTTTACATTTCTAAATATTTATCAATTCTGATGAAGGGTCACAGACCTGAAATGTTAACTCTGTTTCTCTCTACACAGATGCTGCCAAACCTGCTGAGTACTTCCAGCACTTTCTGTTCTCATTTCGGTTTTTGAGTGGGGTCATTTTTTTTTTAAATTCGTTTTTTAAATTCAAACCTAACTTCAATTTCTCCACCATGAATGCTAAATTTACTTTCATGTCACATTTGGAGGCATACAATGAGGTGGCAGAATGTATTAACTCAGAGATTAGAAAGGCTTGTAGCAAAAGTTGTTTTAATGGGAGACTTTAATTTTCCTCAAGATTGGGAAAAGTAAAGTAACTCAAGTTAGAAAGGTAGTGAATTTCTTGAGTGCATTCAAGATAGTTTTCTGCAACAATATGCTCCAGAACCAACAAGATGGCAGACTACAATAAATTTAGTAATGAGTAATGAGCCAAACTTAGTTAATAATCTAACAGTAAGGGAACACATGTCTAAAACAATGATTATAATTTGATTGAATTCAATGTTAGGTTTGAAAAAGAGAAAGTTAACACAGTTGCGAAGATTTTGGATTTTGGTAAGGTTAACTGCAAAGTGATGTGATAAAAACTGACAACAGCAAACTGGACAAAATCGTTATTGGGTAAAACTGCAAATGAACTATGGGAAGTGTCCAACAAAGAATTTAGCTGTATACAGGACTAGTATATAATGCTGAAGGGAAAGAGATCTATTTTTATTTTAATTTTATTTAGAGATACAACACTGAAACAGGCCCTTCGGCCCACCGAGTCTGTGCCGACCATCAACCACCCATTTATACTAATCCTACACTAATCCCATATTCCTACCACATCCCCACCTGTCTCTATATTCCCCTACCTATACTAGGGGCAATTTATAATGGCCAATTTACCTATCAACCTGCAAGTCTTTGGTGGTGGGAGGAAACCGGAGCACCCAGCAAAAACCCACGCAGACACAGGGAGAACTTGCAAACTCCACACAGGCAGTACCCAGAATTGAACCCGGGTCGCTGGCGCTGTGAGGCTGCGGTGCTAACCACTGCGCCACTGTGCCGCCCTATCTACCAAATAAAACAGCCATGGTCGACAAAAGAGATGAGCAATAACATAAAACTACAGGAAAGTGCATATAAAACTGCAAAGAATAGTGTAAATCCAAGAAACTAGGAGAGATATTGTCATGCCCATGCAATCTGAACTTATGAAACAAAAAATGAAATAAACACTTTTCTCGTAAACAAAATGAAGAGGTCAGGTGATCTTTCCTTTCCTGCCAATACACATAGCACTACAACAACCCTGAGCTAATTTTCATGTCTGGACAAGTCTTGGAAAAGTCATTAAAATACAAATGACCCTTTTTGTGGTAATGGCTGCTTCTCTCCAACTGATTGGATTGAGAATACTGTCGCAGACTTTTTGACTGTAAAGTCAAATTCCAAAGAATGGGTGTGAAAAGCCCTACTTTATCAAGGTGAGATGAGAATGAATGACATATGGAGTCCATTGTCTAACAATGGCCTTGCCATCAGAAACCATTTATGAGGGCAAGGGAAAGAGAAACTATGGTCACATGACAGAAACTAGGTTTCTGATAAGGAGATTTAATAAAGGTACATTCTGGGCAGACAAAGGAGCTCCATTTATGTCATCAAAGAGAAAGGATCCTGCCTAAGATTACCAGTTTTGAACTACATGTAGGCAGTGACTGGCTTTTGGCCTTGAACTCCCTACCTGAGAAATCATACCAGGACTTCACCATTGAACTTTGGCTGGAAAATAACAAGAACAGTCTGGAACAGTCTTTCTGAACCTCCCAAGTCTTTCTTCAGTGAACATGGGAAAAGATTACAGGCCCGCACCGTTTCAAGTCTTCACCCCGAGGAAAAGCAAGTTTAACAGAGAAATCTTTAAAATCATTAGCGCTAACATACGTTATCTTTATAATCTCTATCTTTTCTTGAGTGCGTGTATATCTGTATGAGTGTGACAGTGGGTGTTGTTGCATATATTTCAAGTGTTGTATCATAAACATTTAGCTTCCTTTAAACTGACGAGAAAACCTGTCATTTGTCTGTTCTTGACAATTAAAGCATTCAGGGTTAAAATAACACCTTTTCCTTAAAAAAATCACGCTGTCGTTAGTTAGTTGAGAGGTGAAAAGGGGGAACCATCCCTATCATCTCTCACCTACCCATAACAATATAAAGAACAACAAAGAAAGACAAAAATGATACTTAAGAGTTACAAAAAATAGAAACAGAAACTTGTGAGGGATATCAAAATTAACACAAAAGTTTTTTTATAATTATATTAGAATATAAACGTAGCCAAGAGCAATACGGGCCCTTTAAAAACAGATGGAGGCAATATTGCAAAATGAGGAAATGGCAGACTTGTTGAATAAATACTTTGTATCAACCTTCACAGTCCAGGCAAAGGATAACATACCTAACATTTCAGGAAAACTAATAATGAATCAAGGACTGGAAGTTACCAAAGTTAACATAAGCAAGAAAATAGTATTAGAAAAAGTAATGGCACTAAAGTCTGACAAATCCCCAGGACCTGATGGTTTTCAGCCCAGAGCTTTAAAGGAACTAGATGAGGAAATTGCAGATTTCCATATTTGCCATAATCTATAATATTTGCCGTAATCTTCCAAATCTTTCTGGATTCAGGAATTGTCCCTTTACATTGGAAATTGCAAAAGTAACTTTATTATTTAAAAAAGATGAGAAAAAACAGGAAATTATAAACGTGTTGATCTAATACTGTTGTGAGGATGTTATTCGAATTTATAATTAAGGGCAGATTGACTGAACACCATGAGAAATTGAGCTGATTAGAGAGAGCCAACATGAATGTATAAAGGGTAGTTCATGTCCAACAAGCCTAATTGAACTTTTTGAGGAAGCAACTAAAGTAAGAAACAACGGGGTTGTCTATGGATACAAAAGCAAAATACTGAAGATGCTAAAGTGTCTATGAATGTAGTTTATTTAGACTTCTAAAAGGCATTCGATAATGCTCCACATAGGAGACTTCTTCTTCTTCTTCTTTGGCCTCCTTATCTCGAGAGACAACGGGTAAGCGCCTGGAGGTGGTCAGTGGTGTGGAGCAGCGCCTGGAGTGGCTATAAAGGCCAATTCTAGAGAGACAGGCTCTTCCACAGGTGCTGCAGAAATATTTGTTTGTCAGGGCTGTTACACAGTTGGCTCTCCCCTTGCGCTTCTGTCGGAGACTGTTTGCTTAAATTAAAGCTCATAGAACTTAAGGCAAATTACTGACCTTATTAGGAAATTGATTAGGCAGTAGAACACAGAGAGTAAGGACAATGGATAAGTACTTGAATCGGAAGGAAGTGACCAGTGGTGTCCCACAAGGATCTGTGGTACTTAGGCCTCAACTATTTCTTATATTTATTAATGACATAGATAACAGAATACGGAGCCATAAATCCAGGTGTGTTGATGGCACAAAGATTGCTGGTATAGTAAGTATTATAGAAGAGAGCATAACATTACGAGAGACATTGATAGATTAAGTGAGTGGGCAAAACTTTGGCAGGTGGATTTCAACACAGCTAAGTATGATTCAAAAACGGATAGATCTGAGTGTTATTTAAATGGTGAAAAGCTAGGAACAGCGAGGAGGTCAAAAGAAGTTTAGGGGCACATTAAAGTGCAGTAGTTTGGTTCATTAAAATAATCAAAAATGCTGCTGAAACGTTAGCCTTTATAACTAGAATATAAAAAGGACGAAATTTTGCTACAGTTCTTCAAAGCCCTGGTTAGACTACATTTGGAGTACTGTGTACAATACTGGACACCATACTTTAGAAAGGATATATTGGCCTTGAAATGAGTGCAGCATGGATTCACCAGAATCGTACTAGAGCTGAAATGGTTAGATTATAAAGGAGAGATTACATAAACAAGGCTTGTATTCCTTGATATATAGGTTAGTAGGTGATTTGATTGAGGTTTTCAGGATTTTGAAATGAATTGGTAGGGTAGATGGAGAAGAAACTTTTTCCACTGATGGGGGAGTCTAGCACAAGGGGACGTAACCTTAAAATCAGAGCTAAGCAATTCAGGAAATAAGTTAGGAAACTGTTTTCCCACTAAGGTTGGCAGAAGTGTGGATCTCTCCCACAAATGCAGTAGATGCTAGCTCAATTAATAATTTTAAATCTGAGATCAATAGATTTTTTTGATTTTTTTTTCGATAATGTTAAGTCAAGGCCAGTGGCTGGAGTTAGAGTGCAGATCAACCATGATCTCCTGGTGCAACAGGCTCAATGCAGCTGAATGGCCTGCATCCATTCCTACTTTCTTACATGTTATTAAAGTTTCACAATGATTTTCAACAGCATCAAAGAACTCAAGACTTGTTGCACAGTGTCCCCAAAACGCCTCATGAAAGAGAATCCTGATACACAATTCAAGTGGTAGTCTCCAGGAAACAAGCAGAGTTGAAGAAGCTTCACTTTGGTGCTACCTCACTACTCCTGCTTGGTTGCAACGTCAGTATTGCCTTTGAGAATCCTGCATTTTGATAATGCTGTATCTCTATCCATGGCAAAAGTTGGTACTGTCTGCTCTGTTCTGCAAGCAATTTTTAAAAGCAGATTTATAGCTAAGTACTATCAATAGTAGTTAATTAGCCACTGATATTGCCATGTACTTAGTGCTTTAAACAGGGACTTGTGAAAATATTTGAATTTGCACAGCTCTTTCATGGAACTTAGATATTTCTCATTTAGTTAAGTTCAATAAATAATGGAGCAGAATTAAAGAGGTCACATAAACCAAGGTAAGATTCTACATAGCCAGTTTGCTTTTTATCACTATTGATAGTAAATTTAGTTTCTTTAGAGATCACTCATAGAACAGTTTATGCATTCTTCCAGCAGGCTTAAAACTAACACTACTTTAAAAGATTTAACTCTTTATCAAGACATCAGCTTAAATAGCTTCACTCTTCATGTCTCTGGTTCCTAGATTAGTGAAAAGTAGATTCCATGTCTAAAGGTTGGAAGTCAGTGCCAACTTTACAAAAGCAAATGAAATACAAACCTCAATAATTAGTTACCTAAAAATCTAAACAAACCTTGTTTGAAACATTAAATTTTAGCAGGCAAACATCTCTAAGAGCTTAACAATGAAACAAATAATGGGACATTAAAGCTTCCGCACCAACTGTCGCTGGTTCCGACTGAAAAAGTCAAAACATGACTGCATACAGGATGTGCTATGAAGGTCATTTTGCAGAAGTTTACTAAAAAAACCTGAGCTTTGACTGTACATCAATAGGATTTGGCTTCATAAAAACAAAGATCCCTTCTTAATCTTTCATACAATATGTACTCTGTTTATATCAGAGTAGGAAATACTACAGTTGTAGTCGTCCAATCACAAAATTCTTCCATTAACCACCACAAATTGAATCAAATCAAGTACTTGGCATGAACTTGAAACCCTACTCATCAATAGCAAGATAAGGAGCACATATGCCTAGCCATTGTCTTTAAATATCACAGTGTTACATCGAAGTCATATTATCATACATTTTTTATGATTCAATTAATTTATTTAATGGGACTTTATAATTCGTATTGTAGGAAATGAGCTAATAAACAAATGCATTTATACAGTGCCTTAAACATAGAAAAATGTCCCAAGGTGCTTCACACGGACTGAAATGGGAACTGAAACAGAGAAGCAAGATAATTGAACTGTATCCAAAATCTTGGCCAAAGCGATGAGTTTTATTAAAGGTATTAAAGAAGGATAGTGAGCTGGAATGGTGGAAGGGATTCAAGGAGGGAATTCCAGAGCCTAGATGGGTGAATATATTGCCAACAATAATATATTAAAGTTATGAGAATATGAGAAAGAGGCCAGAGTTGGTAAAATGTAGATTTTTAGGGCTGTGGAAGGTTACAGAGACAGGAGGATTCAATCTGTGACAGTGGTTGCAGAGGGGGATGGTATCAGTGGCTCGGGCTGAAGACAATGACTCTGGGCTCCCCAATCTTAAACTGAAAGTAGTTGCAACTCATTCAAGACAGGAAGTTGGACACACAGTCTGCCAATGCAAAGGCAGTCAAGGGATTGAGAGAGGTGGTGGAGAGGTAGAGCTGGGTGTCATCAACAAATGCGGAAGCTGACCCCATGTCTTTGGATGACATTGGTCCTTGAAGATGCCAAAACAGGCATTAGGTTCCTTGAATATGTAAATGAGTATCTCATGCCTGTTGAGGACTCCTTTTAAAAAATTATGTCTGTTGAGCAGGCAACTCCTCAAGGCCTGACTTGTTCAGGAATCTTCAATGGCTCCAGCTGCTGGCAACCACAATAGGTTGCAAAAGGCTTCTTATTTAAATAAACTATTGCTCCATAGCTGGAGGAGTAGAAAAGCCTCTGTGACTCTACAGGAGTCTCACTCATCCACTGCCCCTGGAGGCCTCTCCAACACTCAACCACTACCTTAACAACCACTGCTGCTGGTGAGGTAGGCGACCTGCAAATTTAGTCTCTGCTCACGCAAGCTATCTGTAATAGGGCTACCAGCAATGATCCTTCTAAGCTGGGCATGTGTACAGCAATCATGAAGGCCGCTCACAAGCTGTCCCGTTTAAGATATCATGTTTGTATGGCTGCATAAAAAAGTTTAAAGGTACCACGCATTGAAATAAACAGGCTGCACACAACAAAGAAAATTCAGAGGAAATCATTGGCTACCAGTCCTGATAGTTTGCACTGAGGATGCTTATAAGGACCAATTTGTATCGATCTTTGAGCCTTTTGCTTTGGACACTGCTGGCCATACAATGCTGTATTTATATCTACCTTCTGAAATTTAAAGTCTTTAGGGGCTGAATTTTACAAACCCCCCCGATGTGGGTTCGTGGTGGGGTGTGGAGGGAGGGAGTGCAGTAAAATGCCTCTGGGACAGTGCCGTCACGCACCTCGACGCTGGGAGGGCCCGGCCCGACATTGCCGGCAGCGGCCACCACCTCCCCCTCCGCCATTTGGCAACAGGACCACTATTTAAACATTGAAATAAATTAAAATTAATGAATAAATTATACTTACGTTCCCGCTGTCTGTCCTGGTGCAATCTGCGTGTTGCTGGCTGGCACTCCTGTGCCTTCGGTTCCCTGTCCAGGGAAACAAGGCAGAACACTGGTAGGGAGTGCGGGGGAGGAGGTAAGTTTCTCAGTGCGGTGGGAGGGGGTGGGGAAACGGGGCCAAAGAAACATCATTGGTGTCTGGGATGGAGGGAAGGGTTTTAGGTTAATGTTTATGCGCTTTGGAGGGGGAAAGTCAGGTTGTTAAGGTAAGCGCTCTGGGGCGTGAGAGGGCAAGTAATTAATTTAATGGTTGTTGGGGGTGGTGGGAGAGGGGCAAAATATATGTATTTAATTTTTTTAATTATATGTTTCTTTAAATATTTAAATTGAATGGTAGGTCTCGAAGCCCTTTAAAAATGGCGTCAGCGCCTGTGCATAGGCAGCTGACGCCATTGCTGGGGATGGGCAGGCGGGCGGTCCGCCCTGGCTATTTAAATGAGCTGCTGCGCTTAGGATTGCGGCAGCTCCGCGATGTACAGCCTGTGTGGATGGGCCTCTATTGTTTTCGCTCACCGCCAATTTCGGCTATGGGAATGTAAAATGCAGTCGTAGGTGTGAGCAATATCTTTTATTACAGGTCACAATAAATGGAAGAGCATGAGGAAACTTAATTCAAATGAAATGAAATGCTATCTGCATTTGGCAAACCTACACATTCAAATAGCTTTCACAGCAACCATCTGGATCTTTGAATGCACAACAAGCTGAGATGTTCCTTGATAAATGTGTTCTGCAACTACAGTACAATGTAATGGTGTCATTTTTCACATAAATTGTTCTGTACATATGCTCTAGCCATAGTTCCAAAGCACCATCGGCATCTCTCGCCATTAGAGAGAGACATATGGTGATGTATAGCTTGAGGGTCACCACTCCTCATGCATGGGATAAGGTGAGGAGGCAGGCCTTCATGAACTACCACAGCTGGTATGGGGAATGAACCCACACTGTTGGTGTCTTTCTTTACCACACTCTAGCCATCTAGCCAACTGAGCTATATTTGAAAAAACATAGCAAGACTTTCTGAAGCATGAAGAATGGGCAGATTGTGACTTCAAACAGCATTTAACATAGATCTAGTGTTTGATCTGCCATTTTGAACCTCACTGATCCCATTAACATACATTCAGCTGCATGAGAAATCCCCCCCCCACCGCCCAAAACTCCACCCCATGCTATTTGAAGGGGTTACCATGGCATTTCAAGGTGAGGTGCTTTTGCCTTTATTTTGTTGCTGCAGAGTGAGTGGAAGTACTGTATTCAGTGTTGTTGGAGGAGCTAGGGAAGGATTTTGGATCCAGAAAGGAGTGATGCTGGACCTTGACAAGGAGATCAGAGGATTTTGGTGGACTGTCAGCAGAAAGCCTGCTTTCACCAATTGGGGGTTATAGCTGCAGCCCCTCTTAGACTGCGGCACAACAGGGACATGGAGCTCAGGCAGATGAGAGGGGAAGCTGTGTGCAGAGGGAAGAGGAAGAGGACTCTCAATAGAAGGCTGTATCACCTAGGGTCTTCATGGAGCACTTTCCCTACCTCCACCTCAGCCAGGAGCAGGGTCCGAGACAGCTATGATTCACCAAGGAGGTGGTCATAGGTGTGCCATGTCCTACAACTGGACCTACAGCCACATAGCAAGGTGAGGACAGTGGTGCCAATGGCCATGAAGATCACCGTGCTCTCGATTTCGACGCCTGTGGATCCTTCCAGGCGGGAGCAGGCGCCATTGCCAACATTTCAAATTTTGCCATGTATCGCTACATCAGTGTAGTGACAGAGGCCTTGTACGTCAGGACAGGGAAATTCATTGTTTTCTCACTTACCACAGAGAAGCAGGAGGAGCAGGCAGTTGACATTTTGGGATTCCCAATGCTGCAGTGAGCCATCGACTGCACACACCTGGCTTTGCAGGCCCTAGATACTAACAGGGAGATGTACCACAACCATAAGGACTAACATTCCCTTAATATGCAGTTGGTGTGCAACCATGCACAGAACATCATTTTAGTGAATTTTCACTATCCTGGCAGCAGCCACGATGCCTTTATCTTATGGCAGTCAGCTGTATCTACCATCTTTGAGCCACCATGACAAATCAGAGGGTGGCTGCTTGGTGGTAAGGGCTACCTGCTCTACACATGGCTCATGACTCCACTCTACCATCCACATGGACAGTACACCTACACTGGGAGACATCCTGCCACCAGGAATTTCGTAGAGCAGAACTGTGGCCGTTCTGAAACAATGGGTGGAATTTTGTGCTGGTGGCAGGGATCCCGATGTTGGGGGAAACTGACGCCACGATCAATGCTTGTTGCCAGCTAACCCAGCTTGGTGCCGTTTCTTGTATGGAAGGCCAGACGAATTTAGTTCCAATCAGGCACTTAACTGGACAGCAGCGAGCCTTCCGTATGATTTAGGACCCTGCCATCAGAGGCCCCGGCCTTGCAGAGCTGCCGGCCAATCAGAGCACCCCAACACTCGCCAGAGCATGTTTCCAAATTCATGCTGGTCTGCTGTGTCCATCACAACCTCGCTTTCATGAGTGTGCAGCCCTTGCCTCAAGCTTTCAGTGGCATCTCAGGAGGGGAAAGAGGAGGAGGAGGAGGAGAAAGAAAAAGAAAAAGAGCAAGAAGAAGAAGAGCATTTAGGACCCATCTGTTCCGGACAGGCTTTCCATGACTGGCTACTCAAACTCCGTTTTCCTTAAAATCTCATCACCACATCTCCACCTTTCCATCTCTCTGTATGGACCATCACATTGCCCTCTTGGCCAAAATCCTCAAATAAAAGACACAACAAAACAACGTTCTATAATAACTTTATCGAATAACACCTTCAATAATGCATAGAAAACTGAACTATTAAATCTTGTGCATCCCCTTACTACCTGTCTTGTGGGTGCCATTGTTTGCGCTCGTGCTTCTACGCAGTGTTACCCAGTGGCTGCAGCATGGCTGGTGAAAGACTGCTGACTTTCAGTGTGAGTGACTGCAGATGGTCTTGCAAGATGGTCTTGAAAGCCTGGCTTTGGTCTGCTCCACAGCAGTCTGGACTGGTTGGCTGAGGGGCAACAGCGAGGGCACTGATGCAGTGCAGTGGTGGGAGAACAAACTAAGTTATCCAGAGAGAGGGCAGTAGGTTCATGCTTCACAGAGCCACTGAAAGGAGCACAGATTGCTGGTCTGCTGCGAGACCCTGTTGCCCCTTTGAGCACTGGTATCCACTACCATGATAGCAGCAGTCTGAGCATGCTTGGCACTAAACTGGGCTTGGATGGCAACAAACATCGATCTCATGACCTCAGTCATGGCAATGCAGCCATGTCCTTGGGGGCCAGACTTTGGGAATTGACCTCCCTGTCCACCTGCTCTCGTTTCCTTCAGAGAGTATGCTTTGAGGGCTTCCTGTGGAAACATCACCTCTCTCCTCCTCTTGACCTCCTGCACTAAGGCCTCCAGCACCTTCCTTCCCTCAAATACTTTCTGTCATAGTTCTAGCAGCTGCTGTAGCATGAGTGCAGCTCCCCTTTAAGAGGGGAGACTGCCTTTAAGAAGCACAGGCCAGCTGTACATCGTGATAACCAAACATGCTCCTGTGCCCCCTGCTGAGCATGCAGCTAGTCAGTTGTGCATTTCACATTGGGCTGCATGACACAATCATTAAAATGAGCAGGTCGCATGAAGTTTGCGAGCTGTCTGCATCAACAGAACTAGGTGCAGGGTAATCGCTCATAGCGATCCTCACACCCACTATTGGGACTAATTGAAGTTTTAGCTCTGTGTCCTATTCAATGTTTTGATACAATACAAATTCATGCACCAATTGTTTCTGAATTTACACTTCATATGCCAAGATAGCTATGTTTGATTACACTCCACCAATGGCCACTTAACAAAGCGAAGCACAATAAGTTCCTTAAAACTTATTCCCCTAATAAATGCAACTGTTGGAATACAGGAAAAAGAAAGTCCAGAATGAGGCTTCCGAGTGATGCAGTTCCAATGTAGTTTATTGTGTTTAGTTAAGGCATTATTGTGCCACAATTACTTACGGCCTACTTTCTGAGCTCTGGCACAAATTTGCAGTGCAACAGTTCTATATCATTTCTGTGAACTGGAAAGCAATGGTTTCCCTTCTCTACTGAGGTGTCTTCGAACCATTCACACATCAATAATGACCACAATCACAGTTTTGACTGTTGGTGAGTTGAAAATGTTCAAGGAGCACCAAGTGCATAAAGTTTCGGGGGGATATTTAATCCCCCTGAGGATGGGGGAGGGTAAAATTTGAAAAATTCTCAAACCCGCTAAATTCTCAAACACACTGCGGCACAGTGGTTAGCATTGCAGCCTCATAGCTCCAGTGACCCGGGTTCCATTCTGGGCACTGCCTGTGCGGAGTGTGCAAGTTCTCCCTGTGACCGCGTGGGTTTTCGCCGGGTGCTCCCATTTCCTCCCACAGCCAAAGACTTGCAGGTTGATAGGTAAATTGGCCATTGTAAATTGCCCCTAGTGTAGGTAGGTGGTAGGAGAATGATGGGGATGTGGTAGGGAATATGGGATTAAAGTAGGATTAGTATAAATGGGTGGTTGTTGGTCGGTACAGACTCGGTGGGCTGAAGGGCCTGTTTCAGTGCTGTATCTCTAAATAAATAAAAAAAATCTGTCCACTTGCAGTTTTAAAGGAGGGATGTCAGGGGTTAAGGGCAGCGAGCGATTAACCCTCTCCCAGGAGGTTGGTGGGGGCAGTAATCAATTAACCCTGTCCCAGGAGGTTGGTTGGCCAGTGATCAACCTGCTGTCAGGAGGCATGTTGATCACTAAAATCATTTAAGAGGACTGTGTGCCTCTGTAGTTGCTGAACTTCTATTTTTAACACATTGCTGCTGGAATCATAGCAGATGAAAGGAGGTAAGTAGGGCTGATCGATGATGCAAGTGCTTTTATTGCACTGTTTGTGGGTCATGAGAAGCAGGAGTGCCTCCCCCGACCAACTACCAAGCTTAACGTCGTTATCGCCCTGCGATATCCGAATCTCCCCTGCGATGTCTGACCCCACGTGTTGCCTGCGCCTCTCCAACTGTGTTTCTTGTTTATGATTAGCAAAATAATCTTACAGAATTCTGAATACCTTGATCAAATTTCATTAACCTTTTCTGTTTTAGTGAAAAAAACTACAACATTGAGTCTTTCATCATGACCACATTTTCTGATTCCTGACATTATTTTCACTTTACCCTTTCCATGGCTGTAATATCTTTCCTAAAAGGAAATATAACCAATGTATTGTACAAATTTAAAGTTAATTATGTTTAAGCCCCAATATACAAAACTACAATACCACTTGCTTTTTAAAGGCCTTTTTAACCCGTGCATCCAACTCAAAGATCTGTGAATTTGCATCTCTAGATCTCACTGACCCTTCAGTATTAAGAACCTTACAGGAGAATTTTCAACTTTACTGCCTGTCTGTAAGTTGGCGGAGTGGACTGCCCACTTCTTTTGGAACCCATCCAATTTTCATCCCTTTGAAATCAATGGAAGAAAAATCAGGTAGGTTCTAAAAGGTGGGTGATCAGTTTCACCAGGTTACTGTTTAGATGGCGGAGTCATTTGACCCATTACCATTTAAGATTTAATTCCTTCCAATTTATGCCTACTCCAAATTTCATCATATGAAGTGTTGCATTCATACTCCAAAGATTAGCATTAGTGCAAAGTGATTTTGGATTTGTCTTGATACTAAAATTAATTGAAAATTGGGGGTCAAGTTCCCTGTCAACTCTGAAGGAGAGTGAAGTGACATGACCTTCTCCACAGAGTCATATTCTATTTGATTTCAGTGTCATGTTGAGCTATAACCTTCTCCCTTCCATGTATCCTTTTATATTTTTCCTTTGAAATATTTATTCATTTTCTTTTAAGTGATGGCATGGTTCCTATAGTTTCAATCATCCTTTGTGTGAAAAAACTCTCAACTTTCCCCTTCAGATTCATGCTTCATTTACACTATAAATACAGCATCAGCATAAAGCAGAAGCTCTTCAGTTATAATGCGAACGTACCCCAAGCTAAGACATTGTGTAATTTGGGAGAGGGAGATAGAAATATATGTTCCATATAAGTATTTAGCATTGTGATCACTTGTAAATAGAGGAAGTCAACTCAATCATTAAAACTGAACTTCTACACATGAAATTACAACAAAATACATTGCATAATTCCCAATACAAGTTAAAATGCTTGCTACACTGAGTTTTATGTCTTTTTTTCTTATTCCAAGTATAATTGCCATAATGACTCAGAAAACATAAATGGTTTAACAATAACATATTTGAATAAATAATCCATATGTGGATCACTGTTATAATTACATTATTGCATATTATGTTAAATGTAAAATATTTTAAAACAGATTTCAGCATGTGCACCAGTTGAGCAGCGGATTAATGAAAATTAATTATTTTTGAAGTCGCCAACATAACTCATTTCTGACTGTCCAGTATACTTGTCCCTTGCCCTTATAGGATGTTTTTGCCAGTACACTACTCCATAAACATCTTCAATTCTATATATTTCTCTCTTGTATTTATGAGAGAACAGTTAAGAAGAGACTAGTATAAAAGAACATCTTATCTGTAAGACAAAAAAGCCTTCATACGTTTAGTGTGAGATGTCCTGGGACATTTCTTGTTCCACAATAATCCAATAAATCTACAGATTACACCAAACTGAGCATCATCATTGGAAATAACAAGGTTATGAATAAACAGATGGGCAACTGCAAGCTGGTTCACAGGTTCAAGACCCACTCAAGTCTGCAATCAGTGGTGGATTATTAAGTACACCACACCGCCTCATTTGATGGGTGATTTAACAGAGAGGCTTGTGAGCCTCTTATCTATATTAGAGAGCACTCAGCCTTTAAACCCTTGGGTAAAACATTATGGCTGTTGAACAACAAAGCCTCTTAGTGCAAATGATTGCTGTTAAATAAGAGAAATACAGTAGAGATGACAGTTACATCACATGACCACTGGTAATTTGTCTTCATGTCTCTCCAGTCATTACTGTTTACATCTTATTAACTTGAATTAAGCTGCAGTCTACCACCAGAAACAAATTCATGCAATACTTGAGAGGGTTTTGAACTATTATGCAGGCTGTGGATGCAATATACAATATAGTAATATATCAACTTTACAGAACAGAAGAGAGATAATATGCAAACCTGCTGTTAGTGTCAATGAGTTACACTGTTATTTCCCCCATAAATTAAGGAAAAATTGGCAGGTCGTTAAACATTGGCAGGATTCAATTTCTTGTGTGACTGGAAGTATAGCAATGGAAAAACAACATTAAACATCAATTTTTAATTATATTCCAGATAAAATGGAAGTGGAAATCAACATGATCTTTAGATGGAAATGGTGTGGCATTAAAAGCTTTCTTCAGATGTTGTGCTCTGACTGTCAGGGTCCCAGCTCTTTCTGTGTCAGGTCACAATTCCCTCTGTTTAATTACTAAGGCCCCAATGTTCTGGGTACAGTTGAAGAAAACAAAAATATCAACCCGAGAGCTCAGGATTGCACTTATTCATTTTCCTAAAAGCCTATAACAAAGTCATCCAAGTATCCAGGAGGAGCAAAGGGATCCAGGAGTACAGATACACAAATTATCTCAGCCCCAGGACAGCACTGCAGGAGTTCCTCAGGGTAGTGTCCTCGGCCCAACCATTTTCAGCTGCTTCATCAATGATCTTCCCTATATCATAAAGTGGGAATTGGGTATGCTCGCTGATGATTGCACAATGTTGATTATCATTCACAACTCCTCAAATACTGAAGCGGTCTGTGTGCAGCAAGACCTGGACAATATTCAGGCTTGAGCTGGTAAGTGGCAAGTAACATTCGTGCTACACAAGTGCCAGGCAATGACTGTCTCCAACAAGAGAAAATCTAACCATGTCCTCTTGATTTCAAATGGCACTACCATCATTGAATCCCCCACTATCAACATCCTCTGGGTTACCATTGACCAAAAACTTAAATGGATGAGCCACATAAATGCTGTGGCTACAAGAACAGGTCAAAGGCGTAACCTCCTGTCTCAAATCTGTCCATCATCTATAAGCCACAAGACAGGAGTGTGAGGAAATATTTTCCACTTGCTGGGCTGATTCAGCTCTATACAAACATATGAGCAGACAAATTAGGAGCAGGAGTAGGTCACTCAGCTCCTCGAGCCTGCTCCGCCATTCAACAAGATCTTGGCTGATCTGATTGTATCCTCAACTCCACATTCCTACCTACCCCCAATTACCTTTCACCCCCTTGCTCATCAAGAATCTATCTACCTCTGCCCTTAAGAATATTTAAAGACTCTGTTTGCACTGCCTTTTGAGGAAGAGAGTTCCAAAGACTCACAACCCTCTGAAACAAATTCTCCTCATCTCTGTCTTAAATGGGCGACCCCTTATTTTTAAATAGTGACATCCTTTCCACATCCACTCTGTCAAGATCCCTCAGGATCTTATGTGTTTCAATCAAGTCACCTTTTACTCTTCTAAACTCCAGCAGATACAAGCCTAGCCTGTTCAACCTTTCCTCATAAGACAACATGCCCATTCCAGGTATTGGTCTAATAAACCTTCTGTGAACTGCTTCCAATGCATTTGCATCCTTAACTAAGGAGACCAATACTGTACACAGTACTCCAGACGTGGTCTCACCAATGTCCTGTACAACTGAAGTATAACCTCCCTACTTTTGTATTCAATTCCCATCAGAATAAACAATAACATTCTATTAGCTTTCCTCATTACTTGCTGTATCTGCATACTAACCTTTTACAATTCATGCACTAGGATATGCAGATCTCTTTGCATCTCAGAGCTCTGCAATCTCTCACCATTCAGATAATATGCTTCTTTTTTATTCTTCCTGCCAAAATGGATAATTTCACATTTTCCCACATTATACTCCATTTGCCAGATCATTGCCCACTCACTTAAACTATCTATATCCCTTCGTAGCCTCCTTATGTCCTCTTCACAACTTACTTTCCTACCTATCTTTGTGTTATCAGCAAATTTAGCAACCATACCTTTGGTGCTTTCATCCAAGTCATCTATATAAATTGTAAAAGGTTGAAGCCCCAGCACTAATCCCTGTGACACACCACTCGTTACATCTTGCCAACCAGAAAAATACCCATTTATGCCTACTCTCTGTTTCCTGTTAGCTAGCCAATCTTACAACCATACCAATATGTTACCCCCTACACCATGAACTTTTATTTTCTGCAATAACCTTTGCTGTGGCACCTTATCAAATGCTTTCTGGAAATCCAAGTACAGTACATCTACCAGTTCCCCTTTAACCACAGCACATGTTACTTCCTCAAAGAACTCCAATAAATTGGTTTAACATGATTTCCCTTTCATAAAACCATGTTGACTCTGCCTGATTACTTTGAATTTTTTTAACTGGCCTGCTATAACATCTTTAATAATAGCTTCTAACATTTTCCCTAAGACAGATGTTAAGCTAACTGGCCTGTAGTTTCCTGCTTTCTGTCTTCCTCCCTTTTTGAATCAAGGAGTTACATTTGCTTTTTTCCAATCTAATGGAACCTTCCTCAAATCTAGGGAATTTTGGAAAATTAAAACCAACGCATCAACTATCTCACTAGCCACTTCTTTCAAGACCCTAGGATGAAGTCCATCTGGACCTGGGGACTTGTCAGCCTGCAGCTCCAACAATTTGTTCAGTCCCACTTCCCTGGTGATTGTAATTTTTTTGAGTTCCTCCCTCCCTTCCATTTCTTGATTTACAGTTAGTTCTAGGATGTTACTTGTATCCTCAATAGTGAAGACCGATGCAAAATACTTGTTCAATTCATCTGCCATCTCCTTATTTTCCATTATTAATTCCCCAGACATTCTATCGGACCAACGCTCACTTTGTTAACTCTTTTCTTTTTAAAATATCGCTAGAAACTTTTACTATCTGTTTTTAAATTTCGAGCTAGCTTTCTCTCACACTCTACATTTTACCTCCATATTAATCTTTTAGTCATTCTTTGCTGTTTTTTATATTCTGATCTGCCACTCATCTTTATGCAATTATATGCTTTTTCTTTAATTCTGATACTATCTTTTACTTTTTTAGTTAACCATGGATAGTGGGTCATCCCCTTGAAATTTTTCTTTCTCGTTGGAATGCATCTATTCTGTGCATTCTGAAATATCCTCTTTCAATGCCTTCATAGTTGCCCTTATTTAAGATTAAAATATTTGTCTTTGAACCACTCTTCTCTCCCTCAAAATGAATGTAAAATTCAATCATATTATGATTGCTGCTGCCTAGGGCTGCTTTCACTATGAGGTAATTAATTAATATTGTCTCATTTCACAACACCAGGTCTAGTATAGCCTGCTATAACTGTGCTGTTCTAAGGAACTATCAAGAAAATATTCTATGAGCTCCTCATCTAGGCTACCTTTGCCCATCTGATTTTTCTAGTCTATATGGAGATTAAAATCCCCCATGATTATTGCCATACCTTTCTGACAAGCTCCCATTATTTCTTCCTTCGACCAGCCACATAAATGCTGTGGCTACAAGAGCAGGTCAGAGGCTGGGAATTCTGTGGTGAGTAACTCACCTCATGTTTCCCCAATGCCTGTCCACCATCTACAAGGCACAAGTCAGGAGTGTGATGGAATACTCTCTACTTGGCTGGATGGGTGCAGCTCCAACAACACTCAAGAAGTTCGACACCATCGAGCACAAAGCAGCCCGCTTGATTGGCACCCCATCCAAAAACATGCACTCCCTTCACCACCGATGCACAGTGGCAGTAGTGTATACCATCTACAAGATGCACTGCAGCAACTCACCAAGGATCCTTCGACGGCACTTCCAAACCCGTGACCTCTACCACCTAGGACAGGGCAGCAGCTGCATGGGTACACCACCATCTGCAAGTTCCCGTCCAAGCCACACACCATCCTAACTTGGAAGTATATCACTGTCACTTGGTCAAAATTCTGGAATTCCTTTCCTAACAGCATTGTTGGTGTATCTACACCCCAAGGACTGCAGTGGTTGAAGAAGGCGGCACAGTGGCGCAGTGGTTAGCACCGCAGCCTCACAGCTCCAGCGACCCGGGTTCATTTCTGGGTACTGCCTGTGTGGAGTTTGCAAGTTCTCCCTGTGTCTGTGTGGGTTTCCTCCGGGTGCTCCGGTTTCCTCCCACAGCCAAAAGACTTGCAGGTTGACAGGTAAATTGGCCATTATAAATTGCCCCTAGTATAGGTAGGTGGTAGGGGAATATAGGGACAGGTGAGGATGTGGTAGGAATATGGGATTAGTGTAGGATTAGTATTAGAATTAGAATTAGAATTAGAACATTACAGCGCAGTACAGGCCCTTCGGCCCTCGATGTTGCGCCGATCTGTGAAACCATCTGACCTACACTATTCCATTTTCATCCATATGTCTATACAATGACCACTTAAATGCCCTTAAAGTTGGCGAGTCTACTACTGTTGCAGGCAGGGCGTTCCACGCCCCTACTACTCTCTGCGTAAAGAAACTACCTCTGACATCTGTCCTATATCTTTCACCCCTCAACTTAAAGCTATGTCCCCTCGTGTTTGCCATCATCATCCGAGGAAAAAGACTCTCACTATCCACCCTATCTAACCCTCTGATTATCTTGTATGTCTCTATTAAGTCACCTCTCCTCCTCCTTCTCTCTAACGAAAACAACCCCAAGTCCCTCAGCCTGTCCTCGTAAGACCATCCCTCCATACCAGGCAACATCCTAGTAAATCTCCTCTGCACCCTTTCCAAAGCTTCCACATCCTTCCTATAATGCGGTGACCAGAACTGCACGCAATACTCAAGGTGCGGCCTCACCAGAGTTTTGTACAGCTGCATCATGACCTCGTGGCTCCGAAACTCGATCCCCCTACTAATAAAAGCTAACACACCATATGCCTTCTTAACAGCCCTATTAACCTGGGTAGCAACTTTCAGGGATTTATGTACCTGGACACCAAGATCTCTCTGCTCATCTACACTACCAAGAATCTTCCCATTAGCCCAGTACTCTGCATTCCTGTTACTCCTTCCAAAGTGAATCACCTCACACTTCTCCGCATTAAACTCCATTTGCCATCTCTCAGCCCAGCTCTGCAGCCTATCTATGTCCCTCTGTACCCTACAACACCCTTCGACACTATCCACAACTCCACCGACCTTCGTGTCATCTGAAAATTTACTAACCCACTCTTCTACACCCTCATCCAGGTCATTTATAAAAATGACAAACAGCAGTGGCCCCAAAACAGAACCTTGCGGTACACCACAAGTAACTAAACTCCAGGATGAACATTTGCCATCAACCACCACCCTCTGTCTTCTTTCAGCTAGCCAATTTCTGATCCAAAGCTCTAAATCACCTTCAACCCCATACTTCCGTATTTTCTGCAATAGCCTACCGTGGGGAACCTTATCAAACGCCTTACTGAAATCCATATACACCACATCCACGGCTTTACCCTCATCCACCTGTTTGGTCACCTTCTCGAAAAACTCAATAAGGTTTGTGAGGCACGACCTACCTTTCACAAAACCGTGCTGACTATTGCAAATGAACTTATTCTTTTCAAGATGATTATAAATCCTATCTCTTATAACCTTTTCCAACATTTTACCCACAACCGAAGTAAGGCTCACAGGTCTATAATTACCAGGGCTGTCTCTACTCCCCTTCTTGAACAAGGGGACAACATTTGCTATCCTCCAGTCTTCCGGCACTACTCCTGTCGACAATGACGACATAAAGATCAACAACAACGGCTCTGCAATCTCCTCCCTGGCTTCCCAGAGAATCCTAGGATAAATCCCATCTGGCGCAGGGGACTTATCTATTTTCACACTTTCCAAAATTGCTAACACCTCCTCCTTGTGAATCTCAATCCCATCTCGCCTAGTCGGCTGTATCTCAGTAATCTCCTCGACAACATTTTCTTTCTCTACTGTAAATACTGACGAAAAATATTCATTTAACGCTTCCCCTATCTCCTCTGATTCCACACACAACTTCCCACTACTATCCTTGATTGGCCCTGTTCTAACTCTAGTCATTCTTTTATTCCTGATATACCTATAGAAAGCCTTAGGGTTTTCTTTGATCCTATCCGCCAATGACTTCTCGTGTCCTCTCCTTGCTCTTCTTAGCCCTCCCTTTAGATCCTTCCTGGCTAGCTTGTAACTCTCAAGCGCCCTAACTGAGCCTTCACGTCTCATCCTAACATAAGCCGCCTTCTTCCTCTTGACAAGCGCTTCAACTTCTTTAGTAAACCACGGCTCCCTCGCTCGACAACTTCCTCCCTGCCTGACAGGTACATACTTATCAAGGACACGCATTAGCTGCTCCTTGAATAAGCTCCACATTTCGTTTGTGCCCATCCCCTGCAGTTTCCTTCCCCATCCTACACATCCTAAATCTTGCCTAATCGCGTCATAATTTCCTTTCCCCCAGCTATAATTCTTGCCCTGCGGTATATACCTGTCCCTGCCCATCGCTAAGGTAAATCTAACCGAATTGTGATCACTATCGCCAAAGTGCTCACCTACATCTAAATCGAACACCTGGCCGGGTTCATTACCCAGTACCAAACCCAATGTGGCATCGCCCCTGGTTGGCCTGTCCACATACTGTGTCAGAAAACCCTCCTGCACACACTGGACAAAAACAGACCCATCTAAAGTACTCGAATTATAGTATTTCCAGTCAATATTTGGAAAGTTAAAGTCCCCCATAACCACTACCCTGTTACTCTCGCTCCTGTCGAGAATCATCTTCGCTATCCTTTCCTCTACATCTCTGGAACTATTCGGAGGTCTATAGAAAACTCCCAACAGGGTGACCTCTCCTCTCCTGTTTCTAACCTCGGCCCATACTACCTCAGAAGACGAGTCCTCAAACGTCCTTTCTGCCGCTGTAATACTTTCCTTGATTAACAATGCCACACCCCCCCCTCTTTTACCCTCTTCCCTGTTCTTACTGAAGCATCTAAATCCCGGAACCTGCAACATCCATTCCTGCCCCTGCTCTACCCATGTCTCCGAAATGGCCACAACATCAGGATCCCAGGTACCAACCCATGCTGCAAGCTCACCCACCTTATTCCGGATGCTCCTGGCGTTGAAGTAGACACACTTTAAACCAAGTTCTTGCTTGCTAGTGCCCTCTTGCGTCCCTGTAACCTTATCCCCTACCTCACTACTCTCAACAGCCTGTACACTGGAACTACAATTTAGGTTCCCATTCCCCTGCTGATTTAGTTTAATGGGTGGTTAATGGTCGGCACAGACTCAGTGGGCCGAAGGGCCTGTTTCAGTGCTGTTTCTCTAAATCAAAATCAAATCAAGGCAGCTCACCAGCACCTTCTCAGGGGCAATTAGGGATGGGCAATAAATGAATTACATAGCCAGCGATGCCCACATCCCATGAATGACTAGAAAGAAAGCACGGAGTTGATTTCTAGATGGATTGAATTGAAACGCAGAGAGGTTACCTTAAATTTTGATTGAGCCTTGTTTAGACCACACTTGGAATACTGCATATTATAGAAAATATGCAGAGGCACAGAAGAAGCTGCAACAATGATTCACAAGGATTTTACCAGAACTGATCTCATATCCTTCCCTGGAAAGGCTAAGGGGTGACCTGATACAACTCTTTAAGACTATGAAAGTTATCATGGGTAGAGGTAGAGAAGATGTTTTCACTTGTGTGGGAGACCAAAACCAGGTTCCATATATATGACAGTCATTAATAAATCCAATAGGAAATTCAGGAGAAACTTCTTTAGCCAGAGAGTGGTTAGAATGTAGAACGCGCTACCACAAGGAGCAGCTGAGATGAATAGCTTGGATGCATTTAAGGGTAAGCTAAACAAACACATGAGGGAGAAAGGAATAGGAGGCTATGCAGATAGTGTGACATGAAGAGGGGTGGGAGAAGGCTTGTGTGGAGCATAAACACTGGCCTAGATCAGTTGGACTGAATGACCCGTTTCCGTGATGTACATTTTATGTAATTCTATGAAAGCTGCAGCAACATCAACTTGTATTTGTTTCGCATCTTTAACAAAACATCCCAAAGGCACTTCACAGGAGCGTTATAAAGTGAAATTTGACACTGTTCCACATAAGGAGATATTAGGACAGATGACCAAATGCTTGGTCAAAGACATAGGTTTCAAGGAGTGTCTTAAAGGAAGAAAGAGAGCTAAAGAGGAAGAGAGGTTTAGAGAGGGACTAGGAAACTGAAGGTACGGCCATCAAATGGTGGAGCAATTAGAAGTGGGGATGCTCAAGTGGCCAGAATTTGAGGAGTGCAGATACCTCGGAGGGTTGATGGCCTGAAAGAGATTACAGAGATAGGGAGGGGCGAGGCTATGGACGGATTTGAAAACAAGGATGAGAATTTTAAATTGAAGCAGTGCTTAACTGGGCACCAATGTAGTTCAGCAAGCAATGGAGTGATGGGCAAATGGGACTTAGTGCGAGTTAGGAAGGGGAAGAAGAGTTTTGGATGACCTCAAGTTTACGGAGTGTATCCTGTGGCAGGTTGGCCAGGTGTGCATTGTAATAGTCCTGTCTAGAGGTAACAAAAGCACGGATGAGCGTTTCTACAGCAAATAAGCTGAGGCAGGGACAGAGTTGGGTAACATTACAAAAGTGTAAATAGACGACCTTTGTGATGGTTAGAAACTCAGCTCGTAGTCAAATAAGACACCAAGTTTGCGAGCAGTCTGATTCAGCCTCAGACAGTTACCAGGGAGAGGGATGGAATCTCTGGCGAGGAAACGGCATTTGTCCTGGGGATTGATGAAAATGGCTTCAGTCTTCCCAGTGTTTAATTGGAGGAATTTTTTTCCATGTGGTACCGGATGTCGGACAAGCAGTCTGACAGTTTAGAAACAATTTTGGGGTCAACGGAGTTGCTGGTGAGACTGAACTGAGTGTCGTTTATTTACATGTGGAAACCGATGCTCTGTTTTCAGATGATGTCGCTGAGTAGCAGCACATAGATGAGAAATAGGAGGGGGCCAAAGATAGATCCTTTGAGCCACCAGAGATAACAGTGGGGGAGCAGGAAGAGAATCCATTGCACGTGATTCTCGGCTATGATGTTAATTCTACATAAACTTGTTGAATCAAAAAAGAATTAGCTAAGTTTGAATTTGATCTTAAGTTATACTTTGATTTCTTCTATAAGGCCATCCTGTAGTTTGTCAATCAAACTCAGCCAGGGCACCTTGTCCAAAAATAGCCTCAGTATAGTCACTGTTCCAACATTCATCACCATGTGAAAAGGGTAGATAGGAATGAAGGAGCAAAATAGCTCATCATCTCTTTTAGTCAATAGCAGGAGTCTTTTCGATTCCTCCATTAGCTCATTTAACTGGCAGGGGAGAAACCATGATCAGTGGCCTTTGACCCTGTTCTAGGTTTTTGAGTAAAATGGCTGTAACCAATTCTAGAGCTTCAGGCCAGGGAGTGCGTAACACCGTTTGGGTGGTGGTGAAGGATAATGAAGGAGGTGCACCTGTTGACTGTACCTTCTTCATTAAGAAAATCCTTATTGTTAGCTGTTGATTTCAAGCTGCAGACATCTCCTGCCTGCAAGATTTTCCCAGCAGTGGATAATTCGACGTGACGTTCAAGAATGTGGCCAGATGCATCAAGTTCCTGAAGGAGTTCAAGGAGAAGGGAAACCAGGCACTGCTGTCAATCCTCACAGTGGAGTCACTCTTCACGCTGCCGTTGCAACGCGACCGGCTGGTGACAATCCACCTCTACAATCCCCATGTTCCTGTCGTGGATGTACTCACCTTCCTCGCCAGGTATGTGGATGTTGAGGACCCATTTGGGATTTGGACCAGCCAGCGGCAGGTCAAGGTGACCTTTAAGGTCGATGCCAATGGAGCCATCATCCATCCTCCCTCCAGCTTCGCTCTCGGGGGAAGTCGTGGCTTCTTGGTCTATGTGGCAGCCCAGAGTTTGACTCACCTGTGGCAAATCTGGTCACGTGACAGCCAACTGCAGCACAGTCGTCTGCAAGAACTGCAAGAAGGAAGGCCATCAGACCAAGGACTGTAAACAGAGTAAATGCTGCAACCTGTGCAGTGGGGCAGGCCACCTCTACAAAACCTGCCCCAAACACAGCCTCAGTTATGCTCAGGCGGCAAGGTCCAAGGAAAAGCCAGGAGAAGGAACGGTGAATGCGTCAGGTACTGGGAAGGAGACAAGAAACCCTCTCCACAGTGAGGATAGTCTACCTGAGAAGGAGAAGAAAGGGGAGGCAGCTGCAACCAGTGACCCAACACCTACCCCGTGCCCGGAAACCCCTCCTCTACAGAATGAATCAATGGAGGAGGAGGCAGCAGATGGGCAAACTGGTCAGTGGCAAGTGGTACAAAGGAAAACCACAAAGAAGAAACTTCCAAAAAAGGAACAGGTCACCACCCAAACCAATGGCAAGAGGAGGCTACCGTCTGAGACAGACGACAGCAGCTCCTCCTCATTGGACAAGGAAGTGCCAGAACGATGGCAC
The DNA here is from genome assembly GCF_036365525.1 of Heterodontus francisci. Classification (NCBI taxonomy): domain Eukaryota; kingdom Metazoa; phylum Chordata; class Chondrichthyes; order Heterodontiformes; family Heterodontidae; genus Heterodontus; species Heterodontus francisci. The sequence continues at coordinate 66,231,188 of NC_090385.1, forward strand.
CTGCAAAAGAAGTGGCAGAACTCAAAGGAGTTGGAAGATAAAGCCCCCCAGCTCTGGGGCACTGGAAGCTGTGATGGGTCCAGCGCGCCCCAAACCCAAAGCGCTGAGCCCAGCATGATGCCCAGCGCACCCCAGCTCCGGGAGACTGAGAGCAGCGAAGCGTCTTGCGCACTCCAGCTCCGGGAAGCCAGGAGCAGTGATGTCTTCGAGGAGGAACAGAGGGGAAAGACACCAACAGCAGAGGACAGTCCAAGCCTTGCTGCCCACAAGATCCACCCCGATGTCACCCCAGCGGAACAAACCCCCATTAGTAACCAGGAGGGGTTTCTGAGCCCAGCGAATGTGAAACAGCTTGTGTACTCTATGAGTATGCAGGAACATACCCAAGGAGTATGCAAGGGACTAGCAAGGACACCTGGTGTGGGAAGCAACACCCAACTTTAAAATGGATGTAAAGATTGCTTCGATTAATGTGCGTAGTGTTAAATCCACTACACGATGTGTTTCGATCTTGGACTATGGGCGGCACAGTGGCGCAGTGGTTAGCACTGCAGCCTCACAGCTCCAGGGACCCGGGTTCGATTCCGGGTACTGCCTGTGTGGAGTTTGCAAGTTCTCCCTGTGTCTGCGTGGGTTTTCTCCGGGTGCTCCGGTTTCCTCCCACAAGCCAAAAGACTTGCAGGTTGATAGGTAAATTGGCCATTATAAATTGTCACTAGTGTAGGTAGGTGGTAGGGAAATATAGGGACAGATGGGGATGTTTGGTAGGAATATGGGATTAGTGTAGGATTAGTATAAATGGGTGGTTGCTGGTCGGCACAGACTCGGTGGGCCGAAGGGCCTGTTTCAGTGCTGTATCTCTAATCTAATCTAATCTAATCTACCTCGCCAAGGTCAAAGCCGACCTGCTGGTTCTGCAGGAGTGTGGAATACCACACCTCAGCACCTACAGGCAATGGTCGCGATGGTGGTCGCACGGGCCACCATCTATCTGGTCAGGGGGAAATGATTCCCATTCCTCTGGCCTGGGTATTCTGCGCAGGGAGGCAACATCATCATCTCCAAAGTTAAGGAGGTGGTGGGCGGTCGTCTCCTCATAGCAGATGTACAACAGAGCCCCGCTCCGGTTGATCAAATGTGTATGCCTCGGCTTAATGCAGTGAGCAGCTGACTGTTTTCCAGCAGTTGCTGTTGGCAACATCCAGACTGGTCATTCTTGGCGGTGACTTCAACTGCATCATTAACGCAGCTGGACGATCCAGCAGGGATGACAGCAAACTGAACGCTATGTCCAGATTCCTAATGGAAACAGTAAAAGATGCCAAGCTGCTCGATGTCTTCAGCAACCCTGCAGATGGAGCGCAGCATAGATACACCTGGTCAAGATCGGACGGGTCTTCCCATTCCAGGATTGACTTCCTGTTTGTGTCCCGTGCTGTCATGGTCAGATCCACCGATGTCAAGCCGGTGTTCTTCTCTGACCACTGCCTCTTACTGGCCGACTGTCACTTACAGGACAGCCAGCTGGCTGGCAGGCAGACATGGAAGCTCAATGTTACACTGCTAACCCCAGAAAACGTTGAGGAGCTCAAAAGGGATTACAAAGGGTGGAGAACTGTCAAACCCCTCTTTGAGTCTCCGGTGCACTGGTGGGAGGCGATCAAGGAGAACATTAAGAGGTTCTTTATCTTCAAAGGTATTCAGATGGCGAGGGAGAGACAGAGGGAAACGTTCCGACTCCAGAAAAGAATGCAAAATCTGCTCTAGCTGCAGTCGATGGGGGTCGAGGTCAAGAAGGATCTCCAAGAGGTGAAGAGCGGGCAGGCCTCGCTCTTTGCCGCGGAGGCCTCCGAGATTATCTTCCGGTCCATTCCGCTCCGTTGAGCAGGATGAGATGTGCTCGCGTTTTTTCTTCCAAGAGGTACACAGAGAGAGCTGTGTGATCAGCAGCCTGAAGGACGAGGATGGCTCGGTAACGTCTTCACAGTCTGACATACTAAGGATTAGCAAATCCTTTTATGCTGTGCTGTATGACATGAAGCCCAGGCACAGCACGGCCTCCCAGTCCTTCCTGTCATCTATCACGGAGGTCTTAGATGACAGCATGTGGAAGAGTCTGGACAAACCGCTATATCTGGACGAGCTGACAAAGTCCGTCAGGTCCTTCGAGACGAGTAAAACTCCCGGAAGCGATGGCTTACCGGTTGAGTTGTATTCAGCCCTGTGGGACTGGATCGGCCCGGACCTGCTGGAAGTATACGAGAGTATGCTTCTGGCCAGCAGCATGTCAGAGTCCGTGAGGAAAGGCATCATCACCCTCATCTACAAGCGGAAGGGGGAGAGGGCGGAAATCAGAAATTGGCGGCCCATCTCACTGTTTAATGTTGACTGCAAGATTCTTTCCAAAGTCATGGCCAGTCGGGTCAAGTCTGCTCTGGAGTTGGTGATTCACCCCGACCAGACCTGTATTGTACCTGGCAGGAAGATCTCCGATAGTCTCGTGCTACTCAGGGATACGATTGCCTGTGTACAGGACAGGAGGGTGGACACCTGCCTCATCAGCTTGGACCAGGAGAAGGCTTTTGACAGGATATCGCACACCTACATGATGGACGTGCTCTCCAAAATGGGGTTTGGGGAGGGAATCCACAATTGGATCAAACTGCTCTACACAAACATCAGTAGCACAGTCTCAATCAATGGGTGGGAATCAGGAAGTTTCCCAATCCAATCAGGAGTCAGACAGGGCTGTCCTCTCTCCCCTGTCTTGTTTGTTTGCTGTATCGAACCTTTTTCTGAGTCCATTAGGAAGGATGCAAGCATTGGAGGAGTGACAATCCCAGGCAGCAGAGGCACTCAGGTCAAAGCCTCCCTGTATATGAACAACGTCGCCGTCTTCTGCTCTAATATGCTGTCCGTTCGCAGACAGATGAGCCTCTGCGACCAGTTCGAACTGGCCTCGGGAGCCAAAGTAAACTGCAGCAAGAGTGAGGCCATGTTCTTTGGGAACTGGGCCGACAAATCCCTTGTCTCCTTCACCGTCAAGTCAGACTACCTGAAGGTGCTGGGGATATGGATCAGAAGGGCCGGGGCGTGCGCCAAAACCTGGAAGGAGTGAGTAGCCAAGGTACACCATAAACTGAGCATGTGGGTGCAGCAATCTCTCTCCATTATGGGTAAGAACTTGGTCATCAGGTGCGAGGCACTCATGTTGTTGCTGTATGTGACACAGGTCTGGCCCATACCCCACTCCTGCACCGGATGCAAAATGGACCGTGTCCAGAGGGACACGCTGTTCAAACCTCTGGATAAGGATGGAAAAGTGTACCCAACGTCATCCTCATCCTGATGATCACCTTCGTGTGTGGCTGCATCAAGCTGTGCGTAGAGCCCCAGTATGCAAAGTGTCACTACGTGCTGAGGTTCAATCTGTCCCCGGTGTTGCGAAGGATGGGTCTGGCCACATTACTGCGGAACACTTCATCCAGTTGGACCGTGCCGTACCACCTATCCTTCGTGGAAAAGTTTATGTGGAAAAACACCTTTGACCACCAATCCATTAGGCAGTGGTCTGCTTGGAATGTCTTCAAGGCACTATGGGAAAAGGAGATGGTGGATCCTGTCAGATGGTTCCCCAAGCAGACTGCCAAACTAATTTGGCAGAATGCCTCATCACCAGAACTTTCAAACAAGCACAAAGCCGTAGCATCGCTGGTGGTGAGAAGGGCCCTCTCTGTCAGATCCTTCCAGCGCACTCGGAGTCTTACCCACTCCGCACGCTGCCCTTGAGGTGGCTGTGGTGGGGAAGAGACTGTTACCCATCTCCTTCTGGAATGTGCCTTTACAAAGCAGATATGGAAAGAGAGGCAGTGTTTTTTGTCGAGGTTCATCCCAAGCAGCTCTGTAACACAGGAGTCTGTGCTCTACGGGCTGTTCCCAGGGACACACACCAAGATAAACATCAACTGCTGCTGGAGGACCATCAATTTGGTGAAAGACGTTCTTTGGTCTGCCCGAAACTTGCTGGTCTCCCAGCACAAAGAGTTGTCCACGACCGAGTGTTGCAGACTGGCACATTCCAAGGTCCAGGACTACATGCTGAGGGGCACACTAAAACTTGGGGCAGCCACTGCAACGGCTCAGAGGGGAAAGACAACTGTTTAAGGTCCTCCTGCCATAGTGAACTGAGGGGCTGGACCCATGGGAAACCCTTTGGTCTGTATACGAATATGGTTTAGCTGTAAAATGAACATGGCATGCAAAATGGAATGGAAGGGCTGTGAGGCAACTTACTCCTATATTGAAGATAACTGATTTCCTTTGCACTTTTTGGAATGTCAACTTGGTGCTGTTTTGAACTGTTTTGTAATTTTTTTGGGGAGATTTTCATGAATAAAGTATATTTTGGGGGGAAAAAGCTCATTTAAGTGGGTGTCTTTTCCTTTTGCCCTCAAAGTACCTTCATAGAGAGCAATGATAGGAAGCCAAAACAAGAAATGCTGGAATCACTCAGCCGGTCTGGCAGCATCTGTGGAAAGAGATGCTGCCACAGATGCTGCCAGACCTGCTGAGTGATTCCAGCATTTCTTGTTTTTGTTTCAGATTTCCAGCATCCGCAGTATTTTGCTTTTATTATAATGATAGGAAGCCTCCAAGTTGAGTTGACTATATTAAATTAGTCCATTACATGTCACATACTTATTTTGAACTCAGGCTGCAAATAGTTACATTTTAATGCCTCCCATCTTTTCTATCATGTTTCACCTCCCCACTGCCCTCCCCAGCCCCACCCCACACCCACCTCCCAGATAAAACACAGGACAATTCTCATGGAAAAAGTGCAATGCAACGCCCCATCACCACTTTGATGAAATTCATATTGCGGCGCAGTTAGAAATTTCATTTCATACATCTTTTTGAAATATATTAAACTAAATTAACACTAATCCACTTTTGGTCATGACTGAAGGTCATCGACCTGAAATGTTGGGGGGAATTTTCGCAGGCCATTGGAAGTGGGCTTAGAGATGGGAGTGCTGGGAAAATTGGAGAAAAGACATCAGCTGTTATTCCAATGTCTTCCTGCCTCCTCCTGTCTTTCATGGGGAAGATTGGGAGTCCTGTTGGCAACCTGTATGGCAGTGGCAGGAAGGCAATTGAAATATTTAAGGAGGGAATTGAGAGATACTTTGCACCTGCAATGGCTATTTACCAATAGCAGACTGGTCATAAGCAGCATCTGGAGCTTAGAGGAGGCGAGTACACAGTGGGAAGTCTTTGAATCCTGAAACTGATCAGCATTTATGACCATTGAACCATAGAATAATTATGGCACATAATTATGGCCATTCAGCCCATCGTGTCAGCACTGGCCAATAAAATTAGCCACCCAATCTACTCCCAACTTCCAGCACCTGGTCCATAGCCTTGCAGGTTACAGCACTTCAGGTGCATGTCCAGGTACCTTTTAAAAGAATTGAGGGTTTCTGCCTCCACCACCATTCCTGGCAGTGAATTCCAGACACCCACCATCCTCTGGGTGAAAAGGTTTTTCCTCATGTTCCCTCTGCTAATCACCTTAAATCTGTGCCCCCTGGTAATTGACCTCTCTGCTACGGGAATCAGATCCTTCCTGACTACTCTATCTAGGCTCCTCATAATTTTGTACACCTCAATTAAGTCACCCCTCAGCCTCCTCTGTTCTAAGTTCCATAAAGGAGGAAAGCAGCAAGGTTGACTGCAGCCATTGACAGAGACTTGTGATGACAGGAGCAGGTCACTGAAGCTGAAATTAATGACACTGGTCTCAGTAAGGAAATTGCTGGCAGTTCCTACAAGAGATATTCACAACTTTACACGGCTACAGATCTTCCCCAACTCCTTTCCATTTCTTCAGAATTGGCTCCTCCAAGTCACCACTGCACGAATCTCTGTGCAGCCACTGTGAAGGCTGCTGGTGGCCCTTTAAATCTGAGGCAATTGCGATCCAGACTCATCATTCCACCCGCTATTCCTAATTGGATGTCAATCATGGAGGCAAGTTCCTAATTGGACATCTTCTAGAAAGTTCAACTGGAAGGCCCGCTACACGCATGTCTGGGTTCTTGACCCAGAAATCACCCCACCGTTGGTGCAAAAACTAATGCAGCAAGATTCTACCCATTGGGCTGAATTTTATTGAGGTCCTGACGTTGGGCTCTGTGTCAGGGGTGGTGGGGGGTGCTGGTAGATCATAATGGCAGCTGCCCGCTACGGAGCCTGAGGCCGGGATTGCTGGGCCTGATCTTCCCGGCAGTGGTGAGGCTCCGTGGCGGCCCCCCCACCCCGCCATTTGGCGATGGGACCCAACTTTAAATATTGAAATAAAGGGCGGCACAGTGGCGCAGTGGTTAGCACTGCAGCCTCACAGCTCCAGGGACCTGGGTTCGATTCTGGGTACTGTCTGTGCGAAGTTTGCAAGTTCTTCCTGTGACCGTGTGGGTTTTTGCCAGGTGATCCGGTTTCCTCCCAAAGCCAAAGACTTGCAGGTGATAGGTAAATTGGCCATTGTAAATTGCGCCTCATGTAGGTAGGTGGTAGGGAATATAGGATTACTGCAGGGTTAGTATAAATGGGTGGCTGTTGGTCGGCACAGTCTTAGTGGGCCGAAGGGCCTGTTTCAGTGCTGTATCTCTAAATAAATAAATAAATCAACATACCATTCCCCACGATCTTACCGGCTGTCCACGATCTTCTATGCGACGGCTGGCACTCACGTGCCTTGACTTTCCCGTCCAGGGATAGCTGGCGCCACAGAGGTGTGAAAGGGGGGAACTTAGGATTTTTAGTGTGGTGGGGAGCTGGGGAAACAGGGTCAACTCTGCATTCCTTGTGTTGGGGAGGGAAGGAGTGACCTCTGCCCTTTGTGCAGTTGGTTGGGGGGTGGGGAGAAGAGGCCAACTCTTCAATTTGAGTGTTTCGGGGTTGGGGGAGAACAGGGCTACCATATATTTTCTATGCATTGGGGGAGGGGTGGGAAACGGTCACACATTTATGTACAGTGTAGTGGGGGAAGTGGTTCTGAGGTTGAACTTTATACGCCCTGTGCAGGTCTGTCAGCCCTTTAAAAATGGTGCCAGCGCCTGCGCAGAGGCAGCTGACACTGTTGCCGGAGTCACAGAGCCCACACCCCCCCCCCCCCCCACCCCCCCACCCTCCACCACGTGATTGGTGGGGCGGACAACCCTGCATATGGAAATGAGCTGCTGAGCACTCGATCATGGTGGCATGGCAGAAAATATAGCCCACTATCTCTGTTCCTCTCTCCACAGATGCGGTCTGACCTGCTGAATATTTCCAGCATTTTTTTTTTCAGACTTCCACCATCTGCAGTATTCTGTTTTTGCACTAATCCACTCCCAACTGATATGTGAGAATGTGGATGTTTTTCTAGAGATATTAAGCCGAGAGCAATTTTAAATTATCAACTGTGAAATGCGGTGAGCTGGAATTGATCCAAATTTAGTGATAGTTATAGTCAAGTGATAATATCGTAATTTGCATAACAGCCCTGAAAGATGTTATTAATTGGGTTACTCAGGTATGTTAAACAATATTTCCAGCAATTTCTGGAAGAAGTACCTTTATATTTTGCATGTGCTATTCTTGAATACATGTTCTTTGCTATATTGTGTGATTGGGATATTTACCTTTCTGTGTGCACCATCTGGTCCAGTTGGTTTCCTGGTGTGATGTTGCAGATATTCACCAATTAATCATTTCAGAAACTCCATCATTTTTAGAGATTTTAATGCTTTGGAGTTTCCAGATTCCTTTTGACAAAATATGGGGATAGGAATTCATCTCAATCAGTGATGCAAAATGGGCGCCATCAGACCGGTTTCCCGTTACATGCAATGCCCAATATTGAATTCCATTAACTGCAATAGAAGTGGAAGTTAGGCATTGCGTCTAATGGGCGGCCGATTGGAGAATGCCCATTTTGCGCCACCGTCCATCGATCCCTTGACCTAAGATCAGGAATGCTGTCCATATGGAAGTCAGGTATGAACAAATAATTATTTCTGCTTACACTCTATCTACCTGAATAATCATCAGTTGCTGCAGGTTCTTTGCCACAGTCTGTCATGACTCAATGAACGTTCTTCTTTTGGAGCAGGCTTTATGAGGTCCAAATTGCTGAGCTCAACAGCTGAGAATGGGTAAATGCTTTGTTATTCAGGCAACAAAATCCTGCACTTTCTCCTCTTCCCACTACTACCCACTTCTGAACTGTGCATCTTCCTTTACCTCATTATCTGAATTCCCTGCTGTGTATATACCCAAGCTAATACTTGCAAGAGTTATCATCTGTGAGGTACTGAGGTATGAACCATTTGGTTCTGACACAGCTTCAGTGACACGTCCACATCGAGAGAGAGGAGAGAAACATATGTTACAATACTGTCATCATTATAACCCTAAAATAAAGTCTACAGCAGAATGAGTCACATTATATTATGCTTCACTGTAAACTTTGGTAACAGTGAATGATTAGGGTGAGAAGGAAGAATGTGAGTAAGACAGTGCTAACTTTGGGATCTCCAACTTCACCATCCTTTATCTCTTCTGTGCCCTCTTAGCCAATCGCTGGGAAGTTGCCTTCCTACAGTCATTCAGTAGGCATAAGTTATGGGGTGTGCATCCTGTTCAGGTATACTCCTTCCTGTTATGTGCAGCGTTAACCTCCAAACTGAGCAGCAAAGATGAGCTGTTCTAATTTTAGGTGATGTCCAATAACGCCATGAATCCCATGGTAGATATGGTTACACATGCATGTATCATATATTCAGATACATGAATTCCTTTAAGGATGTGACTAAAAGAACATTTACAGTTGTAAGTTTTTGGTTCAAAGCATACCTTGCTGCATAATGGCCATGATTGTTAATTAGATATAAGATATTGTGAGAGATGAAATACTATGCCATGCATACTTCAGAAACATAGGAACAGCAACAGGCCATTCAGAACTTTGAGCATATTAACATAGAAACATAGAAAATAGGAGCAGGAGTAGGTTATTCGACCCTTCGAGCCTGCTCTGCCATTCATTCTGATCATGGCTGATCATCCAACTCAGTAATCTGTTCCCGCTTTCTCCCCATACCATTTGATCCCTTTAGAACCAAGAGTGAAATCTAACTCCTTCTTGAAAACATACAATGTTTTGGCCTCAACTGCTTTCTGTGGTAGTGAATTCCACAGGTTCACCACTCTCTGGGTGAAGAAATTTCTCCTCATCTCAGTGCTGAAAGGTTTACCCCATTTCCTTAGACTATGACCCCTGGTTCTGGACTCCCCCACCATCGGGAACGTCCTTCCTGCATCTACCCTGACAGGTCCTGTTAGAATTTTATAGATTTCTATGAGATCCCCCCTCACTCTTCTGAACTCCAGCAAATATAATCCTAACCGACTCAATCGCTCCTCAGTACGTCAGTCCTGCCATCCCAAGAATCAGTCTGGTAAACATTTGCTGCACTCCCTCTGTAGCAAGAATATCCTTCCTCAGATAAGGAGACCAAAACTGCACACAATATTCCAGGTGTGGCCTCACCAAGGTCCCGTATAATTGCAGCAAGCCATCCCTGCTCCTGTACTTGAATCCTCTCGCTATGAAGGCCAACACGCCATTTGCCTTTTTTACCGGCTGTTTCACCTGCATGCTTACCTTCAGCGACTGGTGTACGAGAACACCCAGGTCTCGCTGCAATTTCCCCTCTCTCAGTTTATGGCCGTTCAGATAATAATTTGCCTTCCTATTTTTGCAACCAAAGTGGATAACCTCATAATTATCCACATTATACTGCATCTGCCATGCATTAGCCCACTCACTCAACTTGTCCAAATCACCCTGAAGCCTCTCTGCATCCTTCTCACAACTCACCCTCCCATCCAGTTTTGTGTCATCTGCAGATTTGGAGATATTACATTTAGTTCCCTCATCTAAATCATTAATATATATTGTGAATAGCTGGGCTCCTAGCACCGATCCCTGCGGTACCCCACTAGTCACTGCCTGCCATTTGGAAAAAGATCCATTTATCCCTACTCTTTGTTTCCTGTCTGCCAACCAATTTTCTATCCATCGCAATACACTACCCCCAATCCCATGTGCTTTAATTTTACACGCTAATCTCTTATGTGGGACTTTGTCGAAAGCCTTCTGAAAGTCCAAATAAACCACATTCACTGGCTCCCCCTCATCAACTCTACTAGTTACATCCTCAAAGAATTCCAGTAGATTTGTCAAGCATGATTTCCCTTTCGTAAATCCATGTTGACTCTGGCCGATTCTACCACTGTTCTCTAAGTGCTCTGCTAAAAAATCGTTGATAATGGACTCTAGAATTTTCCCCACTACCGATGTCAGGCTGAATGGTCTATAATTCCCTGCTTTCTCTCTACCTCCCTTTTTAAATAGTGGGATTACATTAGCTACCCTCCACTCTGCAGGAACTGTTCCAGAGTCTACAGAATCTTGGAAGATGACCACCAATGCATCCACTATTCCTAGGGCCACTTCTTTAAGTACTCTGGATGCATACCGTCAGGCCCTGGGGATTTAACGGCCTTCAATCCCATCAATTTCCCCAACACCATTTCTCTACTAATACTGATTTCCTTCAGTTCCTCGCTCTCACTAAGCCCTGTGTTTCCCAACATTTCTGGTATGATATTTGTGCCCTCCTTTGTGAAGACAGAACCAAAGTATGCATTTAGTTGGTTAGCCATTTCTTTGTTCCCCATAATAAATTCCCCCGTTTCTGACTGTAAGGGACCTACATTTGTCTTCACCAATCTTTTTCTCTTCACATACCTATAGAAACTTTTACAGTCAGTTTTTATGTTCCCCACAAGCTTGCTCTCGTACTCTATTTTCCCCTTCTTAATCAATCCCTTGATCCTCCTTTGCTGAATTCTAAACTGCTCCCAATCCTCAGGTCTGTTGTTTTTTCTGGATCTAATGCTATCTCTAATTTCCCTTGTAAGCCATGGTTTGGCTACCTTTTGTGCCAGACAGGGATAAACAATTGTTGCAGTTCATCCATGCGCTCTTTAAATGTTTGTCATTGCCTATCCACCATCATCCCTTTAAGTAACGTTTTCCAATCCGTTATAGCCAACTTGCGCCTGATACCTTCGTAGTTTCCTTCACTAAGATTCAGGACCCTTGTCTCAGAATCAACTACGTCACTCTCCATCTTGATGAAGAATTCTATCATATTATGGTCGCTCATCCCCAAGAGGTCCCCCAGCACTAGATTGTCAATTATTCCTCTCTCATTACACAATACCCAGTCTAGGATGGCCTGTTCTCTACTTGGTTCCTCGACGTATTGGTCCAGAAAACCATCCTGTATACTCTCCAAGAATTCCTCCTCCACGGTATTGTGAGTAATTTGATTTGTCCAATCTATGCATAAGTCACCCATAACTACAGATTGTTCCTTTATCACATGCATCTCTAATTTCCTGTTTAATGCCATTCCCAACATCACCACTACAGTCTGGGGGTCTATATACAACCCCACTAATGTTTTTTGCCCCTTAGTGTTTCTTAGCTCTACCCATAGAGATTCCACATCGTAAGAGCTAATATCTTTCCTCACTATTGCGCTAATTTCCTCTTTAACCAGCAATGCAACTTCACCGCCTTTAGCTTTTTGTCTGTCCTTCCTAAATACTGAATATCCCTGGATGTTCATTTCCCATCTCTGGTCACCTTGCAGCCATGTCTCTGTAGTCCTGACTATATCATACCCATTTACATCTATTTGCGCGATTAATTCATCCAATTTATTGCGAATGCTCTGCACGTCAAGGCACAAAGCCTTAAGGCTTGTCTTTTTAACATTACTTTCCCCTTCCCACTATTTTTCACTGTGGCCCTGCTTGATTCTGGCCCTTGATTTCTCTGCCTATCACTTTTCTTATTCCCCTTACTGTCTTTTGTACTTGTCTTTGATCCCCCCCTCCTCTGACTCCTCGCAAAGGTTCCCATCCCCCTGCCATTTTAGTTTAAACCCTCCCCAACCACTCTAGCAAATACTCCCCCGAGGACATCAGTCCCGGTCCTGCCCAGATGTAACCCGTCCAGTTTGTACTGGTCCCACCTCCCCCAGAACTGGTCCCAATGTCCCAGGAATCTAAAACCCTCTCCCTCACACCATCTCTTCAGCCACGTATTCATCCGATATATCCTGCTATTTCTACTCTGACTAGCATGTGGCACTGGTAGTAATCCTGAGATCACTACCTTTGAATTCCTGCTGTTCAACTTACTTCCTAGCTCCCTATATTCTGCTTTTAGGACCTCATTCTTTTGTTTACCTATGTCGTTTGTACCAATGTGTACCACGACCACTGGCTGTTCACCCTCCCCCTTCAGAATGTCCTGTAACTGCTCTGAGACATCCTTGACCCTAGCATCAGGGAGGCAACATACCATCCTGGAGTCTCTTTTGCGGCCACAAAAACGCCTATAACTATTGCATTCGCGCACTTTTTACTCCTCCCCTGTGTAGCAGAGCCAACCGTGGTGCAACGAATTGGGCTGTTGCTGCTTTCCCCTGAGAGGCCATTCCCCCCAACAGTATCCAAAGCAGTATACCTGTTTTGCAGGGGAATAGCCACAGGAGATTCCTGAACTGCCTGCCTAGTCCTCTTGCTCTGTCTGGTGGTCACCCATTACCTTCCTGCCTGTGGAGTCTATTCTACCATTCTACCATTCAATGAGATCATGGTGATCTGTATCCTAATTTCATCTACCTGCTGTGTTTTCACAACACTTAGTATCCTTGGCTAGCAAAAATCTATTGATCACAGATTTCAAATTATTAATTGAGCTAGCATCTATTGATTTTTGTGGCAGAATTTCACACTTCTATCACCCTTTCCATGAAGAAGTGTTTTCCATCTTCCCTCCAGAATTGCTTGGCTCTGATTTTAAGATTATGTCCGGTTGTCCTCGACTCCCCCGCCAGCAATAAATTTTCGTTTGCTAATTGATATAAGGTGATGGTGGGTAGGTTGGCTTGGTGAGATCTGTAAACTTCATGACTCGCAGTCAACTTCTCTAAGTGTTGCACTCTGCTTTCATGTGCATGACTACCTCCTGAAGTACTCTATGCTGCTTGTCTATGAAAGCAGTGATACCCTCCTATGGGATGCTGAGCAGTGCTACCCTCCTCTGGATAACAAACATTGAGACCTTGCTTTGTTGCACTTGTTCCAAGAGTACTTGAACACATGCATTACTAAAGCTTGAAGCCTGAGATTCTGCAGCGCTTCTTCTCACAATTGTTTTAGATTTAAACTCAATATATTGATAAATTTGGCTAATCACTTCACCTATGTTGCTACAAGCCTTTAAATTCTGCAGCAGCACCCAATTTCTCACCCCCAAAACAGTGAGCTCTGAATTATAGATTTTTTTTTTGATTTTTAGAGATACAGCACTGAAACAGGCCCTTCGGCCCACTGAGTCTGTGCCGACCGTTAACCACCCATTTATACTAATCCTGCACTAATCCCATATTCCTACCACATCCTCACCTGTCCCTATATTCCCCTACCACCTACCTATACTAGGGGCAATTTATAATGGCCAATTTATCTGTCAACCTGCAAGTCTTTTGGCTGTGGGAGGAAACCGGAGCACCCGGAGAAAACCCACACAGACACAGGGAGAACTTGCAAACTCCACCCAGGCAGTACCCAGAAATGAACCCGGGTCGCTGGAGCTGTGAGGCTGCGGTGCTAACCACTGCGCCACTGTGCCGCCCCTTCCATACTTCCAGCCAACAGCTGATAATGAAGCTTATGATGAAAATTCAGGCCTCCAATCTGATGGTATAAAAACCCCTCCCCACATCCGCCAGGTCTGTGCTCAGACTGAAAAATCAATGCTTATATTGCAAGTGTCTTTCCAGTTTACCCTCACGTTTAATTCCATAAGCATCCAATGGACATTGACTTCTCTAATTACCCTCTTGTTGGTATAAAAGATTTTTTTTGCCATTACGTTTTACATTTGCTGCTATATTCAATTTTAATTTTCTCTCAGTGCTTTGACCGACCTATGTGATATATTACTATATGTACAAGTGCAAGTTCTGCATTAATAAAAGCTTCATTAATAAATCCTGAAATTTTCAAAAATGTGATACCTACAAAAAGCCTTAAAAATGATAGCCTGGTGTCAGCCACAAGCAACATTTATTGATTGGTTTTGGTGATGAGTATTTAGAGTTGCTCAGCAGGGAAACAAGCATTGCTTTGTTGATTAATATATAGATATATATGACTAGTTTATCCAATAAAGCTGGGAATATGTTAACAAATTGCCAGACAAAAAGGATGGGAATCATTCTTTACCATCATACAGTTCAACAATAAGAACACTGCCATTGGGAAAAGCTCAGCAAAATTAGACAAATCAAATCAAAGGATTTCACTAGCCATGTTTATAGAATGATTTTGTGAAACAATAATTACAAAAATAAAATAAACCTCTTGGATTTACCTTATGGTTTGCATGTTGATAAAGTAAATCGTTGTCTATGACTTTATTAACATAAAATCCATTTTCAGCCAGAAGTCATAAAATGGGCAGTTTTTTTTTAAGGTTTAACATTACTTTCTTGATAATGTTTTATTCTCTTCATCAGCGGTGATCATTCAACTAATGACATGATCTCGTAGCCAGGAGATTGTACTTCATTATATGTTCTACACTTTAGTGCCCCTTTATTTATTTTCCTTTCTTCCTGTGTCAACCTGACGTTAGGAGTCTTTCAATAATCTGAATGGGTACTACATTAATGAACCAGTTTCAAAGAAAAGGCGCAGGAAAGAATTAGTAACTGGTTTCATTTCAAATTTTACAAGGCTGATTTACGGTGAATTTAATTGGTAACGATATTGTGATGGATCCTACTCCTTTGCTCAGCATGTCCTTCAGGCTACATTCCGAAGCTACACACCATTAAACCCCATCTTTGGCTGAAAAATAATGCAAAATTTCCATTACCATTTTGATGGAGACTACATAATTAAATAGTAAAGTTTGTCACGAGGCTTTGCACAGCCTGTCATTAAAAACTGACTATGCTGTCCAAACGTCAAAGGCTGGAATATATATAATAGTATTTTTGTGTTGATTATGCAGTCTTATGACAAACCATAACTAACATGTAATATCATCCATAGAACAAGAAGAAATGATTAGTGCGCATAAAAAATTGAAATTATGAAGATGGATATTAACTGGTCAAGTCTGTCATGGTACAAACTTGTATTTGGCTCAAGCTAAGACTTCTTAAACAAAAAAATTGAACACTTAATCTCATATTTTTCCTGAATCAGGATGCATTTCTTCCCAATGACTTTGTAACAATCCTGATTTACTAAGTAATAATTGCCGGGTTAGGTTGTTTCGATGCAACATTAAATGCATATTGGTACAAGCTAACTGCCTGGAGATCGTCCTGGCAATATTCAGAGTTCAGGTCAGTAAAAACTATTTTTAAATGAACCACTGAAAGTTTCTTTTTTTCAGTGCAAAATAAAACACAATGGTAATTTTGGCAGGTTTAGAGCACGAGCTTGAATTGCTGCCAATCATAAACCAAGTCACCCAGTCATCCAAAATCAGTGGCACAGCAGTGCTAAAATTCTAAGGTTTCAAGCAACAATCATGGTTCCTCAAGCAACAACTTTTCACCTTGTTGTACCCTATCACCTAACATATGACTGCATAATTGTTCAATCCTTACATTCCGTATGATACTAAAAACACATTTTCACTCCTTTCCATAGATCCATTTTAATCAACAGAATTCAGATTCAGTGTTAGACCTCAGCTCAGCTCGTGTACTGGTACATGGATATACAATTTATTCTGAACAGTCTGAAGTATAGTGTTATGATCAGGTGAGGAGCGGTTGCAAGGCTCCCCTCTTGTCCCTCTCCCTTGTTGGACGCAACAGGTTTTATATCTTTCAAACAATGGATGTGCTTACCAATTCAGTGAGTGTTTAACACTTTATGTTCTATGATCATAAAAGAACCAACTGGACAGGTTTTCTTGAGTTTTAACAAGAAAGTGGTTAGTTTATTGTACTTAAAATCTAAACCCGATCTAAATAAAATAATAAAACTACGCTCCAACTTCCACACCCACCCACACCCACCCACATACACACACACACACATGAGAATCACACACACACAAATAGGTTACAGAGTGATGAGGAATAGTTTGGTTTGGATTGGAGTCAAGAACAAGTAAAAATAATAGTCTGTGGGGTCTGGTAATTCAATTGTCTTCCAGCTGAAGTTGTGGTTCCAAAGTCTCTGGTTGGTAGAAGTACCTTGCAGCTGGGCCACCTGGTTCAGGTTTTCCTTGGAGACAGCAAGGTTTTCTTCCCCAGGGTCTCTGTCTGTAGTGATGGTAGACTTGGATGTTCCACAGTCGCAGACAGGTTTCAAAACTTGCAGTATATCTGGAAAAGAAGAGAGAGAGAAACACACACACACACAGACCCACTGGGGTCCTGTCTGGTTAGCACTCGAAGCTTGTCTGCTGTCTGTAGGAAAACTTCAAGTTTTACACAGCCTGGGGAGATTGTCACATGGTTCTCTCAATACCTTTTCTTGAAAAATGTGGTCAAAAGTCTAAAACTCAAATCTCTCTCAGGTTCAATTGTTAGTGTTTATCTCCTGGAGTTATGTCTCCAATAGTGAATGCTTCAAGGTGGCTTTGCATGTCCCACTAGTGAGGGTGATGCTGGATAATCTATTTGCTTATCCAAGCCATTGTCCTGGATGGGAGCCTTGTTAGACTTGCATCTCCAATTCAATGTCCTGGAACGTGAGGTACTTCAATGCAAATTGTGGTGGCCATCTTGGCCTTCAGCTTTTTAAAAGTTGAATGCAGGATCCCAGATTTCCTTTTTAAAAGTTTAATGTAGGTTTCCAAACAATTAATTAAAAGTCGTCATTCATCATAGCATGTTTTCTTGACAGTAGATTGACAAGTTACTGTGCTGGAAAAACAAATACATTCATGAGCATCTCTCTCTCTCAAAATACTCTGCAGCACTCAAAAGTAAAATTACTATTTTATAAGTTCTGGCTATTACAGACTCAGATCCCAAAATGTACACAAAACAAAAACACTTGAGATACAGATATTATATTTTTCAAATTGTTCGTTGAAAATACTGAAACTTGCAATGATTCATAGTTCTGTAGATTTATAGAAAGCTAGAGATATATTCTTGTTCTCGATGCTGCATTTTTCATTGGTGCCCTTATTGATTTATTGATGTGTCTGTTTCTCTTCAATAATGAATAGTGGAGACCAGCTACCTTCATGAATTTTAAACAAACATCTTTTCTTTAAACCTAGAATTTATTCTCACCTTTCTTCTCCGTTACATTTTCCAATGTAAATTTACCTTTCAGTCCTGTATTAAAAGAGTTATGACAATGGATTTTGGAGTGAGTCTCTCAGTTGCGATCATTCCATTGTTAACCAATATGATGATTAATTGAGAGAAATTTACATAGAATAATAGATGGTTGACAGTGAGTGAAAAGCTTCTAATTCAATCAAGTGGTTTTGAAAAAGTAAGGCTTGAGCGGTTTATGAATGTCAGCAGCAGAAGATTGAATTACTCCTTATTTAGTTCTTATTCTCCAGTGGCTCCAGATATAATTGTAAAGATTTCAGCTTGAAATCTGCTACTGCAATGTGGGTGAAGCGATGTAGGTATGGAATAATAAATATAACAGTGACATAGAAACTGCAGGTGCATAGCACTATCGTCATACTTGTTTCTTTGTTCAGGCAATCAGGAAATATATTGCACATTCGAATATAAAACAGTACTGATTCGGCCAATGATAATCAGAGTCACAGGTGTATGGTACGTGATGTAATTTTACGAAGTAGATTTCTACCAGTGTCCTGGTCACTAAATTTCAAAACATTTTGCAGTTTCAGCCATTGCTCAGTGGTAGCACTCTTTCTTTGAAATTAGAATGGCGGCAGCACGCTGTGAAGTCGGTGGCCTTCCGACACGGACGTGCAGCCGCTGAGCCCCCGCGATATTATGCTGCACTGAGGTCCCGCCACCACCAGAAAAATGCGGAGGGGCCTTCTCGACGTCAGGGGTTGAGGCGGGCCTCACCTGGCAGAATTTTACGGGGCCCCACCACAACCCCCAACGTCGAGGGGCTTGTAAAATTCAGTCCTATGGGTTCAAGTCCCACTCCAGAAACCTAAGCACAAAATGCAGGTTGGCACTCCAGTTCAGCACTCAGGTGATGCTGCACTCTTGGAAGTGCTGTCTTTTGAATGAGACAAGAAACAGAGGGTCGTCTGCCCTCTCGGGTGGATAGAAAATATCCCATGATACTATTCAAAGAGCAGGGAGTTCTCCTGATATTATGGCCAATATTTAGACCCTCAACAAACATCACGAAAATAGATGAAATAAAAACAGAAAGTGCTGGAAATACTCAACAGGTCAGGCAGCATCTGTGGAGAATAAAGCAGAGTTAATGTTTCAGGTCTGTGATCTTTCATCAGAACTGCAATACTAAAATAGATGATCTGGTCATGTATCTCATTGTTGTTTGTAGGACATGGCAGTGTGCAAATTGTGTGCATTTTCTGCAGTAATACAGTAATTTATCTTAAAAAAGTACTTTATTGGCTGTAAAGCACTTTGGGAAGTCCTGAAGTTGTGAAGGGCATGATATAAATGCAAGTTCTTTCTTGAACAAAAACTTACATGGACAGTTAGTTCAAACTGAAATTTATTGTCAGGATTCATGTGATGACAACTCCTTTGAGCTTTAATGTTTGCTTTTTGTGCCATGAATCAAAATCCAAGATTAAAATACAGCTTTAAATTGTCTGCTTGATAGTCACTGTTTGCTTCATAGTTCCCTTTTGGTAATTATAGCCTCGATATTACTGAAATTAACAGAATTATACCATTCATTTATTCATTATATTAATGCCAGAGTTAATACATTTAAAACAAAGGGGTTAATATCTGTATGGTGATTTCTAAGTGTATATATAATTTAATGGTCTAAAATAGAGATAAATGTATTATAAAAAAGCTTGGATTCCAAAATATTTCACAGCCAATTAATTACTTTTGAAGTACAGTTGCTATTATCATGAAGCAGCAAATTTCCACACAGCAAAGTCACACAAAGCAGTGATAGATGATTGCTTAATCTGTTTTTGGTGTTTATTGGTTGATGGATAAAGGTTGCTATAAGAATTTCTCCTATCTGCATGAAGTTATAGAAATTAAAACGGTCTTTGTTTAGTGATGCAACTTTGGGAATACCATCTGTACTTTTAGCACATCCTATTATCAAAGTGCCTTTGTATTGGAGTGACTTCAAAGAATAACAGGAATGTCTGTAGAACTCGGAGCTCTTAAGCAGGATCAAAAGTGCCATCATCCACACTCTCCTCAAACCGCCCACCTTTGACACAGGCACCCAATCTCCAACTAGCACCCATCTATAATAAGATGGAGGAATAATGCACCATAGTTGCATTAACTGGTAGTATCATTGGTGACTTTAACTAGAGTGATTTCAATGCTGTGTTGCAGTTAAAGGTCCTTAAACGTGCTTTAAATTCTTAGCTGCATTGTTATCTCATCCATAACTTCCTGATTGAACCTCTTCAGCCCATTTGTACTCTACCCACAGCATTGAGACTGCCCTGGTTAAAGCCTTCAGTTGCTGTGACTGTGGGAAATTATCCTTCTACCTTATTTTGACTTCCCTGTGATATTTGATCATGCTGGTCTCCTCCACTACCTCTTCTCTGTGGTCCACCTCCATGCGACTAACCTTGTGTGGTTCCATTTCTACTTGTTTCAACTCATCAGCACCTCATCAGCAATGGCTTCTCCTCCAGCACTTGCTTGGCCACCTCCAGCGTGGCCACCAGAATTCTCAATTTTTTCACTTCCCTGATATCAATGCTGCTCCTCGGTGACATCCTTTGCAGACACCAGTCCACCATTCACATGTGGCGTTACAGACGTGTAGTGATCATGGGCTAGATTTTACCAGCCCTTCGACATTGTGGATTGTGGCGGGGAGGCCCATAAAATGCTTTCGGGAGCAGCCCGCCCCGACCCACGATGCCGAGAAGGCCTCGCCACCGCCAGTAATATGCGGCGAGGCCTTCTCGGTGCGCCCTCCTCAGCCCCCCCACCTCCTGGCCACTAGGCAGTGGGGCCTTCATTTTCAGATGTAAATTAATTAAAACAGAATGCAAATTGCCTTACCAGCTCCCGGTGGCCGTCCCACTCCATATGGAGTTCTGAGGCGAGACACTGGTGGGGAGGGGGGAGGACTAAAGTTATCGGAGTGGGGTGGGGGGTGGGTGGGAGCAGGAAAAACAATGTGGGGATGGTGGGAAGGGGTTGAAGGGCAAATGTGGTGAGGTTGGGGGTGGAATTTTGTGCCGGGACTAAAATACATTGCCATCAGACCGGACAATAAAAATACCATTGTGGGGGGTTGGAAAAGAGCCCACATCTTGTAATGCTTTATTTGCATGACATGTGTTGTGACAACATTTGAAAATTTAAATTTACCTGAAGGGCTTGAAGCCCTTTTAAAATGGCACCAGGCACCATTGCCGGGGAAGCGGCGGCCGCCCCTCTACATCATCGGGGGCAGCCGCTCTGCCCCCCCCCCCCCCCCCCCATTAAAATGAGCCTCCGCACATAATATCATGGGGGCTCTGCGGCAGCGCTTCTGTTTTGGAAGGCCATCAACTTCAATGAGCACCACTGCGGAGCACAGTGTGCTGATAAAATTCAGCCCTATGTTAGTGGATTAGCAATCCAGATGCCTGGATTAATAATCCAGAGAACTGAGCTCAAGTCCAACACCATGGCAATTTGAAACTTTGAATTCAGTTTAATGCATCTGTCAATGACAGTATTGGTAGGAGTGTCCACTGCACAGTCCTTGTGGAGACAAAGTCTCTTCTTCACATTGAGGATACCCTCCATCGTGTTGTGTGGCACTACCACCGTGCTAAATGGGACATATTGCAAACAGATCTAGCAATGCAAAACTGGGCATCCATGAGGCGCTGTGGGCCATCTGCAGCAGCAGAATTGTACTCAACTACAATCTGTAACCTCAGGGCCCGGCATATGCCCCCTCTACCATTATCATCAAGCCAGGAGACCAACCCTGGTTCAATGAAGAGTGCAGGAGGGCATGCCAGGAGAAGCACCAGGTATACCTCAAAATGAGGTGTCAACCTGGTGAAGCTACAACACAGGACTATCTGCGTGCCAAACTGCGTAAATAGCATGTGATAGACAGAGCTAAGCGATCCCATAACCAACGGATCAGATCTAAGCTCTGCAGTCCTGCCACATCCAGCTGTGAATGGTGGTGGACAATTAAACAACTAACTGGAGGAGGTGGCTCCACAAATATCCCCATCCTTAATGATGGGGGAGCCCAGCACATCAGTGCGAAAGATAAGCCTGAAGCATTTGCAACAATCTTCAGCCAGAAGTGCCGAGTTGATGATCCATCTCGGCCTCCTCCTGAATTCCCCAGCATCACAGATGCCAGACTTCAGCCAATTCAATTCACTCCGCGTGATATCAAGAAACGACTGAAGACACAGGATGCTGCAAAGGCTATGGGCCCTGACAATATTCCGGCAACAGTACTGAAGACCTGTGCTCCCGAACTTGCAGCACCCCTAGCCAAGCTGTTCCAGTACAGCTAGAACACTGGTATCCACCCTGCAATGTGGAAGATTGCCCAGGTATGTCCTGTACACAAAAAGCAGGATAAGTCCAACCCGGCCAATTACCACCCCATCAGTCTACTCTCAATCATCAGTAAAGTGATGGAAGGTGTCAACAACAGTGCCATCAAGCGGCACTAGCTTAGCAATAACCTGCTCAGTGACACTCAGTTTGGGTTCCGCAAGGGCCACTCAGCTCCTGACCTCATTACAGCCTTGGTTCAAACATGGACAAGGGAGCTGACCTCGAGGTGAGGTGAGAGTGCCTGCCCTTGACATTAAGGCAGCATTTGATCGAGTATGGCATCAAGGAGCCCGAGCAAAACTGAGGTCAATGGGAATCAGGGGGAAAACTCTCTGCTGGTTGGAGTCATACCTAGCGCAAAAGAAGATGGCTTTGGTTGTTGGAGGTCAATCATCTGAGCTCCAGGACATCACTGCAGGAGTTCCTCAGGGTAGTGTCCTAAGCCCAACCATCTTCAGCTGCTTTATCAATGACCTTCCTTCAATCATAAGGTCAGAAGTGGGGATGTTCGCTGACGATTGCACAATGTTCAGCATCATTCGCAACTCCTTAGATACTGAAGCAGTCTGTGTAGAAATGCAACAAAACTTGGACTGATAAGTGGCAAGTAACATTTGTGCCACACAAGTGCCAGGCAATGACCATCTCCAACAAGAGAGAATCTAATCACCTCCCCTTGACATTCAATGTCATTACCATCGCTGAATCCCCCACTACCAACATTCTAGGGGCTACCATTGACCAGAAACTGAACTGGAGTAGCCATATAAATACCATGGCTACAAGAGCAGGTCAGAGGCTAGTAATCCTGAGGCGAGTAACTCACCTCCTGACTCCCCAAAGCTTTCCACCATCTACAAGGGACAAGTCAGGAGTGTGATGGATACTCTCCACTTGCCTGGATGGGTGCAGCTCCAACAACACTCAAGAAGCTCGACACCACCCAGGACAAAGCAGCCCGCTTGATTGGCACCCCAACTACAAACATTCACTCCCTCCACCACCGACGCACAGTGGCAGCAGTGTGTACCATCTACAAGTTGCACTGCAGTCATGCACCAAGACTCCTTAGCCAGCACCTTCCAAACCCGCGACCTCTACCAACTAGGAGGACAAGGGCAGCAAATGCATGGGAACACCACCACCTGCAAGTTCCCCTCCAAGTCACACACCATCCTGACTTGGAACTATATCGCCGTTCCTTCACTGTCACTGGGTCAAAATTCTGGAACTCCCTTCCTAGCAGCATTGTGGTTGTACCTACCCCACATGGACTGCAGCAGTTCAAGAAGGCAGCTCAAGGGCAATTAGGGATGGGCAATAAATGCTGGCCCACATCCCATGAATAATTTTAAAAAATATACAAATAAAAATTAGCATCAGTAAAATTGACCATGAAGGTGTTAAATTGTCATAAAAACCCATCTGGTTCACTAATGTCCTTTAGGGAAGGAAACCTGCTGTTCTTACCTTGTCTGGCCTCCATGTGACTCCAGACCCACAGCAATGTGGTTGTTTCATAACTGCTCTCTGAATTGGCCTGGCAAGCTACTCAGTTGAATTGGAGAAGGCAGCTCATCACTACCTTCTCAAGGGCAATTAGGGATGGGCATTAAATGCTGGTCTTGCCAACAATGACCACATCCCATGAATGAATTTAAAAAAAAACTGTCTTATGTAGTGGTCTAGCGAGCCACTTAATTGTAGCAATGTATGTAATGCTACAGCTCAAGCAGGCCCACTCCACCCCCAACCTTTCAAGGGCAACTAGGGATGGGCAATAAATGTCAACCATCCCAGCAATGCCCATTTCTTGAGAATGAATGAAATGAATGTATGCCAAAGACACCAAGCAAAACTTTTCTCCTAGTGCAGCTCGAAACCATGATCACCTCAGTGCCGGCATACTACTTGTTCGATACTAAATTATGAATGCCAGAATTTCCTCCAAGTGAATACTGGGAAAAAAGTAAAGCCACTGGTTTCAGTCCTGCCAAAAAAATTTGCACCTTTATTATAAATTACATCTCTGTAAAGCTGCAGTCAACCTTATCATTCTGATTGACCCAGACCTGTGCTGCAAACCCCATCTCCTATCCATTACCATGCCCTCATACCTCCACTTCTGGAGCATTGTCCATCTTCAACATTATTGTACACCTACTTATATTGAAACACATAGTTTTGTTACCTCGATACCAACATTCACTCTTTTTTGTTGTTGAGCATGGCCTATTCATTTCAATGCATGGGCGCTTTAACTTTTTTGTGGCTGTGGGAACTTAAAGGGGCCGACTTGCGCTCGATCGGTACAGGAACTGCCGGGTTGCTGCAAAACCATGCAGCTTAGAAGGAACATTGCTGTAGAGACAATGTGGGAGGGATTTTCAACTACCAGCTTCCTGAAAAGTGGGCGAACGGTAGAGGAAAATCTGGTGGAGACCTTGTACACCTAATTATCAGCATGAAGAAATTGCAGACAGCTCTTTCATTCAAAAGGAACAACTGAAGGCCATTCTGAACATGCAAATTTTTCTTTCCTTTATCCAGAATAGTATTTCCTCTCCCTCGATAAGGTCCCGCTAGCAAATGCTATATGCTATCTTGCACTGGAAGGATAGAGTGCTGATTGTGAGTAAGTGTACTGGCAGGCATATTTTTGTGTGTATGTGATGTCTCACATGGTTAAAGAGCTGTGAGATGTGTCTGAGCTGTGAGTGGTACCTGTGAAGGATGCACCTGTGTGAAGGTCAGTATATAGTTAGATGGTGGACGAAGTGTGTTGAGATTGTTATGCTGGTGGCGGTACAGCTATTGAGAAGTGTGTTTGTGAGATGGGATGTCTTCTTGATTTTCTTTGGCCTCCTTGGCTCGAGAGATAATGAGTAAGCACCTAGAGGTGGTCAGTGGTTTGTGGAGCAGCGCCTGGAATGGCTGTAAAGGCCAATTCTAGAGTGACCGAATCTTCCACAGGCACTGCAGATAAAATTGGTTGTCGGGGCTGTTACACAGTTGGCTCTCTCCTTGCACTTCTGTCTTTTTTCCTGCCAACTGCTAAGTCTCTTCGACTCGCCACTCTTTAGCGCCGCCTTTATGACTGTCCGCCAACTCTGACGATCACTGGCAACTGACTCCCATGACTTGTGGTCAATGTCACAGGACTTCATGTCGCGTTTGCAGACGTCTTTAAAGCGGAGACATGGACGGCTGGTGGATCTTAAGCCAGTGACGAGCTTACTGTACAATGCGTCCTTGGGGATCCTGCCCTTCCACGTGACTCACATAGCCAAGCCATCTCAAGTGCCGCTGGCTCAGTAGGGTGTATATCCTGGGGATGTTGGCCACCTCGAGGACTTCTGTGTTGGAGATACGGTCCTGCTACCTGATGCCAGGGATTCTCCAGAGGCAGCGAAGATGGAATGCATTGAGACATCGCTCTTGGCTGACATATGTTGTCCAGGCCTCGCTGCCGCAGAGCAAGATACTGAGGACACAGGCTTGAAACACTCGGACTTTTGTGTTCTGTGTCAATGCGCCATTTTCCCACACTCTCTTGGCCAGTTTGGACATAGCAGAGGACGCCTTTCCCATGCGTTGTTGATTTATGCATCGCGAGACAGGTTATTGGTGAGCTCTTGAATCACATCCAGAGCGTGGTCGCCCATATTGATAGATGGAGTATTTCTGACATCCTGTCCCATGATGTTCGTTTTCTTGAGGTTGGTGGTTAGGCCAAATTCGTTGCAGGCAGCCGATGTCGATGAGTCTCTGCAGACACTCTTCTGTGCGGGATGTTAATGCAGCAAAGAGGAGTTCCCTGATGAGGACTTTCCGTACTTTGGTCTTTGCTCTTGAACGGGCAAGGTTGAATAACCTGCCATCTGATCTTGTGTGGAGGAAAATTTCTTCTTCTGAAGACTTGAACGTATGTGAGAGCAGCAGTGAGAAGAAGATCCCAAACAGTGTAGGTGTGAGAACACAGCCCTATTTCGTGCCACTCAGGATAGGAAAGGGGTCTGATGAGGCACTGCTACGCTGAATTGTGCCTTTCATATTGTCATGGAATAAGGTGATGATACTTAGTAGCTTTGGTGGACATCCGATCTTTGCTAGTAGTCTGAAGAGATCACGTCTGCTGACGAGGTCAAAGGCTTTGGTGAGATCTATGAAAGCAACATAGAGGGGCATCTGTTGTTCGCGGCAATTCTCCTGTAGCTGGCGAAGGGAGAACAGCATGTCAATGGTGGATCTCTCTGTTCGAAAGCCACACTGTGCCTCAGGGTAGACACGCTCAGCCAGCTTCTGGAGTCTGTTTAAAACGACTCGAGTGAAGAGTTCAATCATAAATTTTTTTGGAGCCATATCCTGGGGCAGTGCTCCTGGCTGTGACCTGAGCAATTTCCTCCCACATCTGCCACATTACCTGCCTCTGTGGCCTCCTTCCCACCCTGTGAACAGGACATCCCTCCTCCACATTACTTCTTCCAAAGGACCTTCAATATTGCCTTGAGAAACTCAGGATACCCTCCTCTGCTATACCTCCTCTCTGCGGGACCTCCAGTACCACCTCTGAGAATCTGTGAGTTCTCTCTCTCAGTATCTGAGGCATCCTGAGAAGTGCCATTGTCTTTCTCCTTCAGTTTCGTTTTCAGCCAGCGCACTTCAGACCTTCCATGGAAGCGTGTGTGGGGACCTAAACCGATAAACGTCAGTTTTAGGGCTTCCCAACAGTTTAAATCGTGGTAACCAGCAATTTGCACCAAGATTGTGGGATAAATCTAGACATATAACAGGCACATTTTATTCGCATAGAATCCACTTAGTGCTTGTTTTCACCCTTTCCCCTAAATAATCCTCTTTGTTGCTTGGAAAGTCTGTTTCTGACAAATTTTATTTGTTCATGGGGAATGGGCATCACTGACAAGGTCAGCATTAATTTCCCATCCCCAATTGTCCTTGAGAGGTAGTGGTGAGCACCTCCTTGAAGTGTGTTGAAGGTACACCCACAGTGCTGTTCCAGGATTTTGATGATGAATGAATGACGAAATATTTCCAAGTCATAAAATTGTGTGACATATGGGGGAACCTGCAGGTGGTGGTATCCCCATGTGCCTGCTGTCCCCATGTGCCTGCTGTCCTTGTTCTTCTAGGTGATAGAGAATAGAGTTTGAGAGGTGCTGTCGCAGAAGCTTTGGTGAGTTACTGCAGTGCATTCTGTAGAGGTACAGACTGCAGACATGGTGCACTGGTGGTGGAGGGAGTGAATGTTTAAGGTGAGAGAATGAGATGCCAATCAAGTGGGCTGCTTTGTCCTGGATGGTGTCGAGCTTCTTGAGGTTGTTGGAACTGCACTCATCCAGGCAAGTGGAGAGTATTCTATCACACTCCTGACTTGTGTCTTGTAGATGGTGGAAAGACTTTAAGGAGTCAGGTGGTGAGTTACTTGCCCTAGAATACCCAGGCTCTGACCTGCTGTTATTAACCACAGTATTTATATGGCTGGTACAGTTAAGTTTCTGGTCACTGGTGACTCCTAAGATGTTGATGGTGAGGGATTTAATGATGGTAAAGCCATTGAACGACAAGGGGAGGTGGTTAGATTCCCATTTATTGGAGATGATCATTGCCTGGTACATGTGTGGGCTGAATGCTACTTGCCACTTATCAGCCCAAACCTGATTCTTGTTCAGGTCTTGCTGCATGCGGGCACAGACTGCGTCATTATCTGAGGAGCTGTGAGTGGAACTAAAAACTGGAGAATCATCAGGGAACATCCCACTTCTGACCTTATGATGGAGGAAATGTCATTGAAACATGGTTGTGCCCAGGGGAATATCCTGAAGAACACCTGCAGCGATGTCCTGGGGCTAAGATGATTGACCTCCAACAATCACAACCATCTTCCCTTATGCTAGGTATGATTGCAAGCAGTGGAGAGTTTTATCTCTGATTCCCATTAACTTGAATTTACCAGGACTTCTTGATGACAAGGGCAGTCACTCTCACCTCAACTCTGGAATTCAGCTCTTTTGTCCATGTTTGGTTCAAGGCTGCAATGAGATCAGGAGCCGAGCGGTCCAGGCAGAACCCAGACTGAGCATTGGTGAGTAGGTTATTGGTGAGTAAGTCTTTACCCAGTACAGGCTGAATGTATTTTTCTGATAGCACTGTCGACGACACCTTCCATCACTCTCCTGATGATTGAGAGTAGACTGATGGGGAGGTAATTGGCCAGATTGGATTTGTCCTGCTTTTTGTGGACAGGACATATCAAGGTGATTTTCCACATTGCAGGGTAGATGTTAGTTTTGTTGCAATATGCAAATACAAAGCAAAAAAACATTTTTATTACATATTTCAAGATATTTCCTATGATATCAAATCATAATATTCATGCTATCTTAATTATAGATGTCAATGTCAGTCCTTCCCACTTCCTTTAAAGAATTATCTGCAGTAGCTCTGTAGCGGGATTCTATTTCCTATTTCTTTAACTCACCCGAGGCATCTCTTTCTGCACCTATCAGGTGATTCATGGCATGGTATCCAGTCATAGTTGGCTGTTTTGAATTTCAGTAATGGCTTTACTTGCAATAAGTGGATATTCATCATTTTTTAAAAATTCGTTTTTTGTGGGATGTAGGCATCGCTTGCTCGGCCAGCATTTATTACCCATCCCTAATTGCCCTTGAATTGAGTGGCTTGCTAGGCCATTTGTGAGTGAACTACTTTGCTGTGGGTCTGGAGTCCCATATAGGCCAGACCAGGTAAGGATGGCAAATTTCCTTTCCTAAAGGACATTTAAACATTTGAAAAAATTTTACTCAAGTGCATCAATTTCATTTGCGCCAGAATAATTCAAAACAGACTTTTTCCTCATTGGATGTTGAGACTCAGAAGTGAAATAAGCTAGGCAATGCCAGCCAAGTCTCAGTGGACCTACAGCTGCAGCAAAAACCTACTCCCACTTTCTCACTCTCAGTTTTGACTGGCCGAATGTTTGAACGTGTGATTAGTGACAATATTATGGGATAGCGTAGGTTGGGGAACGTTGTGCATGGGTTTTTGATTACATTGTTATTTGGAACATCAGAGTGTGTCACTACTTCTGGAAATGAGAGAGAGAGAGAGAGAGAGAGATGACATTTTAATATAATAGTAACTGTTACCCAGTGACCATCAAAATAAATGATACATTATGTGATTGAATTTATTAATAATTTAAAATGCAAAACAACACAAGGCAAGATATGAAAATACTAATAATTCTACAAATACTCATTACAAGCCCACCAACTCCCAAGGCTACCTTGACTACACTTCCTCACATGCTGTTTCCTGTAAGGACTCCATCCCATTCTCCCAGTTTCTCCGTCTCCGATGCATCTGCTTTGATGATGCAACCTTACACAACAGCGCTTCTGACATGTCTTCCTTTTTCTTCAACCGAGGATTCCCCCTACTGTGGTTGACAGGGCCCTCAACTGTGTCTGACCTATTTCCCGCACTTCTGCCCTCACCCCTTCCCCTCCCTCCCAGAATCATGACAGATTTCCCCTTGTCCTCACTTTCCACCCCACCAGCCTCCACATCCAAAGGATCATCCTCTGCCATTTCTGCCACCTCCAGTGTGATACCACCACCAAACACATCTTCCCCTCTCCTTCCCCTGTCAGCATTCCAAAGCAATCATTCCCTCTGCGACATGTTGGTCCACTCCTCCATCATCCCTGACACCTCGTCCCCTTCCCATGGCACCTACCCATGCAATCACAGGAGGTGTAGTACCTGCCCTTTTACCTCCTCTCTCCTCACCATCCAAGGCCCCAAACACTCCTTCCAGGTGAAGCAGCAATTTACTTGTACTTCCTTCAATTTAGTATACTGTATTCACTGCTCACAATGTGGTCTCCTCTACATTGGAGAGACCAAATGCAGATTGGGTGATCGCTTTGCAGAACACCTCCACTCAGTTCGAAAACATGACCCCAAGCTTCCAGTTACTTGCCATTTCAACACACCCCCCCTGCTCTCATGCCCACATTTCGGGCCTTGGCCTGTTGAAGCTTTCCAGTGAACATCAACGCAAGCTCGAGGAGCAGCACCTGATCTTTCAATTAGGCACTCTACAGCCTCGTGGACTCAAACTTGAGTTCAACAATTTCAGGGCCTTTTTTATATGTTTCTTTTATGTTTTTTTATTTTATTTTTTAACCTGTTTATTCAGCGTTGCTCATTACTTTGCCATTAACACTCTCTCTGGACTAATGCTTGTCTTTCATCACAAGCATTAACATGCTCTTTGCCTTTGCCCCATGACAGCTTTGTTATTTAATTTCTCCTGCCCACTGCCCTATTACACACCTTCCCCTTTGTTCTCTTCCCCACCAAACGCCCCTCCTCTTCACTCGCTTAAAGCCTAATTCTTTTCTAACCTTTGCCAGTTCCGATGAAAGGTCACAGACCTGAAACGTTAACTCTGCTTCTCTCTCCACAGATAATGCCTGACCTGCTGAGTATTTCTAGCACTTTCTGTTTTTATTTTATATTATATATGAAAATACTGGTTGTATAACTCAATAGACTGATTAGCATTTGTAGTACTTTCTGTATCAAGATTTATTACTTTCATTCTAGCACACCTAGACAGATTGTACTCAAGCTACAAACATTATTCCAAGATAACTATGACTTACCCCATGCAGTCCGAATGTATCTCTTTATGTCACCTGGTGGCTATGATCAATTATACCCCAACAGCATGCCAGATATTCATTTTTATACCATTAACAAGCACTACTCCAAAAGCTGTAATATTACAGCTTGGCCATGTGAGCCGCATGGAAGATGGCAGGATCCCCAAAGACACATTGTACAGCGAGCTCGCCACTGGTATCAGACCCATCGGCCGTCCATGTCTCCGTTATAAAGACGTCTGCAAACGCGACATGAAATCGTGTGACATTGATCACAAGTCGTGGGAGTCAGTTGCCAGCATTCGCCAGAGCTGGCGGGCAGCCATAAAGACAGGGCTAAATTGTGGCGAGTCGAAGAGACTTAGTAGTTGGCAGGAAAAAAGACAGAGGCGCAAGGGGAGAGCCAACTGTGCAACAGCCCCAACAAACAAATTTCTCTGCAGCACCTGTGGAAGAGCCTGTCACTCCAG
Source organism: Heterodontus francisci (assembly GCF_036365525.1). NCBI lineage: Eukaryota > Metazoa > Chordata > Chondrichthyes > Heterodontiformes > Heterodontidae > Heterodontus > Heterodontus francisci. Next base: position 66,262,256 of record NC_090385.1, read on the forward strand.
AATTGGCCTTTATAGCCACTCCAGGCGCTGCTTCACAAACCACTGACCACCTCCAGGCGCGTATCCATTGTCTCTCGAGATAAGGAGGCCCAAAAGAAAGAAAGAAAGAAACTCCAAAAGCTGTAATATTACAGCTTTTCCTATCCATATCTCAGTACTGCACAGCCAGTTTGCATAACATAAGAAGCAGGAAATTAAAGAAGCTCTTAGCTTCAACTTGGAAAGCACGACTACTACAGAATCCTTCCTAATCAATCTTGCATCGAGGGGCAACATTTCCACTCATCCTCTTCTTAATTCAACTGCAACAGCTTTGTTAGAGTGCAATTTACTCGTCAGCCTGCAAAGGACACTTGGATGATTGCCTGCATTGGGGTAGAGAAACAAACATCACTCCCACCAGGGCTCCACACAGTTTCTCAAGAGAGGTGTATTAGCAGTGTAAAATCTTGAAGTATATTTGCCTCAAGGCAGTGTAGTATCTTGTTTGCTTTTAAAATGAATTTAACATTGTATGTAATAATATACAAAAGTAACCCAAGTGGACAACACTTAATTTCTGCACTGACAGAAAACACACCAAACCTTCATGGTATTGAAAGTTGTTTTATTAACAATGGGGGTGGGGAGCGAGAAGGGGAGATAGAATGGATTGGGAAAAGCTCTCCTGTTCTGCCAATCTTTCAATCTCCCCATCTGTGCTGCAAAATGTTCTATTCAGCTGATTCATAGGGAAAGAAACCTATAATTTCACCCCACTGTAGAGAAAGAACTGCTAAAAATAGTTGTCAATTAGGACAGGCTGGAAAATTCAGCAGCAAATTAAAATGCTTATGAAAATGTGAAAGATGTATATATAATCTAATATATACTGGCAGTTCTGCTCTGCTAATTGCAACTGTGATTTAGAAATAGAAGCTGCTAATTATTCTGAGTTTACAAAAAGAAATGAAAAGCAAATAGGTACTGTGTATTTATAATTTTTATCACTTCCCCCAAGCTTTTACAATGTACAGTTTAGCACTAAGATTCAGAAGAGTGCCAACATTGGTTTGGATGATTGACAGTTTTTGGAATATTCCCTGTCGATATGCAGTAAATAATTTGGAGCTGCAATAGCTCACTTGCACTATTTTATGAGATCCTAATATTCTTGGGAGGAAAAGGGCATACTTAGGCTCCAACTAGTCTGATTATGTCATTCTAAATCTACCGGTTGTCGTCCTTGGCTCCTTGGCTCGTGAATACAAGGACTCCTGCAGGAATTAACAGGGGTGTTCTGGACCACGTTTGAATCAAAGGCCAGAGGTCTTCCAGATAGAATATCATGCTGCACACTGTCAGTGAGGACAGATAATGCACAGGTTAAAATGTCAACAGCTTGTATGAACAATATACTTGGGCCGGAATTTGGCGCCCACACCCCCACCGGGAGCGGGCTAGGAGATGGGGGGGGGGGGGGGCATAAAATGGTGTGGCAGGTGAGGGGTTTGTGCTCTTTGCCTACCCGTCCCCACTGCCATTTTACCAGTACTAATTAATGGCCACTTAAGGGCCTCTTATTCCCGCTGTTGGTATTTTACCAGCGGCAGTTGAGAACGTCAACACCTGAGGAGGTTGCCTAGTAATATGTGGTCACCTCCTTGTGGGCTGTGGGGGGGGGGCAGTGGCGGGGTGCCCTCCTGCTCGTGTACCCTGCACCCCATGGAGGGGCCCCTCAGCAGCATGGCCCCCTCCCCTCCCAAAACAACCCCCTACCCTAGACTCCGATTCCACCTTTGTGGGGGTCTAGCCAATTTTTCCTGGCAAGGCCTGACCCCCACTTCCCTTTTGGAGGCTGGCATCCATCAATCTGTTCTTGCTAGGTGCAGTCCGGCAGTGGTCACAGCTTCCGGTAGCGATACTGAGACTGAAGAGCCGCCGGCTCTCTGATTGGCCAGCAGCTTTTGGAGGTGGGACATCTCACCTCAGAGTGGCCAAAGCCCCGACTGAAGCCAATTAACGGTTTGGGCCACACAAAATAGCCGTGTGGCTTCCAGGCCCGGCAGAGGCGGGCTGGCACCACCCCTGCCCCCCCCCCCCCCCCACCCCCCCCGATTTTTAAGCTGATGGCTGGGGCCACTGCCTCACCGTTAAATTCTGGCCTTGGTAACATACACTGAAGGTTTAACCAGATGAAGGGTAGATTAATCAGTTATATGTAAGTTGTCTGAATCATTACATTACTTTACACTAAATACTTCATACAGACCAATGCAAAATATAAGGAGTTCTTTTTTATAACCTAGCACATACATCGTGCAAGCCAAGCAGTAAAAAACAATATCATAAAATCCATGTTACGAAAAGATTGCTGATGCACTCATGGACATCCAAATTGTGGAATGACATAAACTTCAATATTAAATTCAAAGAATGTCCATAAGATGGTCAAAGGAATAGACACAAAACTGCTGTATAATTTACTTTCTCATTTTGGCAGTGAATATAGGTGGTGATCTGTTAGATCGCAACACTTCAAGTTAGCTACACTAAGATCCTCCCAAGATTGTTACTGCAATGTTTGCATAAATAAGATGATATATTTCTTTTTAAAAATCAGGCAGATGTACAAGAGATTTAATGCAATCATTTCATCATCTTGCTTGTTTAAAAGCAATTGACCAATGGAGGTTATTTGCAGAATCAGTATTAGTTTTCAGCCCCAATATTAATTTAACATAAATTGGGAAATAGTGCAAAGACTGTTTTATGCAGGCTGAGGCCACCAGGACTTCTGTTGAGAGAACACTAGCAGTAATTAAAGTCAATTTAAATTTGCAGAATTTTAAATGCATAAAAATATATTTACAGTATGAAAATCACAGTGCACTCGGCACTGCCTCCTTACGAGCAACAACCCCAAATACCTCATCCTCCTCTCCTGGCAACCTATACATTCCCCCCGCACCTGCAGTGTGCTTGCTGGGGGCTAATCTTGCCAATATCCTCCCTTTCCAACACACCCCTCCCAGTTCTAACCCTGTGAACTCTGCCAGCAGATCAGCTCTCCCGCCCCTCTACACATCTCCTGCCAGAATGTTCATTCACTTGTGAACAAGGCCTTTGCCATCCATGAGCATATTGTGGATGATTGCATCAACATCATGGCCCTGATGGAAACCTGGATCAGGGATGATGACATCTTTCCTCTAACAGAAGCTTCCCTGCCTGACTATACCTTCCACCTCTTACCCCACCTAGACCATCACAGTGGAGATAAGACACCTGGATATGTCCCCTTCCTCCTCTGACACTTTCTCATCCTTGAACATTCTCCTTATTCCATCCCTCTCCACTGTCATTTAAAATCCTTTTTCTCTACCGCCTACCCAAGTACCATAAAACTTTTCTCAAAGATATATTTACTGCTTTCCTCCCTCAGCCTCTGCACCAAGTGACTACTCATCCTTGGGGATTTCAACCTTGAACTCTGTTCATCATGCCTTCTCTCTTCTGAGTTCACTGCCCTCTTCTCCTTCCTTAATTTCCCCTTCCATCTAAACTCCCCAAGCCATATTCGCGGCCACCTCCTTGACCTTGCCATCTTGACCTTCCTTGTTTAACTTTCCACATTCATTGCCCTTCCCCTGCCAGCCCTGCTTCCTTCAGAACCTGCCCCTGGAAAAAGCTCTGCTCTAATTCATTTACAACTGCACTTTCAAAATTCCAACTGTCTCACCTTTGGTCTGCCATTAACCATGACATTTCTGAAGCTACCAATCTGCTTAACTATGGCCTCACCTCCACCTTTGATTCCCTAGTCCCCATTAAAATCATTATTCTTTCACACCCTCGTAGTCCCCTGCACACAACTCCATTTCCTTAAGTCCAAGAGGCGCAGTTATCTGCCATATCCATTCACCACCATGTCTGAATGAACCACATAAAAGCGCATTCAGCTCCTGCCCCTGTATACCAAAGCTATTCACTATTTCAGGATCATTCTGGAATGCAAAGATAACCCCTGGCCCCTTTCCTGTCCTGCAAAAAGCCATCTTAATCCCGAGTCCCCTGTCTCTTCCTCCATCACCTCTAATAGCAAGTGAGAGGATCTCATGGATTTCTTTATCACTAAGATTGAGACCATCTGATCAGTTGCTTCTGCCATGTCACTCCCTTTATCCCACTGGGCCAAACTTTCAGTAAAGTTCCCCCATGTCTTAGCCCCAAACTCACATTGTTCTCTAGTTTCTCCTATTTCCCATCATGCCCTCACCAGGCTCATCTTGTCCTGGAAACCCACCTCCTGCTCCCTCGACTCTCTTCCCACTAAACCGTTGACCACCCAACTTCTCTTCCTGGCTGCCAGGTTAACTGATATTGTTAACGGTTCTGTTTGCTTGCAATGTTCAGTTTCCTGTTTTTAAAAGTGTGTGCATGTGTGGAGATGGGATAGTACACCATTCACTTTTAAAGCTGAAACATTGATTGTTGTTACTAAATTGTAGGTTTGTTGAATTGATTTTCTACATGTCAACATTAATTAAGAAAATAGCCAAAACCTGAGTTCACAGCCAATCACATTGGATATTGGATAATTGAAGCTTTGGGGAGAAATGATGGCAAGATATAAATGATTGCTGTCCCACTGTTCTCACATTGTGTAAGCTCCTATTGTTTATATTCATTTATAAAAAGAAAACATAGTGCTGACAACTTAAATGACTAAAATTTCCGTCTTGTGCTATAATGAGGATTTCTAACTTTGGTTAACCATGACAAATTAACTGCTGAAAATGGTTACAGGATGTAAGCATAAAATAGAAGCACAGAATCCCTATAAATTAAGTTGACAATACAGATGAATTGTGATAAACACACAACTATTCGGTCCAGCTATTTTATACTGTCATCAGGAGTTCTAGAAACGATAAATAAAGTGATTTAGATTTCTCCAGTGCTTCTGGATGAAGGTTTGCAATACCCTAATCATATTGAGTATGGGAAGCAATGAAAATGTTAATTATGAGGAGTGTTGTACATGAATCGGGCATTGTACAAAACTGGAGTGAATGGCATTTCATTTCGTCTGCTGCAATTCCACTGTTAGATCAGAATTATGTATAAATGACATATTACAATGTACATTCTGAAGTTAAAAAAAAAAATTAGTGGATTTCTGTGATATTGTTTATGGTAAGGCCAAATATATGAAGAAGTTTGTGAGTGATGTGATGAAAACCAATGAAGTAAGTGAATAATCATTGAGTGTTCTTCGGTTCCTGGGAAATATGACTGGATTAGAAGACTTTGCAAATGTGATGGACGTATTTCAAAATTTTAAGTCCTTATTTATATTCTGGAGTAAAATCCTGTATGAACAAAACACTGCATTACTGAACAAGGATAATTGCATATTTTATAGAGGCAGATATTGTATTTAAATCAGATGCTTGGATCAGGAATTGCATACAATTGAAGTCAATAAGATATTATCAAGACTTTTTATTCCATTTCAGGCATTATCTTCTTGTAGTAAATGTCCCATCACTTAGGCAGTTGATGTAGTCTACATGGACTTCAGTTTAGTTTAGTTTAGTTTAGTGATACAGCACTGTAACAGGCCCTTCGGCCCACCGAGTCTGTGCCGACCATCAACCACGCATTTATACTAATCCTACACTAATTCCATATTCCTACCACATCCCCACCTGTCCCTATATTTCCCTATCACCTACCTATACTAGGGGCAATTGCTAATGGCCAATTTACTTATCAACCTGCAAGTCTTTGGCATGTGGGAGGAAACCGGAGCACCCGGAGGAAACCCACGCAGACATAGGGAGAACTTGCAAACTCCACACAGGCAGTACCCAGAATTGAACCCGGGTCACTGGAGCTGTGAGGCTGCGGTGCTAACCACTGCGCCACTGTGCCGCCCAGTAAGGCTTTTGATAAGGTCCCGCATGGGAGATTGGTTAAGAAGGTAAGAGCCCATGGGATCCAGGGCAATTTGGCAAATTGGATCCAAAATTGGCTTGGTGACAGGAAACAGAGGGTAATGGTTGAGGGTTGTTTTTGTGAGTGGAAGCCTGTGACCAGTGGTGTACCGCAGGGATCAGTGCTGGGACCCTTGCTGTTTGTAGTGTACATTAATGATTTAGATGTGAATATAGGAGGTATGATATGTAAGTTCGCAGATGACACGAAAATTGGTGGTGTCGTAAATAGCGAGGAGGAAAGCCTTAGATTACAGGACGATATAGATGGGCTAGTAAGATGGGTGGAGCAGTGGCAAATGGAATTTAATCCTGAGGAGTGTGAGGTGATGCATTTTGGGAGGACTACCAAGGCAGGGGAATATACAATGGATGGTAGGACCCTAGGAAGTACAGAAGGTCGGAGGGACCTTGGTGCACTTGTCCATAGATCACTGAAGGCAGCAGCACAGGTAGATAAGGTGGTTAGGAAGCAATATGGGATATTTGCCTTTATTAGTCGAGGCATAGAATACAAGAGCAGGGAAGTTATAATGGAGCTGTATAAAACACTAGTTAGGCCACAGCTAGAGTACTGTGTACAGTTCTAGGCACCACACTATAGGAAGGATGTGATTACACTGGAGAGGGTGCAGAGGAGATTCACCAGGATGTTGCCTGGGCTGGAGCATTTCAGCTATGAAGAGAGACTGAAAAGGCTAGGGTTGTTTTCCTTAGGACAGAGAAGGATGACGGGGGACATGATTGAGGTATACAAAATTATGAGGGGCATTGATAGGTTAGATAGGAAGAGACTTTTTCCTTTAGCAGAGGGGTCAATAACCAGGGGGCATAGATTTAAGGTAAGGGGCAGGAGGTTTAGAGGGGATTTGAGGAAAAAAATTTCCACCCAGAGAGTGGTTAGAATCTGCAACGCACTGCCTGAAGTGATGGTAGAGGCAGGAACACGCACAACATTTAAGAAGTATTTAGATGAGCACTTGAAACGCCACAGCATACAAGGCTATGGGCCGAGTGCTGGAAAATGGGACGAGAATAGATAGGTGCTTGATGGCTGGCACAGACAAGATGGGCCAAAGGGCCTATTTCTGTGCTGTATAACTCTATGACTCTATGACTTAATAGTTGAAATCATTCACTGTAGAATGTGTTTTAGACACATCTTCAGAATATGACAGAACATTACTTCACTGGATATTTTATAGGGTTTAACTTTAAAACAAATTTATTATCTAGCAATAGAATAAGCAAATAATAGCAGTAATATGGCATATTTTAGTAAGTGCTAAGCTTAGATAACTCCATGTAATAGAAAATAATAAATAGTGGAGAATTTATATGGAAAACTGTATTTTGTAATTAATTATCACACACAAGGACCCTCTTTTTCTGATCAACCATAAATGTTATCTGGTTTAATTAATTCTCCTTGGAGTTTCCAGATAGACTCTATGATTTGAAAAAAAATTGGGCTGACAAATAAGCTTTGAAAGAATTATTGGGTCCATGTTAAATTTAAATAACTGCCTGTTGAATTAAAAGGCCAATCAAACACATGTTTGAACAAAGCACATAGAACATTTGTATTTAAATTGATGACTTGTTTCCTGCCAAGTCCCCAATTTTACAGAACAATTGTTACGAAAAAAGAAGCAAAATGAGCTCTAACATTGTTCAGTGATTACCAAGCTAAATCTTAGACAGGAATGCTTCTTTTGTGTTACATTCAACACCTTCTATTTGTATAAATGACTTATTTTTAACAAATATTAGAAAATCAATCTGAGAGAATTGGTACTTTTTGCTATTTTCTATAACAGTGCTATGAACTTTGAAATATAGAAAAAAGAATAGACTATTCAGCCCCTCGATCCTGTTGCCCCATTCAATTATATTATGGCTAATCAGTGCCTCAATTTCATTTCACCACCTTTTCTCTGCATCCCTCAATAACCTTACCAAATAAAAATCCATCAATCTCAGTTTTGAAAATATCAGTTAACTCAGCATTCACAACCTTTTGGAGGAGTGAGTTCCAGATTTCCACTCCCTTTTGTTTGTAAAAGTGCTTCCTGGTTTGGTTTAGCTCTAATTTTAAGATCAGAACTAGAGGGCATTTTCACTTTCCTTCTAAAAGATCCTTTCTAGTTCTGAGCTTCTCTGAATCTACCCTTTCAAATCTCTTTCATTTTAAACACTTCAATTAGATAACTCCTCAACCTTCTAACCTCAAGGGAATACAAGCTAAGTTTATGCAACCGCTCCTGAAATTAACCCTTTAAGCCCAAAGGTCAGCAATTTGCCACGTGTTCCCTCATTGATCTTTATGTGATCAATGGAATTCAGCTCTTAACATTATCATGCTTAATGCTTGCTAGCTTTCTTAATTACATTTTTAAAAACTATTAATTCTAGTTCATCTGCAGGAATATTAGCCATTTGAAAACTAGGCCCAATCTATAAAGAGGTAGAGAATACAGCATACTATCTGGATAAGCTAATTTCAATGAAGGGTGGGCTCTTAGTATTTTACTAATGTTGTAATGTTAATGAAGTATCCAGAGCCCAACAATAACTTGCTTTTCCCAAGCATAATAGTACAACCTTTCTCATGGCAGTTCTACTTAATTTTAAAAAATAACTTCTGCAGACTTAAGAGTAAAAATGTGACGCGGCTGATGTTAAGACTTCAAACAACTCGTAAATGCTGGTCTTCATCAGTTCTGCTTAAAAACTGATTTGCTGCTTAACCAACTTTGTGTTGTTCAACCCAAAAGAGATCCAAAATGCTACAGTGTCTTGTTAATTTGTGTTATATTAAAAGAGACTGACTAAGTACTGATTTCCACAGCATCTGTTAGAAGCAAGCTTTAAGTGAAAATGCATTCATGATTGCAGGTTTGGCTTCCAATGCTTCATTAACAAATCTGCTTTCTTTTCATTTGTCCACAGGTTGCCTTTGAACAGCTGTTCTTCTAACAGGATGAGTTCTGGTAGTTCAGATGAGTTCTTCCAGTCAATGAACCATGCAGAGCAAACATTTCGGAAAATGGAGAACTACCTCCAGCACAAACAACTGTGTGATGTTCTCCTGATTGCTGGGGATCACAAAATTCCTGCCCATCGGTAAAGTTCACCGTATATTTCAGTGTATCATAGGACTTGTACAATCAGGGTCAGTGAAGTATGTTTCTCTTGTAGTCACATGGAATTATCAGTGCTGTTCAATTGATAAAAAACAAAATGGCACACTTTGAACTATTTTACCAAACTACCTAATGATGACATATTTGGATAAAGACAGGTCTATCAACTTATTAGGAGTTTTACTATACTGTCTCATATCAACTCAGAAGCCTGTGCAGACTCAAGTGCATTCAAAGCCTATTAAAATGGACATGAAAAATCTGAAGGGTCATCTGGACTGATATGGTTGACAAGTTACTATTCAATTTGCAACACTGCCAACAAGAATATTAGAATTCAAATATTCATCTGGTGGGATATATTTTATATGTCATGCTGTTAAATAAGATACCAATTTAGCCCCTTGACATCAGGAATTTCTATCAGCATGTGTAAAAGAGATGTGTAAAACAAACAGGAAAGGAAGAAGCATAATATTGTGGAAAGAAAGCATCCAGATTGTGGGATTTAGTTATTCAGCACGCAGCACCTATTTGTGTGTCATGCTATTGAATAAAATACCAATGTATCTTGCCATCAAGAACCACTTTTAACAAAGTAAGTATTGCTCAGGTCAATGACAAGATTGCATCTGTGGTTTTAGAATTACCCTGGAGAAAAGGAAATTAATGTGGCTTTATTTTGTAATTTTTAATAAATCAACAATGAAATCCACTAAAATTGTAACTTCACACAAACAAGGGCCACAACTGAACAACAGGAATTAAATATTAAATCACTGCCCTCATTTCACCAGAGTCCCTGTTTTGAACTCTTGGAAGTGCCAGATGGTGGTGATTAAAGGCTTTTTGGGTTATTGCTTGAGACGCCAATGCTTAAACAAAGCCTAATCAATGTTTGAATCCTATTTCTACTGCACAAAATTGATCTCATTAAAAACTTACAACAATGTAGAATTTCTTAATGCTGACCTAATTAGTACTTCATGAGGGATTACCTATTACTGGACAAAATTTTAAGTTGTTTGTTTATGGTTTTCATTAATGACTTGGTGGAAATTGTAAATCTAAATTTCAGTAATTTTTATTTAGAGATACAGCACTGAAACAGGCCCTTTGGCCCACTGAGTCTGTGCTGACCATCAACCACCCATTTATACTAATCCCATATTCCTACCACATCCCCACCTTCTCTCAATTCCCCTACCTATACTAGGGGCAATTTATAATGGCCAAGTTACCTATCAACCTGCAAGTCTTTGGCTGTGGGAGGAAACCGGAGCACCTGGCGAAAACCCACGCGGTCACAGGGAGAACTTGCAAACTCTGCAGAGGCAGTACCCAGAATCAAACCCGGGTCGCTGGAGCTGGGAGGCTGTGGTGCTAGCTACTGTGCCACTGTGCCGCCCTACTTTATATGATGCTGCATAACTTACAATGTATTGTGTGTTGACCAGTTTACCAAATAGCAGAATGCAAGGCCATTAAACATAGTCAAGTAGTCTTAATTAATTCCCAGGTGTGACGATGTGATAGCTGTAGAAAAACATTAAAAACATATATGAAATATGTTTGATGCAAGTTTCTTTTAAAGTGTGGCTTTCAGGATTATGAATTTGACAAAAAACATTAGTATTATGGTATTAATTTGGAAGCCTGTTGCTTATCTCAAATATTGTCTCCATTGTTTTCAGACTCGTCCTTAGTGCTGTTTCAGACTATTTTGCTGCCATGTTTACAAATGATGTACGTGAGGCCAAGCAAGAAGAAATTAAAATGGAGGGTGTAGACCCAGATGCACTTAAAGCACTCGTTCATTATGCTTACACAGGTGATCTGTAATGTATTATTTATAGAGGACTTCTAATCTGTTCAGAAGCAATGTCTATATTGGAGGTCAACCTCCATTTCAGATTTCCAATAAAGGAAACAGCAGTTGCATTTCACATTGTATCTGAGTCAATTGTCTTGACTCTGAACATATTTCAAGGCAGAGGATGTGTGCATTGATTTTATTTTTAAAATACTTGACTTATGTGGAAGACTTAAAATTGGATTATGTTTCCTGTTTTGGAAAACAGTTAAAAAGCTGTTTCTGTGTGATATATGTTTTCTCTTTCATATTTTTAGCCATTTAGCAAGCCTACGTGGATCACACCTGATCAAAGATGTCAATAATTAAACGAAATATTACTGTATTTTTTAATTTAAGTATGTCAATCCAAAGAGTTTGCAAAAATATTGGATTTAAATGACAAATAATTATATTTATTCATTGATACCCATGACGTTGCTCAGATGAAGCTTTGTGTTCTGTATATGTGACTTGTATCGAATGGATATTGCCATGGTACCGAGGGTAAACAAAATAGCAAGGGGTGCCATTCCCAACAGTATCCAGCACCCCCCCGGCCATTTTTTCTGGGGCGGGGAAGGCGGGGATGCCTCCCGCCCAGGCCAATTGAGGCCATTAAGTGGCCAATTAATGGTAATTTAAGAGCCTCTTCCTGCCTCCACTCCAATTTTGTGGAGGAAGGATGGGCCCAACCCCGTGTGGAGATGCCACCAGCTGAGACCCAGCTGCCTCCTAGCAAGGTTGGGGGGAGGAGGTGGGTCCCTCCATTGAGGGCCATCCGTGGCCCCCCACCCCTGGTGGAGATGGCTGCTCCCCTACCTCGGCAAGCCCCTCTACCCCCCAACCTTCACCAACTATCACCAACCCCCTCCCACCCTGTCAGTAGGGCCTGCCTGACTGGCCCTGACCCCACTCACCTGTCCCGGGGTCTCCAACATTTTCTCCTCTGCAGGCCTCCTGCAGTACTGGCAGCGGCCACTGCTCATGGTGGCACTGCTGTTTAATTACAATAGGGGTTCGACGGAGGACTGAAGTGGGTTCTCCCCCTGCCTTCTGGCCTGCTACTGAGACCCTCATTGCCGGATTAAAATTCAGCCCTTTGTTTCCCATCCAGCTTTTGCTGTTGACTTTCAAGACTTGGTTTATCTATCAGATAGGGATAGGGAGTGGGATTCTATTTTGAACTGTTAAGGCTGAGGTCATATTCATTCTATTGCTGCTGCTGCTTGTGGAACATTCTGGGCTGGATTTTTGTTATGGAGGCGGGAAATAGGAGCTGGGTGTTGGATCAGAAACACTCCTCTGTTGGGAAACTGATTCAGGTTCAGATTTTCAAATGGATGAGCCCTTAAATGGTGTGGAGATGGGTTTCCTGTTCATTTAGAGCCAGTGGGGCCATGAATGAATTTTGGTCAGATGATGTGTGGGGCATGTAGACATTCCATGGCAGCCATCACTGAGGCTGTTGGTTGTCCTGAGGGGGAGATCTGCGTTTTATGTCAAAACCTGCCACTGCACCAGAGGTAAGTGCCATCGAGGAACTAAAGGCCTGGCACTAGGGGGAGGGCAGACCCTCGCTTCATCGATGCTGACCTGGATCTCATGCTGGAGGCTGTGAGGGAGAGGAAAGAGCTCCTCAACCCGGAGGGTGGCAGGAGGAGGCTACCTCACTGTGCAGCCAGGGCACCTCTTTTCAGTGTTATTATCCTTCTGCGCCCTCTTCCTCCTCCTCTCTTACCTCCTGCTCCTGTTTTGATGAACTGTGTCCTCACTGTTCTCAAGGTCCACACCTCTCTGATAGGCCATGTTATGGAGAGAACAGCAGACCAAACAATGACCGAGACCCTTGCAAGAGGGTACTGGAGGGCGCCACCCGACCCGTCCAGGCACCGGAATCACATAATCAGAAACCGGCTCAATGGTTTGCCCGCTGAGTAGGTGTCACTGGTTGTATTGCCTCTGTGCCTCTGGGGCTCACGCAAAGGGGTCAGTAGCCATCTCTGCAAGGAATATTCCTTGTTCACTTTTATGCATCCATGCACTTTGGGGGATGGGGTGAAGAGCTGTGACAGCCTGGACTGGCAGAGGATGAAGAAGACATGGTAACTGCCAGGAAAGTGAACACACACATAGAGGAAGCTTTTGTTGTGGTCACAGACCAGCTGGACATTGAGGGAGTGGAAGCCCTTCTTGTTGATGGATCTCACTGGTCGGTCGCTGGGTGTCTTGATGCCAACATGGGCACAATCAATGATGCCCTGCCCCTGGAAGAATTCAGCGCTGGAGGAATAATTCACTGCCCGCTGTGCCTGCACAAACCCATCTGTGTCAAAATGGATGTAGTCCCCCGCCCTCCTGAATATGGCATCCACGACCTGCCGACTGAGAGATGCCACTTTGGTTCGCAGCTGATCCCTAGAATGTCCTGGTTGCATAGAAGTTCAGAGCAATGGAGACCTTGACTGCTGCAGGTAGGGGACTGTCTTGGAGACCACGAGGCCTCAGGTCATTGTGGATCAGAGCACAAATGTCTGCGACCATAGGCACAGCCTCCTACAACACTGACACTCTCTCATTTGCTGGTAGCTGACTCTTGGGCAGTAGATCCGTTGCCTTGGGTAGCACCTTCTCCCCCTTGCAGCCCCTCCCGCTGTGCTCCTCTGGCCTCCTCCTCTCCAGAAGGTTGCATCTGCTGAAGCTCATCCTGTCATTGTAGCCTGTTCCCATCTGAACTCCCTCAGCTTGACTTTGTACATTCCCCAGGCCTTCCGCTCCCAATCCCAGCTGCCCAAGTGATGCCAGCGGGCTCATGGCCCTCTCTGGGTTCCTGCCACTCACCATGGACAAAAACAAGTCTTACAGCTCCAGCAGTGGCTACTCTGTGACCCTTTTGGAGCAGCTGAACTTTATTTGGGACCTCTGCATCATGTTAATCAGCCTTTCCCATAGCCCTCATGCTGTCCGTATTGTTCACATCTTCTAAACCCTGCAGTGGTCCAGACATCGCACTTTCCCAATGCCCTTCCTTTGAAACTTCCAAACTGCTGCTGCAAAGCCTGTTAATGAGCTCAACAGACAATTAATTGGAAGCCTGTGGGGTTGCTATTCTCTCCCTCCCAGCGTCCCTTTACAAATGGTTTTGTGTTCCAGAGGTGGCGGGACCTGGCGCCGGCCTCCACGAACGCAATCTTTAAATTGCAGGTGCACTCACACCCGCCCCAAGCGGGATTTAAAAATCCGGCCCTTTGTTCGTTCTGGATGGTTTCTTTCTATTATTCTTAGCCTTTCCCATATCTTTTTTTAAAATTATTTTTCCTCTGACTTTGTTACTGTCCCCTGTTCTCTTTGTTTTTACCTCCCCTTAGACCTCTCACTTATCTTCATGCTTCTTCTGTTAATCGAGCAATCTACATCCTTTTCCTTTAGTGATGTGTAACTGCTGCCTTTTCTCACAATGGGACCGGAGCTGCGGCAACTAGAAGCTATGGTTGCTACAGAAGGGACTGAGCAAAAAGCTCAGCTGGCAGCAACTAGTGGAGAGTCACAGGAGGGAGCAAATAGGAGAGCTTGGAGTGGCCAGGGTTAGCAATGGAGGAAAGGGTGGGATATGCATGTCTTTAGTTTGCTGTGCATTCCCATGTATTGATGTTGGGTTTCAGATGGACTGGACACTGGAGTACAGCACTATTATGTGGTACAGAGGTAAGGTCTGCTTGCTTGTGGCTGGGGAAATGGAGGAGGAATCAGGACCAAAACTATTGTGACGTGTTGGGGAGCTGTTGAAGCAGTTGGAAGGAGGTATGCGGAACTTGGTATTTAAAAAAAAATAATTGTCTTGGTTATGTGTCAATTATGTGATAAACCTATCTTAAGGCGATATAAAGTATTGGGTGTGGAACTGTTTTTAAAAAAAACATTTTACTGAAATGTAACTGGGCAGATATTGTGCTGTGATATTAGATTTCCTGTTGTAATCTGATTGGTGAATAACAAAAGTTAAAAAGAACCAATCAGAAGGAAAAAGATTTAAAATTGCTTAAACAGATTCTAACACAAAAATCAGAAGTCACTTCTGTATCAATGGTATCAAGTCAAAACCAAATATGTACTGAATGGAGAGTTAATAAAATGAATCCAAGGTGTCCAAATTGGAGGGCCTCTCAGTATAAAAATATAGGGCTTCATCTGGTATTGCTATTCTTCCAATTTGCTGTTGACTAATTCTGGTGTTTGTCCCACAGGCCTCTTGGAGCTGAAAGAGGAAACTATAGAGAGTTTATTGGCTGCAGCATGTCTTCTCCAGCTATCTCAAGTGGTGGAGGTATGCTGTAACTTCCTCATGAAACAGCTCCATCCATCAAATTGCTTGGGAATAAGATCCTTCGCTGATGCTCAAGGCTGCATGAATCTGCTTAAGGTGTCCCACAGCTATACCACGGTAAGGACTTCAAAGATTAATAAGTAGGGTCACACCAGTTTTTGTAGCTGTTTCCAGATGCAATTCCAAGTAGGCATTTTCCAAGTGAAGAGAAAAGCAAGGCCCTAAAACTTGAACCTACAGTAGTCTTGCTATCCGATGAGTTACAGTATTTATTAAGTGAGACAGTCACCAAGTATTTGATATAAAATCACTATAAGCATGTCATTCATTCAGCAGCTTCCTAGAATTATTACATACAAATATTTTTGTACAATAAATGTTATAGCTAATATCTTGGAAACTATTTTTAAGACATTAGTTTTGCTTTGCTTTTTTCCCCCTACATTTCCCACTGCATTGTAGAAGTCAGTGTGAAATAGGCAGCCTGATTACAGCTCAAAATGCATTTGGCATTAATCGGACTTGAATGTGTAAACTGCATTCAGATAGTTGCAAGGGTGTTGCCTGCAGGCAAGGGTGTGCCACATGGTGTCTTTCAGAATGGCATTAAGGCATGTAGCGAAAGGGAGTTTTAACTTGCACCAAAACCATATGCCATTCACCCATCACCCTTGTGCTTGCTGACCTACACTGGCTCCCATGATTTAAAAATTCTCATCCTTGTTTTCAAGTCCCTCAATGGCCTGGCCACTCCCTTTCACTTTAATCTCCTCCAGCCCCATAACGCTTCAAGATATCTGTGCTCCTCTAATTCCAGCCTCTTGAGCATCCCCAATTTTAATTGCTCTGCCATTGGTGGCCGTGCCTTCAGCCTAGGCCCTAAGTTCTGGAATTCCCTCCTTAAACCTCTCTGCCTCTTTACTTTGCTTTCCTCCTTTAAGACACTCCTTAAAACCTAGCTCTTTGACCAAGGGTTGGTCATCTGTCCTAATATCTCATTATGTGGCTCGGTGTCATATTTTGTTTTATAATGCCTCTGTGAAGCACCTTGCAACATTTTATTATGTTAAAGGAGCTATATAAATATAAGTTGTTATTGGTGTTTTTGAAATTCATGCAATGTTTGATCTGGAAGTGCTTCCAAAGGGGGGAAAAAGAATTTGGAAAATAATCAAATTCCTCAGGATTTTGTCCTTCACCTGAACACACACAAAAACACATCAAGATCTGCTTGTTTTTCGAGAGGCAAGTGTGTGACATAGTTTGTCTGCTCTTGTATTTTGGAATATCTAATAATTATCCAATTATTTTCCAACTAGGGTACTCAAACTATATCTAGGTTAACTGTATTTCTGTAAATCATCATATTGAGTGTTCATTGTGATGTTAGTAAATTGGTAATAAGGTCTCAGTTTTATAAGTCTTTGTAGGCTTGGACTTTTGTTTTATTCAAGAGCCCATTCCAGCATCTTGAGCACAAAATCTATGCTGACACTTCAGTGCAGTGTTGAGGGAATTGTTGTCTTTTGGATGAGATATTAAACCAAAGCCCCATCTGTCCTCTAAAGTGGGCATTAAAAGATCCCCTGACACCATTTAGAAGAAGAGCAATTAACCCCGGTCTCTTGGCTAATATTTACCCCTCATCCACCACTAAAACAGATTATTTGGTCATTATCACATTGCTTTGTGGAACCTTGCTCTGTGGAAATTGGCTGCTGTGTTTCCTACATTACACCAGTGGCTATCCTTTATTCACTGTAAGGCGCTTTGAGACACCCTGAGGTTGTAAAAGGTGCTATATAAATGCAAGTCTTTCCTTTTTTAATATAGTATTGTTGAAGTTGAACAATATGAAAATAAAGTAGACAACATTGTTCAACTGGGTCTTCTAAGGACATCAGACAGACAAAAATAGCAAAAGAGGTTAAACAGAAAATAGGAATTTCAAAGGAAAAAAATTAACAACTTCAAGGAATTTCTCTGCAACTATAAAATTAAAATGGTAAGAATTGGAACATTTCAATGTGATGTATTATTCGAATAGCTTTGCTGAAATGTGAAAACTGGATCCAGAATGCTGAAGTAAAGTTCCTGTGCTGTTTAATTTACAGATTATAAACTGAAAATTAGTTGTCTTAGCTTGAATTTGTGCAAGTGATGAGATTTATTTATAATGTGAAAAACAACATAGCATGGGCACATTATTTGGGAGTCACAAGGAAAGTTGATGGGGTTGTTACTGTCTACAAAAGTTAATGAAAAAATAGACCAAGAGGCAGAGAAACAAGAATAAGGTTAAATAATGTGATGCAGTGGACAGGTGTAACATCAGAGGTAATATGCAGTACAGAAATCAAGGAGTGAACTTGTCAGTAATCGCAGGAGTTGAAAAGACACATATTAAGTTTAACTATATAAATGCACATCATATTAGTTCTCATGTTAACCTACAGTAACTGTGTCACTGGTACCTTTAAAACACTGTGAAAGCTACATTGCACAAAATTGAGCTGTCCATTTACATCAGAAATCTACAAGGAAATAAATAATTTACCTATTCCTGACAATGTAAACAAAAACCTCTCAAGGCTCCTTCCCTTTCACAGCTTCCAGTAAATAAGCGTTCTTACAAACTGGTAAAAAGGGCAATTTCAAAAACTTTATTCTAATTTGCAGGTTCAGTTGATGTTGAGAAACCATTCTAGTTTCATTCTTGCTGTTTTAGATAACCTTCTAAACTTGTCAATTAGATTATAACCTTACAGCCTTTCTCCACCAACCATCACCATCGAAGATATGAATAAACAATCAGACTGCAATTTTCTTCTTCCAAATGGTCCTAAATTATTAAACATTACAATAAATTCAGGAACAAGGAGATTAAACTAGCTTTCTACGTTGGGATTAATATATTCTATAGTTTTCTATTATTGATTATTGCATCTCATCCAAGTGATCGTTATTTATGTAAGCCTACATAATGAGTGACAGCTAGATAATCGAACTTTTCCGAATCAAACTAGACCTTGTATTGCTTTGTAACAGTTCCCCACAGCCCTCGTCATCTGCTTCAGGAGATACACTTCAATGACCTCCCTCAACTATTCTCATGCTACTGCTCAGTTCCTGTTTTTACCTATATGAAGCAGCTTGGGACATCTTGGTACTGTGAAAGTGCTACATAATGGCAATATGCCATTGTTTTAAGTTGTTGCAGAGCCAAAATTAAATTAACTCCGCATAGACTGGGGACTAAATCTAGAACTTTCTGCTCTGTATGGCTAAATTATTCACTGAATAAACAGTCCTGTCCCAAATGAGGTTTGTGGTCAGGCAGCAACAAATTAAGATTGCACCTACGCAGTGGTCAGTGACGATAGTGTAAGAAATTGTTAGTCAATGCTAACATTCCATTCTGCCTATTTATTTAAATTTGTTTCAGAAACACTGTAAACAAGCTTTGACTACAGAGCTTTATTTATGGTTCCCAGGTTCACTTGAAGTAATGATCTGATCTAAATGTGTTGTCTTGCTCCAAGTTTAAGGCGAGGGCCACCCTGACTCATTTAAACATCCAGGAGCAGGGTATAAATTTGCATTCATTTTCGGGATAAATGCTCTATACTTCCTACCGACTCCATTTGAAAAAAACAGCACTGCTTATTTTTAACTGAATCTGCAATTGCACTAGACTTACTGGTAAATGCTTCTATGTGCATTGAGTGGACAGACTTGAGTTATATTATGACTCTGCTCTATTGCATTCCTTTTAGTGAGAGGAAGGACGTTTTTGAATCAAGGCCATTTGTATGGATGTCAGTGTGATGACGTGATCATTCATCTGCGCACACACACATCATGTACAGTATGTTGGAAATCTGTTTAAATTTGGGAAGAAAGCAAGCAATGGATTCCATTTGACGCAAAGCAACTGGATTCTGTTGGGGGGGCAAAGCAAACTTTAAATTGCTTCTGGCACTCCTGATGCTATTGACATCTTGCTCGACATCCAATATCCAGCCAGGACAGAGTTAACACTGCCACCTACACACTGGAAAACGAGAACAAAACACTGATCAGTGATCTGACTCCTGAGTTTTATCACCACTTTTGCCTCATTGTTAAGTGGAAACAAATCACTGCAGGGAAAAACTGACAGTATAATCATATTCTAAGATCGCTTCAGGGTAATTAGTCGTGCGTCTGCTGCATTTTACGTCAGGGGTCAGCATTTGCTGTCTGGAGAACAGAACAACACAAAGAACAGACACAGACAGTAAGTCATAACTGTAAATTATTAAGCGTTTGAGTATAATTCCTTCAGCTAACAATATTTTCTGCTAAAAAAAAGACTGACAGAATTATTTGTCATTGCAGAAAATAAAGACAGCATTTTGTGTCTAAAATTTCCCAACTTGGAATAATTTTCCATTTTCTTAACTGAAACTTTTTAGACTGTGACCATAGAATCATAAAATGGCTAGGCCAGGAAGGAGGCCATTCAGCCCAATGAGTCCATGCCAGCTCTCTGCAAGAGCAGCTCAGCTAGTCCTAATCCCTTCTCTTTTCCCTGTAGCCCTGCAAATATTTTTCTTCATGTTGTTATCCAATTCTCTTTTGAAAGCTATGATTGAATCTGCCTCCATCACACACTCAGGCAGTGCATTCCAGATCCTAACCACTCGCTGCATAAAATAGTTTTTCCTCTTGTATCTTTGGTTCTTTTGCCAATAACCTTAAATCTGTGTCTTCTGGTTCTCGACCCTTCCGCCAATTTCTCTCTATCTGCTCTGTCAAGACCCCTCACGATTTTGAGCACTTCCATCAAATTTCCTTTCAACGTGCTTTTCTTTAAAGAGAACAGCTCCAACTTCTCCAATATATCCTCATAACTGAAGTCCCTCATATCTGGAACCATTCTTGTAAATCTTATCTGCACCCTCTATAAAGCCTTTACATTCTTTCTGAAGTGCGATGCCCAGAATTGACCAAACCAATGTTTTATAAAGCTTCATCAAAACTTCCTTGCTTTTGTATTCTTAAGGCTGGATTTTTACATTGAGTGGGAAGCTCCGCCCAGAGGCCAAAATGTCAGGGGGCGAGCTCACCTCTGCTGGGCCCGGGGAGCTACGCCAGGATTTTATGCTCCCCAGACCCTTAATTGGACTTGGCGGGATTTCCACCTCTCTGAGGCAGGATGTCCCGCCACCACGAGCGGTGGCCACTGCTGGAACTGCACCCAACCAACAGCAGGATCGTGGACGTCGGCCCCAAAAGAGAGGTAAGTTTTGGGGCCTCGCCAAGGACAATCGGCCAGGCCCCAGCAAGGCAAGGGGGGGTCGGTTGCGAGGGAGGGTGGACTTTATTTCAGTGGGAGCAGTTGGGGCTTCAGGGAGGCCCTCTGTGAGGCATAGGGTACCCAATCAGGAGGGCACCACCCAGCCATCAAGGAGATTCTCTGGGACCTATAGTGCCTGTCAGCCACAGTTAAAATACCAGTGGCAGTGGGAGGAGGCCCTTAAGTGGCAGTTAATAGGCCACTTAAGCACCTTGATTGGCCTGGGGTGGGCGGGTGTTTCTTGCTGCCACCACCTCTGGTAAAACTACAGTGGGGACGGGAAGGTGTCGGGAGCGGCACCACCCACCTGCCACTCAATTTTACCACCCCCCCGTTAGCACCCGCTCCTGTGGAGGGGGGCAGCTGGGGTGGTGTCAAACAGAGGCATAGGCCAGAATTTATGAAGCCGAGGATCCCATATGCCTTTTTAACCACGTTCTCAATCTGCCCTGCCACCATCAACGATTTGTGCACATATACCCCCAGATCTCTGTATTCCTGCACCTCCTTTAGAATTCTCTTCTTTATTTTATATTGTCTTTTCTCATTCTTTCTACTAAAATGTATCACTTCACATTTCTCTGCCCTATGTCTGCCCATTCCACCAGCCTGCCCATGTCCTCTTGAAGTTTATCACTATCCTTCAGATGGTATTAGCTTGAATGAGATTATTTCCCCTACAAAAGCAGTGACATTAGAACATAGAACAGTACAGCACAGTACAGGCCCTTCGGCCCACGATGTTGTGCCGACCCTTTAACCTACTCTCAGACCTTGAATTGACCATTTATATGTGAAGGGCTGCTTGTCATATTCACAACACTGGAGGTGACACGGAAGCAACTGCTTAAGTGAACAAGTCACTTTTGCAAGCCAGCAGTGCAAATTTGTATTTGCTGGATGATAATGGCATGCTGAAAGCTTAACTCACCCATTTCCAGATCCCAGGCAGCAGACAGATAGCAACACTTTACCTCCAGCCATAACTCAGAACCTATCATGTGAGATAGCACTGAAAGATGGTATACTTTAATGAGTTTCTCATAAATCACATGATATGTTAAACCAGGGTTGTCCACCATGCGGCTTGCAGGCCAGGATCAAAGGTTCAAAGGTTCCCATCCGGCCTGTGGGTATAAACTGCACTGGGGCCGTTCCTCATCCTCACCAGGTCTCCGTGACTGCAGATGGGAAATTTCCCATTGCCGGACAGGCTTTTAAAAAAGATTGCAAGTCAATTTCAGAGCTGACAGATCCTGACAGCTGGAACAGCAGTTTCTGAACATCGGACAGATATAGGGTCTTTTAAAAGCTTGCCAGAAAACCCTGAATCTGTCAGAAATTTAGAAACTGCTGTTCCCGCTGTCAGGATCTGCCAGCTGTGAAATTGACATGTGATTTTAAAAAACCTGACTAACTATCTGCTGAGCGTGCCCACTCTCTGCAACTGGCAGAGAGAGGGAAAGGGGGACAGAGAGAGAGGGAGAGAGAGAGAGAGATAGAGAGGGAAAGGGGGTGAGAGAGAGAGAGAGACAGAGAGAGAGGGCCAGAGAGAGAGAAGCGAGCGAGAGAGAGAGAAAGGGGGACAGACAGAGAGAGAGAGAGAGAGAGAGAGAGAGAGAGAGGAGAAAGGGGAGAGAGAGGGAAAGTGGGACAGAGAGAGAGAGAGAGCGGGCAAAAGGGTACAGAGAGAGAGTGAGAGAGAAGGAAATAAGGACACAGAGAGGGGGAAAGGGGGACAGAGAGAGATAGCGAAATGGAGAGAGAGAGAGGGCAAAAAGGGGACAGAGAGAGAGTAAGAGAGGGGGAAAGGGCGACACACAGAGAGAGGGGGAAATAGGGACAGAGAGTGAGAGAGAAAGGGGGATAGAGAGAGAGAGATAGAGAGAGGGAAAGTGGGACACAGTGAGAGGGGGAAAGGGGGACAGAGAGAGAGAGAGAGAGAAAGGGGGACAGAGAGAGAGAAGGAAAGGGGTCAGAGGGAGAGAGGGAGAGAGAGAGAGAGAAAGAGGGAGAGAGAGAGAGGGAAAGAGAGAAAGAGAAGAGAGAGAGAGAGGGGGTGGGGAAGGGGGACAGAGAGAAAGACAGAGAGGGAGAGAGAGTGATGAATATCACTCCTGACAGAATGACATCTATCCAGAATTCTCCACATCACTACAAGTGTGCAGGCAAACATTGACTACTTGTGCAAGCAAATAAATGCTAGGTATCTAGACGGGTTGCATCTGAACTGGAGGGGCACCAATATCCTGGGCGGGAGGTTTGCTAGAGCTCTTCGGGAGGGTTTAAACTAATTTGGCAGGGGGATGGGAACCGGAGCCACGGATCAGTGGATGGGGTGGGTAGCTGTTGAACAGGCAGATACCGAATGCAGAGAGTCTGTGAGGAAGGTTAGACAGTTGACAGGGCAAAGTTGCAGCCAGTATGATGGGTTGAAGTGTGTCTATTTTAACACAAGAAGTGTCAGGAATAAGGGTGATGAACTTAGAGCATGGATCAGTACTTGGAGCTACGATGTTGTGGCCATTATGGAGACGTGGATATCACAGGGGCAGGAATGGATGTTGGATGTTCCAGGGTTTAGATGTTTCAAAAGGAATAGGGAGGGAGGTAAAAGAGGTGGGGGAGTGGCATTGTTAATCAGGGATAGTATCACAACTGCAGAAAGGGAGGTCGTCGAGGAGGGTTTTTGTCTACTGAGTCATTATGGGTGGAAGTCAGAAACAGGAAAGGAGCAGTCACTTAGTTGGGAGTTTTGACCCCCCAATAACAACAGAGACATGGAGGAACAGATTGGGAGGCAGATTTTGGAAAGGTGCAGAAGTAACAGGGTTGTTGTCATGGGTGACTTCAACTTCCCTAATATTGATTGGAACCTCCTTAGTGCAAATAGTTTGGATGGAGCAGTTTTTGTCAGGTGTGTCCAGGAAGGTTTCCTGACTCAATATGTAGATAGGCCGACTAGAGGGGAGACTATGTTGGACTTGGTGCTTGGCAACGAACCAGGCCAGGTGGCAGATCTCTCGGTGGGAGAGCATTTCGGTGATAGTGATCACAACTCCCTGACCTTTACTATAGTCATGGAGAGGGACAGGAGCAGACGGGATGGGAAAATATTTAATTGGGGGAGGGGGAATTACAATGCTATTAGGCAGAAACTGGGGAGCATAAATTGGGAACAGATGTTCTCAGGGAAATGCACGACAGAAATGTGGAGGTTGTTTAGGGAGCACTTGCTGCAACTGCTGGATAGGTTTGTCCTGATGAGGCAAGGAAGGGATGGTAGGGTGAAGGAACCTTGGATGACAAGAGATGTGGAACAGCTAGTCAAGAGGAAGAAGGAAGCTTACTTAAGGTTGAGGAAGCAAGGATCAGACAGGGCTCTAGAGGGTTACAAGGTCGCCAGGAAGGAACTGAAGAATGGACTTAGGAGAGCTAGAAGGGGACATGAAAAAGTCTTGGCGGGTAGGATTAAGGAAAATCCCAAGTCGTTCTACACTTATGTGAGGAACAAGAGGATGGCCAGAGTGAGGGTAGGGCCGATCAGGGATAGCGGAGGGAACTTGTGCCTGGAGTCGGAGGAGGTAGGGGAGGTCCTAAATGAATACTTTGCTTCAGTATTCACTAGTGAGAGGGACCTGGTCGTTTGTGAGGACAGCGTGGAACAGGCTGATATGCTCGAACAGGTTGAGGTTAAGAGGGAGGATGTGCTGGAAATTTTGAATGATATGAGGACAGATAAGTCCCCGGGGCCAGACGGGATATACCCACAGATATTACGGGAAGCGAGGGAAGAGATTGCCGCGCCTTTGGCGATGATCTTTGCGTTTTCACTGTCCACTGGAGTAGTACCGGATGATTGGAGGGTGGCAAATGTTGTTCCCTTGTTCAAGAAAGGGAATAGGGATAACCCTGGGAATTATAGACCAGTCAGTCTTACGTCGGTAGTGGGCAAATTATTGGAGAGAATTCTGAGAGACAGGATTTATGATTACTTGGAAAAGCATGGTTTGATTAGAGACAGTCAGCATGGCTTTGTGAGGGGCAGGTCATGCCTCTCAAGCCTTATTGAATTCTTTGAAGATGTGACAAAACACATTGATGAAGGAAGAGCAGTGATGTGGTGTATATGGATTTTAGCAAGGCGTTTGATAAGGTTCCCCATGGTCGGCTCATTCAGAAAGTAAGGAGGCATGGGATTCAGGGAACGTTGGCTGTCTGGATACAAAATTGGCTGGCCCATAGAAGTCAGAGGGTGGTAGTAGATGGAAAGTATTCAGCATGGAGCTCGGTGACCAGTGGTTTTCCACAAGGATCTGTTCTGGGACTTCTGCTCTTTGTGATTTTTATAAATGACTTGGATGAGGAAGTGGAAGGCTGGGTTAGCAAGTTTGCCGATGACACGAATGTTGCTGGAGTTGTGGATAGTGTGGAAGGTTGTTGTAGGTTGCAACGGGACATTGACAGGATGCAGAGCTGGGCTGAGAAGTGGCAGATGGAGTTCAACCTGGAAAAGTGTGAAGTGATTCATTTTGGAAGGTCGAATTTGAATGCAGAATACAGGCTTAAAGACAGAATTCTTGGTAGTGTGGAGGAACAGAGGGATCTTGGGGTCCATGTCCATAGATTGCTCAAAGTTGCCACCCAAGTTGATAGGGTTGTTAAGAAGGCGTATGGTGTGTTGTCTTTCATTAACAGGGGGATTGAGTTTAAGAGCCGCGAGGTTATGCTGCAGCTCTATAAGGCCCTGGTTCGACCGCACTTGGAATATTGTGTTCAGTTCTGGTCGCCTCATTATAGGAAGGATGTGGAAGCTTTAGAGAGGGTGCAGAGGAGATTTACCAGGATGCTGCCTGGACCGGAGGGCATGTCCTACGAAGAAAGATTGAGGGAGCTAGGGCTTTTCTCATTGGAGCGTAGAAGGATGAGAGGTGACTTAATAGAGGGGTACAAGATGATGAGAGGCACAGATAGAGTGGATAGTCAGAGACTTTTTCCCAGGGTGGAAAGGGCTATCACCAGGGGGCATAATTTTAAGGTGATTGGAGGAAGGTTTCGGGGAGATGTCAGAGGTAGGTTCTTTATACAGAGAGTGGTGGGTGCGTGGAATGCGCTGCCAGCGGTGGTAGTAGAAGCAGATACATTAGGGGCATTTAAGCGACTCTTGGATAGGTACATGGATGATAGTAGAATGAAGGGTAGGTAGTTAGTTTGATCTTAGAGTAGGTTAAAGGTTCAGCACAACATCGTGGGCCGAAGGGCCTGTACTGTGATGTACTGTTCTATGTTCTATGTTCTATCCCACTAAATCAGTGTCCAATATAGTGACCAGAATCTAAGTCAATAAATTAGTCTTCTCATTTAAAGCTTCTTCACAAAAATACACCACTGCTGTTTTGATTAATAGTAAGATAAATTTTAATGCCTTTATCTTCATGAAATTGTCTCACCAGCCCCCCATGTAAGACAAAAATTGTAATATGCCCCCCCACCCGAATAGGTTGGATAACCCTGTGTTAAACCAAGGGCCCATGTGGCTGATTCAGCTAGCCATAGAAGATCCCATGGTAGAATTCAAATATAAGCAATGAGTTCTCCCAATGTCCTAGCCAATATGATTTCCTCAACCAACACCCCAGGAAAAATACATTGATTGCTCATTCTTTTCACTGTTGTTTGTGGGATTTAGCTCTGCGTAAATTGGTTGCCGTGCTATCCACATGACTAGAATGACTGCATTTCAAGAAAGTCATTCATTGGATGTGAAACAATGGGAGATGTGAAAAGGCACCAGATGGATGGAAGTTCTTCCTTTATTAAATCGGCAAGAAGTTCATATTAGCAGTTTATACCAGCATGTCACTAAACTCCTGCTTCCCACCCGCACCACACTAAAGTGGGGAAGTACAAGTCAATGTGCTGCAACATAGCTATCAAACCAGGCATGAGATCACAGAGCAGGTTACACTACATTACAATGTAAATCAGTTGTAAATACATTCCAAATGGGAATTGCCAGATGTCGTCATAGAGTGATACAGCACCGAAACAGGCCCTTCGGCCCACTGAGTCTGCGCCGACCATCAACCACCCATTTATACTAATCCTACATTAATCCCATTTTTCCCTCCCACATCCTCACCTTCCCTCAATTCTCCTACCACCTACCTACACGAGAGGCATTTTGTTTTTTACAATGGCCAATTTATCTATCAACCCACAAGTCTTTGGTATGTGGGAGGAAACTGGAGCACTCGGAGGAAACCCACACGGTCACAGGGAGAACTTGCAAACTCCGCACAGGTAGTACCCAGAACTGAACCCAGGTCGCTGGAGCTGTGAGGCTGTGGTGCTAGCCACTGCACCACTGTGCCATGGCAGGCAGACTTTAAGGATTTAAGGATTTAATCTGCTATCCCCATTCAATGCTTGGGATTTCCCCTTCCTGCTCCCTTCTTCCCTTGAATGAGATAGCCAGATACAGTTTATTCAAAATTGATATTTTTAAACAATTGGCTCATCACCAAAACAAAATTCAAACACTGCCCATGGAACTTGTGGTAATACTTTCAGCTGCATTTCAGGTCATAACTTTAGATATGACAAAACCATATTTTAATTGTAGTTGAATTGCTATTCTGCATAGTTTTTGTAGAATCTTCATTGAAACATGTGACTTAAAGATGAATTCACTTAGTAAAACCTGAGGACATCCTGTTTAATCCCTTCAGTTGTGGACCCAACAATTTCCTGCTTCAGTATCTTTCGCACACACATGAAGCCCATCCTGATAAACAGTTTTGCCTATTTTTGTAAACTGAAATGGTCTTAGCTTCCTGTTCCTATTTTCCAGACAAAAACAGTGAGAGGTTGCGATAGGATGTGGATAATGGCTAACATCCCTTGTTACTTTTGAAAGCAGCACTTTAAATTCTGCCTGTTTGCAACTACTTTTCATTTTCTAACAAGCCATGAAAAGAGATGAAAGATTTCAGTATAGTACAAAAATAACTTGTGTCATCCAGGAATTCCGCCACATTTACGGAGCTTGCAAACTAAACAAGGGTGCTATGCCGCCAGGAGTAAACTTAAACATACCCAGAGAGTAATTGTCAAAAATAATACTGCTAATAAACATTTTGTTCAGTTGGCTCCTGGGGTATGATCAACACTGTTAAAGCTACATTTATCAGCATCCCCTACACTCCCTGAGAAAGTAATGATGGTTTGTACATTGAGCTGACTTTCTGGCATGGGACTGAAGCCACATGAGTCTTGCTTTTGAGTCAGAAGGTTCTGCTGACCTGCTGAGTATTTTCAGCATTTCTTGTTTTAATTTCAGATTTCCAGCATCTGCAATATTTTGCTTTTATTTCAGTGCTTAATTCACTGCCACTTCTCTTCCAGGAAGAAGTTCTGCTCTTCTCTCCAACAGGATTTTCGTTTGTCTCTTTTACCTTGTTCACCTTCATCGCTTTCTATTTCCCTCCTGGTGTTTGATAAAGTGTCTACCAAAACTAATTTTCACAGCCACATCTCCTTCCTCAGTGACTGTCTCCAGTTCCGACTTATTCTACGTGGATTCCAACTGAAGTTTCATCCTTCATGTTTTGAATCCACCCAGGATTATTGGTATCTCCGAGAAATGCAACGTTCCTTGCACCGCTATTCTCGCCGCATCCTGAGATCCACACTCAGTGCCATGCGCCGCCACATGTACACACTGAACCTTTCTCTCCAGCAGCACCGCCTCACCTTATCTCAAAGCTGTTCCAATCCGCAGTTTCATTTCATCCTTCGTCTTTTCCGATACATTAACAAAAAACTTTTTTTCTTCCTTTCAGGTGTTAGGGAACGCAAGCTCCAGCAGCTGATGGGGACAAATGCCCTTCTAGATCCTTCTTCCCCTTCACTTCCCTCTGACCCCACCCCTTCTGATCTGACCCCTTACCATGTATTCACTATACCCTCTGACCTCCCCCTCTCTGATGCTGAATGTTCTGTACTCAGCAAAGGTCTCCGTTTTATCCCCTTACGGCCCCACCTCAATGAATTTCGTGCTCGGCGTGACGTTGAGCTCTTCTTCCATCGCCTTCACCTCTGTGCTCACTTCTTTGACCAGGAGCCCTCCCCCCGACCAGCAACCCATTAACCCACCTCCAGCATTCCCCTTCTACCTGGACCCCTGCTTCTGGCCTCTTACCCGCTCTTGATCTTTTCATTGAAAACTGTCTCAATTTCTCTGCCCCGCTCACTCACTCTAACCTGCCCCCCTCTGAACTTGCCGCACTTCGTTCTGTCAGGTCTAACCCTGACATTGTCATCAAAGCTGTAGATAAAGGTGGTGCTGTTCTTGTCTGGCGTACCGACCTCTACCTTGCAGAGGCTCAGCGCCAACTCTCAGACACTTCTTCCTACTTCCCCCGGACCATGGTCCCACCACCAAACATCAAGCTACTGTCCACAGAACTGTCACTGATCTCATTTCCTCTGGAAATCTTCCCTCTACAGCTTTCATCCTCATAGTCCCGCAACCCCGGACAGTCCGCTTCTACCTCCTTCCCAAAATTCACAAACAGGACTCTCCTGGCAGACCCATTGTTTCATCCTGTTGCTGCCCCACTGAACTTATTTCTTCCTATCTTGACTCTATCTTTTCTCCTTGTTCAGTCTCTTCCAACCGAAATCCATGACTCTTCTGACGCCTATGACATTTTGACAATTTCCAGTTTCCTGGCCCTAACTGCCTCCTCTTCACTATGGACGTCCAATCTCTCTACACCTCCACCCCCCCACCAGGACAGTTTGGGGGCTCTCTGCTTCTTCCCTGAACAGAGGCCCGAACAGAGGTCCAACCAGTCCCCATCCACCACCACCATCCTCCGCCTTGCTGAACTTGTTCTCACATTGAACAACTTCTCCTTCAACTCCACTCACTTCCTTCAAGTAAAAGGTGTTGCTATGGGTACCTGCATGGGTCCCAGTTATGCTGTCTTTTTGTGGGATATGTCGAACATTCCTTGTTCCAGTCCTACGCAGGCCGTCTCCCCCAACTCTTTTTCCGGTACATTGATGACTGTATCGGTGCCGTTTCCTGCTCCCGCTCAGAACTAGAAAACGTTATCAACTTTGCTTCCAATTTCCACCCTTCTCTCACCTTCACATGGTCCCTCTCTGACACTTCCTTTACCTTCTTCGACTTCTCTATCTCCATCTCTGGGGATAGGCTGTCTACTAATATTCATTATAAGCCCACTGACTCCCACAGCTATCCCAACTACACTTTTTCACACCCTGCCTCTTGTAAGGACTCCATTCTATTCTCCCAGTTTTTCCGTCTCCGACACATCTGCTCTGATGATGCTACCTTCCACGACAGTGCTTCTGATATGTCTTCCTTTTTCCTCAACTGAGGATTCCCCCCACCCCCCCCACTGTGATTGACAGGGCCCTCAACAGTCTCCGGCCCATTTCCCGCACCTCTACCCTCACCCTTTCCCCTCCCTCCCAGAACTGCGACAGGGCTCCCCTTGTCCTCACTTTCCACCCCAGATCCAAAGGATCATCCTCCGCCACTTATGCCACATCCAGCGTGATGCCACTACCAAACACATCTTCCCCTCCCTTCCCCGTCAGCATTCCAAAGGGATCATTCCCTCCGTGACACCCTCGTCCACTCCTCCATTACCCCCACCACCTCGTCCTTTCCCACGGCACCTTCCCCTGCAATCGCAGGAGGTGTAATACCTGCCCATTTACCTCCTCTCTCCTCACTATCCAAGGCCCCAAACACTCCTTTCAGGTGAAGCAGCGATTTACTTGTACTTCTTTCAATGTAGTATACTGTATTCGCTGCTCACAATGTGGTCTCCTCTACATTGGAGAGAACAAACGCAGATTGGGTGACCGCTTTGCGGAACACCTCCGCTCAGCCCATAAGCATGACCCCAAGCTTCCGGTTGCTTGCCATTTCAACACCCCCCCTGCTGTCATGCTCACATCTCTGTCCGGGGATTGCTGCAGTGTTCCAGCGAACATCAAGGCAAGCTCGAGGAATGGCATCTCATTTACTGATTAGGCACGCTGCAGCCTACTGGACTGAACATTGAGTTCAATAATCTCAGAGCATGATAGGCCCCCCTTTTTATGTTTAGTTATTATTTCTTTTTTTCTTTTTTATTTGGTTATTTTATTTTAGTTTGTTTCTACTGTACCTACCTGTTTATTTTATGGTTGTGCTTGGAGTGCTTTGTGCTTTACAGTCTATTCACACCCTCTCTGTACTAACACTTTGTCTTTCAGCACACCATTAACATACCGTTTGCCTTTGTTCCATGACCATCTGGTCAGTTATTCTGTGAACCTCTGTCCTATCAACACCTTCTCTTTTGTTATCTCTTGCCCCACCCTCACTTTACTTGCTTAAAACCTTTTACATTTCTAATATCTGCCAGTTCTAACAAAGGGTCACTGACCTGAAACGCTAACTCTACTTCTCTCTCCACAGGTGCTGCCAGAGCTGCTGAGTATTTCCAGTATTTGTTTTTATTTCAGATTTCCAGAATCTGCAGTATTTTGCTTTTGTATTGTTATTGTGGTTCTAGGTTCAAGTCTTGCTTAAGCACAAAAATCAAGACTGACATTCCAGTACTGAGGAAGTGCTGCACTGTTGGAGATACTGTCTTTTAGATGAGACATTAAATCAAGGCCCTGTCAGCTCTCTTAGGTGGATATAAACGATCCCATGGCTCTATTTTGAAGAGGAGCAGGGGAGTTATCCCTGGTGTCCTGGCCAATATTTATCCCTCAATCAACGTTGCCAAAAAAAGTTACCTGGTCATTACCACATGGATGTTCATGGGAGCACGCTGTGTGCAGATTTCTTAAATTACAACAGCGATGACATTTCAAAAGTACTTTATGGCTGTAAAGTGCTTTGGGAAGTCTGGTGGTTGTGAAAGGCACCATATAAATGCAGGTTTTGCTTTTATATAAATAGCATGATTGCTTTCCTGATGGATAATCTTAAACCAATCATAAACATTTATGGCAATCCAACAGGTGGTGCCAGCTAATAATTACCCAATTGATTGAATTTAATTTTCCATGGTGGGAGTTGAACTTAAACTCTGGGTCAATAGTCCAGCAACATAAACATTACACTACTAGATCATGTGTGACAATTTTATATGTGACAAAATGGAGATAAAGGGCCTGATGTTTAGCACCCACTAAGGTCAGTATCAGAGGTGGCCAAATGCCAAAAATAATGCCGTTAGCCTGCATGCTGGATCCCCGGCTCCATCACGCCCCTGGCCATTTTCGTGAAAGCAGGAAGGTGGTGGGACAGGGGCAGCAAGGCTACTCACCTTCGTATGGCGGGTAGCCGATCCAGCTTGTTAAGGGCCACTTAAGGCCAATTAAAGGAGGCCAGTCGGCGTCCAGGTTCCCGCAGGCAGCGGCAGTCAGTTTAGTTGGTAGCAGACTAGGAGGCCAGCGCTCCAGACAGGCTTAGACACTTCCCTGCCTGCCTGGGTGCTTTAGCAGCCACAGCCACACTGTAGAGAGATCCCCCCCCCCACCCCCACCACCAGCCAACCCCTCCTCCACCAACAGTGGTGGCCTGACTGTAAAAGCCATTTTTAATTTAAACTTTAAAAAAGTTGGAGAGAGGGATCCTCCATTTTGAATCATCCTCTCCCTTACTTACCTTCCATTGCAGCTTCTAGTTCCTTTCAAGCTGGAAGGCCTCCAATTGGCCCTCCAGTTTCAAAAGCATAGCCGCTGTCCTTAACTGGACGGCGAGCCCGCCCTCTAGCCATTAATTGGCTGCTTGTGGGAAAATCACATTGAGTGACTGTTTCCCACACCATGGGGGCTTCTGACCCACAATTGAGCCTGATGGTGGGGTTCAGAAGCCCACAGGGAAAATCCAGCCCCAAGTCTTTACCATTTGGTCTCTGACAATGATGACTCTGATCACAGATTAGCCTCCAGAGACAGACAAAACATTGATATTGGGTACATCATGTCACAAATTCTTGTGTGTTCACCCAGAGGGTAGTGGCTGTCTGGAATTTACTGCCTGGATAGGTGGTGGAGGCAGAGACCCTCAATTCATTTAAAAGGTACCTGGACATGCACCTGAAGTGCTGTAACCTCAAGGCTACAGACCAGGTACTGGAAGTTGGGATTAGAGTAGGCGGCTAGTTTTTTTTCAGCTGCCGCAGACACAATGGGCTGAATGGCCTCCATCTGTGTTGTAACTTTTCTATGGTTCACAGAAGGAATGGATAACTGGTACCCTTACTCCCGGTACTGTTTTTTTTTTGGAAAGTTTATTAAAATATACTTTGGTCCCAATTAAGCCAAAAATTATTGTCCTCAATTCTGTAATTCACAGAAGAGGGCAAGAGTGTGACAACAGCTTCCAGGCTCATTTCCTTCTATCTTTCAGATGCTAAAGCAAGAACTTACCTGCCTTTGTTGTGGTTTGTGTTGATGTTTAAGAATTTATGGCAGCACTATTCAAAGAACATTACGGATTTATCCCAGTTTTCTGGCTAACATTTCTCTTTAACAGGCACAACTCAAAAACAGTGATAATTTATTTCATTGTCGGGATCTTGCTGTGCAAAAATGTTTCCATTTTCCCTACATAAAAAGTCACTGTATTTCAACGTCATTATATTTAAAGTGTTTCAAGACATTTTTGTCAGATATGCTTAAGGCCTTTTATAAATGCAAGATCTCCATTTACACTGTTAAAACAGTTTTTAGGAGCTGCACAAGTGTGGCTCCAAATATCCTGCCTGGCAAACGTTTGGCCTCTGAAAGCAAGGAGTCAGAGCACTGTCTTTTATAAAACAGAAGGGGGCCATTTGGCCTCTCGAGCCTATGCTGGCTCTCTGCAAGAGCAATTTAGCAAGTCTCACTCCCTCACCCTTTCCTCTTCCTGCAAATAAAAGACTTCTGTTACATTTGTCATAGATTTTATTGGACCTACATCAAAGTGGCTGTGTGTGTTTGTGTGTGAGATTGTGCTGTGGATAACTTGAAGTAAAATGAGTTAGCTGTCACCAACCAAAGAAAACCAATCCATAGTATTGCAGCCTCAGTAATGTCTGTATGCGTTAGCTTTGGTTTAGTGGTAGCACTCTTGCCTCAGGGTTGGAGGGTTCAAGCCCCAGTCTAGAGACTTGAGCATAAAATCAAGGCTGAAACTCCAGTGCACTGAGGGAGTGCTGCACTGCCAGAGGTGTCATCTTTTGGTTGAAAGGTTAAACTCAGATGCCATCAGCCTCTCAGGTAGACATGCTAGATGCTATGAAGAGGAGCAGGGGAGTTCTCTCCAGTACTGTGGTGAACTCTTATCTCTCAACCAACATCACTGAAACAGGCATTATCACATTGTTGCTGTGAGGAGCTGCTGTGTGCACATTGGCTGCCAAGTTCCCTCAAAAACAAAAATAATTACTTATTCTGAAGTATAGTCAATCAGATGGAAAGCGTTTTGGGGCAACCTGAAGACGTGAAATGCAAGTTATTTCTTACTATTGATCTACTCAAGCAGCCAATAGTAAAACTTAATAGTTACAAGTCCCAAAAGTTTCTGTAACCCAACCATGAAGGGTGCAAAACTTGCCACAATTCCACAAAATGTAGAAAATGCCAATTTATTCGCTAGGTTTAATCCTGTGTTCTCCAGTAGAAAGGAAAATTTCCTCAGGCTACACAATAACTGCATTAAGTGATCAGAGTGTTCCACAGGGTGTTATAACTTCAAGACCTATAATGGTAAAATGTCTTGAGTT
Organism: Heterodontus francisci; assembly: GCF_036365525.1. Lineage (NCBI taxonomy): Eukaryota > Metazoa > Chordata > Chondrichthyes > Heterodontiformes > Heterodontidae > Heterodontus > Heterodontus francisci. Next base: position 66,296,714 of record NC_090385.1, read on the forward strand.
TACTGCTAAATTACTTTGAACATATTTAGAAGCATCCAACACAGATTTGAGAAAGATATTGCTTCACAAACCCAATAGAGATCTGTACATAGAATATACAGCACAGAAACAGGTCAGCAGGTGACAGATATGGTGGATGATGAAAATGCAGTGGATGAATTGTGCATGGACTTTCAGAAAGCCTTTGATAATGTACCATTCAGGCAATTAATGGAGAAGATTAAGGGGTACTAAATTAAGCAGAGAGTAACAAATTCTATTAAGAGTGGGTTAGAAGGAAGGAAACATAGTAAATATTAAGACAGTTTCTCAGAGTAATGTAAGTGGGTAGCAGTGTTCCACAGGATTCTGCTCTTGGACCACTTTAGTTCACTGTGTACATCAATAATTGGGATATAGGGCTGGAGTGAGTGCTGCCCGCATTTTCAGACAGGACTAAAATAGAAGGTATTGTCAATATTTGTGTGGACCAAAGTGATAAAATTATAGAATACACTGGTTGTTAATATTGAATTCAATAAATGGACAAAGGAAACTGCTTTGCATTGATGCAGAAGTGACAGTGTAACTGCAAGTCTAGACTTGTATGTCGTGCTCAAGAATTAATTGATATGAGCTAGAGAGAGAGATGGAACATAATGTTGTAGTTGCTGGCTGGTATCATTGTTGGCAGTTATTATTAAATATAGTCTGGTCTGTAAACTTAACTGTGTTCAGAGAATCGTCTGGAAGAAGTTGAAGACTTTGCTATCCAATGCTTTTGCATGTCTTCACAATCCTAACAATGAACAATTCCCTATGACATATTGCACATTTCTACTGGGAATACACTCTGAATAAATAACAGTGCTATGGAGAATAGATTGATGCTGACTTTGAAATTCTCATTCAAGGGTTTATCAAGACCAGTGCAGTTTGTAATCTGAATGTATGTCACAGTTGGTTTATAAAAGCTAAATCTTGCTGTAAAGCTTTCTTCTTCACAATATGGGTCTGGAATTTAACTCTGCAGAATAAATAAAGCGTCTATCAACAAATAATAAGTGACGTGGGAATTAGAAATAATGTTGGCTGAGTTCATTCTAGCCCAGATGTCAAATCTATGTTTCCTGACTGTAATTTAGAAACTGTGTGAAGAAACTACATAAAATGCTACTGACAAGTACTAACTATTATTCATCAGAAGGGAAAGCCACAGTTAAGTGCTGCTCAACAGTTATGACATAAAATATTTCCATATATAACCTTACCATTAATTTTTATTCTCTTGGTGTATAATGTGCTTGTTTTGACTTGAAATCATTTTGATTTAATCCTGTAGTAATCAGCAGCATTTAAACAATGCATACCTTTAGTTATTTCTGATGTTTTCGTTGTGTCTCCAGAGCCTAGGCTTTCTGCCCAATTATAGTTGATGATTTAAAGTATATTTTACTAATACAGTCAATCTCATTTATCATGCACCCATGTCAATTAATCCCCAAGTATGACACACAAGTCTAGACTTTTATATCACTGCAAAGCAGTTTCCTTTATCTACTTATTGAGTTCAGTATTAACATCCAGTAAACTGGGTTGAATGCTCAGAGAAATCATAAGAACATAAGAAAGAGGAGTAGGATTAGGCCATTTGGCCCCTCAAGCCTGCTCTGCCATTCAATAAGATCATGGCTGATCTGATTGTGGCCTTAACTCCACTTTCCTGCCTGCCCCTTATAATACTTTACTCCATTGTAGATCAAAAATCTAGTTCAGCCTCGATTGTACTCAATGACCCAGCCTCCACTGCTCTCTGGGGCAGAGAATTTCAAAGATTAATGACCCTCTGAGAGAACAAATTCCTCCTCATCGCCACCTTAAATGTGAGAACCTTTATTTTGAAACTGTGCCTCTTAGTTCTAGATTCCCCCAGAAAAGGAAACAACCTCTCAGCATCTACCTTGTCAAGCCCCCTCAGAATCTTGTTCCATGTGGATTCTAACTGAAGTTTCACCCTTCATGTTTCATATCCACCCAGGTATCTGAGACATACAATGTTCCTCCAACTGCTGTTCTCGCTACATCCTGAGATCCACATTCAGTGGCATGCACAGGCACATGTACACACTCAATCTCTCTCTTGAGCAGCCCCGACTCACCCTATCTCAAAGCTGTCCTGCTCGGCAGTTTCATTTCATCCTTCATCTTATCCGACGCATTAACAAAAAACATTTTCTCTTCCTTTTAGATGTTAACGAATGCAAGCTCCAGCAATTCATGGGTACCAACACCCCTCCATATCTTTCTTGCCCTTCTCTTCCCTCTGACCCCATCCCTTCTCTTAATCTCACCCCTTGCCGTGTAACTGTTGACCTTCCCCTCTCTGATGCTGAATGATCTGTATTTGGCATGATGTTGAGCTCCTCTTTCATCACCTTTGCCTCTGGGCTCACTTCTTTGGCTAGGAGTCCTACCCCCAACCAGCGGATCCATTCACCAACCTCCAGTATTCTCCCTCCACCTGGACCCCTCCCTCTGGCCTCTTACCCGCTCTTGATCTTTTTATTGAGATCTGTTGGTGTGACATTGGCCATCTTAATTTCTCTGCTCCCCTCACTCATTCTAACGTGTCTCCCTCTGAACGCTGCACTCTGTTCTTTCAGGTCTAACCCCAACATTATGATCAAACCTACTGACAAGGGTGGTGCTGTTGTTGTCTGGCATACCTATCTCTACCTTGCATAGGTTGAGCGCCAATTCTCAGACACTTCTTCCTACCTTCCCCTAACCATGACCCCAGAAATGTCTCCAGAAATCTAACTGACTTCATCTTCTCTGGAGGTCAACCCTCTACAGTTTCCCACCTCATATTCCCGCAACCCCGAACAGGCCGCGTCTATCTCCTTCCCAAAATCCACAAATAGGACTGTCCCAGTAGACCCATCATTTCAATTTGTTCCTGCCCTACTGAACTTATTTCCTCCTATCTTGATTCTATTTTTTCTCCTTGTTCAGTCTCTCCCCACCTACATCCATGACTTCTGACACCCTAAGTCATTTAGACAGTTTCCAGTTTCCTGGCCCTAACTGCCTCCTCTTCACTATGGACGTCCAATCTCTCTACTCCTCCATCCCCCACCAGGATGATCTGAGGGGTCTCCGTTTCTTCCTTGAACCGAGGCCCAACCAGTCCCCATCCACCACCACCCTCCTCCTCCGTCTGGTTGAACTTGCTCTCAGATCGAACAACTTCCCTTCAACTCCACTCACCTTCTCCAAATAAAGGTGTTGCTATGTGTACCTGCATGGGTCCTAGTTATGTCTGTCTTTTTGTGGGGTATGTCAAACATTCCTTGTTCCAGTCCTGCTCAGTCCTCCTCCCCGAACTCTTTTTCCAATACATTGATGACAATATTGGTTCTGTTTCCTGCTCTTGTCCTGAACTGGAAAACTTCAACTTTGTTTCCAATTTCCACCCTTCTCTTACCTTCAGATGGTCCACCTCAGACACTTTCCTTCCCTTCCTCGACTCCTCTGTCTCAATCTCTGAGGATAGGCAGTCCACTAATATTTATTATATGCCTACTAACTCCCACGGCTACCTTGACTGCACTTCCTCACACCCTGTTTCCTGTCAGGATTCCATTCCATTCTCCCAGTTTTTCCGTCTCCAACATATCTGTTCTGATGATGCAAACTTCCACAATAGTGTTTCTGATCCTTTTTCCTAAACCGAGGATTGCTCCGTACTGTGTTTGACAGGGCCCTCGGCCATGTTCACCCCATTTCCCACACTTCTGCCCTCACCCCTTCCCTGCCATCCGAAAACCACAACAGGGTTCCCCTTGTCCTCACTTTCCACCCCACCAGCCTTCAAATCCAAAAGGATCATCCTTTGCCATTTCCACCACCTCCAGCGTGATGCCACCAAACACATATTCCCCTCTCCTTCCTTGTCAGCATTCCGAAGGGACCATTCCCTCCGCGACACCCTGGTCCACTCCTCCATCGCCCCCAACATCTCGTCCCTTCCCATGGCACTTTCCCCTGCAATCGCAGGAGGTGTAATACTTGCCCTTTTACCTCCTCTCTCCTCACCATCCAAGGCCCCATACACTCCTTCCAGGTGAAGCAGCGATTTACTTGTACATCCTTCAATTTAGTATACTGTATTTGCTGCTCACAATGCAGTCGCCTCTACATTGGGGAAACAAAATACAGATTGCGTGACTGCTTTGTGGAACGCCTCCACTGAGTCCACAAGCATGACCCCGAGCTTCCGATTGCTTCCTATTTTCATTCACCACAATGCTGTCATGCCCGCATTTCTGTCCTCAGCCTGCTGCAATATTCCAGTGAAGCCCAACGCTAGTTCGAGGAACAACACCTTATCTTCCAATTAGGCACTCTACAGCCTTCTGAACACAATATTGAGTTCAACAATATCAGACCATAAGCCCCATTGTTTATTTATCTATCTTTTATGCTAATTTTTATTTATTTATTAGCCATGTGCTAGTCTTAAAACGGTTTTTCATGTTTTTGCTTTCGGACAGAGTTATTCATTATTCTGCTGTTAGCACTCTCTCTGGACAAATGCTTTGTCTTTTACTACAACTATTTAGCACTCCATTTGTCTTCTGTTCCATGACATCCTTGTCATTTAACCTCTCCTGCCCTCCATCCCATCACACACCTTTCCTTTTGTTCCTCTTCCCCACGTGCTCCCACCCCCTTCACTTGCTCACAGATGAACATTTCTGACTTTTGACAGTTCTGATGAAACATTAACTATGATTCTCTCTACACAGATGCTGCCAGACCTACTGAGTATTTCCGACACATTCTGTTCTCATTTCAGAGTTCCAGCATCCACAGTATTTTGCTCTTATTCTCCTCAGAATATTATATGTTTCAATAAGATCACCTTTCAGTCTTCTAAACTCCAATGAGTATAGGCCCAACCTGCTCAACCTTTCCTCTTAAGAAAAGCCTCTCATCCTTAATAACGGATTTCAGCATTTTCTCAATGACAGGCCTATGGTTTCCTGCTTTCTGTCTCCCTCTTTTCTTGAATAGAGGTGTTACATTAGTGGTTTTCCAATCTGTTGGGACTTTTCCAGAATCTAGGGAATTTTGGAAGGTTGCTACCAATGCATCACTATCTCTGCAGCCACTTCTTTTAAGACCCTAGAATGCAGGCCATCAGGTCCAGGGAACTTTGTCAGTCTTTAGTTGCATTACTTTTCCTAATACCTTTTCTCTAGTAATAGTGATTGTTTTAAGTTCCTCCTTCCCTTTTGCCCCTGGATTTTCTACTATTCTTGGGATTTTTTTGTGTGTCTTGTTCCATGAAGACAAATACAAAATAGTTCAAAGTCTCTGCCATTTCCTTGTTTCCCATTATTACCCACTCTCATCTTCTAAGGGACAACTTTAGCTACTCTCTTCCTTTTTATATACTTGTAGAAGCTCTTACTGTCTGTTTTTATATTTCTTGCTAGTTTACTCTCATGTTCTAATTTCTCCCTTTTTATTTAAGTTATCCTCTGCTGGTTTCTAAAATTTTCCCAATCTTCTGACCTATGACTAATCTTCACATGATTGTACGCCTTTTAGTTCAATTTGATACCTTCCTTAACTTCCTTAGCCACAGATGGTGCATCCTTTTCATAGAGTCTTTCTTTCTCAATATAATATAACTTTGTTGATAATTATGGAATATCTCCTTAAATGCTTGCCACTGCTCATCTAACATGTTATCTTTAAACCTATTTTCCCAGTCCATTGGAGCCAACTCTGTCCTCATACCTTTGTAATTTCCTTTATTTAAGTTCAAGACACTAGTTTCAGGCCCAAGTTTCTCACCCTCAATTGAATGTGAAATTCTATCATGTTATGATCACTCTTGCTGAGAGGATCCTTTGCTATGAGATCGTTAAGTAATCCTGTTTCATTACACATTACAAGGTCGAAAATAACATTTTCCCTGGTTGGTTGCAGAAAGTTTTGTTCGAAGAAACTGTCCTGAATGCACTCTATGAACTCATCCTCAAAGCCACCTTCGCAAATTTGATTTGTCCAATCGATATGAAGATTAAAAACACCCATGATTATTGTAATACCTTTCTTACAAGCCCCCATTATTTCTTGATCTATACTAGTCTCAGTGATGATGACTATGAAACTACTGGATTGTCATAAAAATGCATCTGATTCATTAATATGCTGCAGGGAAGGAAAGCTGCCTGCCTTAGCGATTCTGCCCTATATGTGGCTTCAGACACCCAGCAATGTGGTTGACTCTTAACTGCCCTCTGAAATGGCCTAGCAAACCATTCAGTTGCAAACTGCTACAGAAAAATCAAAGAAGAATAAAACATGACAGACCTCCTGGTATTCATCGAGGCATCAGAAATGACCTAGTTGACTCTGCAAAGTCCTCCTTACTAACATCTGGGGACTTGTGCCAAAATTGGGAGTGCTGTCCGACAGACTAGTCAAGTAACAGCCTGACATAGTCATACTCACTAAATCATACTTTACAGCTAGTGTCTCAGACTCCATCACCATCCCTTGGTATGTCATGTTCCACCAACAGGACAGACCGGGGGCGGTGGCAAACTGCTATACAGTCAGGAGGGAGTCTTTAATATTGTCTCTGGACCCCATGAAGTCTCATAGCAGATCCAACATGGGCAAAGAAACCTCCTGTTAATTACAGTTAAATTCCAGAAAGCTTGTTATGGAAAGATAATGCTGGAGCTTATATTTATTTCGTTTCACATTTATTATGCAGAATAAAAGGATTACAAACATGTAGCTCCTCACTCAAAACCACCACAGTTCCAGTGAGCATCTGCTTACAAGTGCTCAACTAAAACCCCAATTAATACCCTTCACCTGTATATAATCAAACCATTCACACACAATTAATAGATTAACAATTACCACCAACTGCCCTCCCTCAGCTGATAAATCAGTGCTTCTCCCTGTTGCCCACCACTTGGAAGAAAAACTGAGTGCAGCCAAAAGCACAGAATTTACTCTGGGTGGGTGACCTCAATGTCCATCATTCAGACTGGCTTGCTAGTACCACAACTGACTGAGCTGGCTGAGGCCTGAAGAACATATCTGACAGACTGGGCCTACAGCATGAAGTGCGACAACCAATAAGAGGGAAAAAACCTACTTGACTTAATCCTCATCAACTTGTCAATTGCATATGTATCTGTCTATGACAGTATTGGTAGGAGCGATCACTATGAAGTCCTTGTGGAGACCAAGTCCTATCTTCACATTGAGGACACCCTCCATTGTGTTGTGTGACACTAACATTGTGATAAGTGGGATAGATTCAGAACAGATCTGGCAGCTCAAAACTGGGCAGCCATGAGGTGCTGTGGGCCATCAGCAGCAGCAGAATTGAATTCAACCACAATCTGTAACCTTACGCCTTGCATATCCCTCCCTCTACTATTAACACAAGCCAAGGAATCAACCCTAAATCAATGAAGAGTGCAGGAAAGCATGCCAGGATCAGCACCAGGCATATCTAAAAATGAGGTGCCAACTTGGTGAAGCTAGATCATGGGACTACATGCATGCTAAACAATGGAAGCAGCATGCTTCAGACACAGCTAAGCCATCCCAAAACCAACAGATCAGATCAAAGATCTGCAGTTCTGCCACATTCAGTCTTAAATGGTGGTGGACAATCAAACAACTAACAGGAGAAGGTGGTTCCACAAACATCCCCATCCTCAACGATGGAGGAGCTCAGCATGTCAAAAGGCTGAAGCATTTGCAACCATCTTCAGCCAGAAATGCCGAGTGAACTATCCATCTTGGTCTCCTCCTCAGGTCTCGAGGATCATAGATGCCAATTCTCAGACAATTCGATTCACTCCATGTGATGTCAAGAAACGGCTGAAGGCACTGGATACAGCAAAGGCTATGGGTCCTGACAACATCCTGGCTGTAGTACTGAAGACTTGTTCTCCTTAACTAGCCACATCCCCAGTCAAGCTGTTCCAGTAGAGCTACAACACCGGCATCTAACGCACATTGCAGAAAATTGCCCAGGTATGTCCTGTCCATAAGAAGCAGGACAAATCCAATCTGGCCAATTACCGCTCCATCAGTCTACTCTCAATCATCAGCAAAGTGATGGAAGGTGCCGTCTACAGTGCTATCAAGCAAAACTTACTCAGCTATAACCTGCTTATTGATGCTCAATTTGGGTTCCACCAGGGTCACTCAACTCCAGACCTCATTACAGCCTTGATCCAAAGATGGACAAAAGATCTGAATTCCAAAGGTGAGGTGAGAGTGACTGCCCTTGACATCAAAGCAGGATTTGAATGAATGTGGCATCAAGGAGCCCTAGTAAAATTGAAGTTAGCGGGAATCGAGGGAAAATTTGCCACTGGTTGGAGTCATACGTAGCACAAAGGAAGACGGTTGTGGTTGTTAGATGTCAACCATCTCAACCCCTGGACATCACTGCAGGAATTCCTCATGGTAGTGTCCTAGGCCTAACCATCTTCAGCTGCTTCAACAATGACCTTCTCCCAAACATAAGGTCAGAAGTGGGGATATTACCTGATGAGTGCACAGTGTTCAGTACCATTCGCAACTCCTCAGATACTGAAGCATTATACTGTCCCTGAATGTAGCATGACCTGGACAATGTTCAGGCTTGGGCTGTTAAGTGGCAAGTAAAATTCATGCTGCTCAAGAGCCAGGCAATGACCATCTCCAACAAGAGAGAATCTAACCATCTCCCCTTGATGTTCATTGGCATTACCATCGCTGAATTCCCTCACCATCAACATTCTGGGGGGGTTACCATTGACCAGAAACTTAACTCGATCAGCCATACAAATATTATGGCTACAAGAGCAGGCTCTGTCGAGTAACTCACCTCCTGACTCTTCAAAGCTTGCCCACCATCTACAAGGCACAAGTCAGGAGCGTGATGGAATACTGTCCCCTTGCCTGGATGGGTGCAGCTCCAACAGCACACAAGAAGCTCAACACCATCCAGGACAAAGCAGTCCACTTGATGGGCACCCCATTCACCACCTTAAACATTTACACCCTCCACCACCAGTGCACAGTGGCAGCAGTGTGTACCATCTACAAGATGCACTGCAGCAACTCACCAAGGCTCCTTTGATAGCACATTCCAAAGTCTTGACCTCTACAACCTAGAGGACCGAGGGCAGCAGATGCATGGGAACACCACCACCTGTAAGTTCCCCTCCAAGTCACACACTATCATGACTTGGAACTATATCGTTGTTCCTTCACTGTCACTGGATCCAAAATTCTGGACCTCCATCCCCAACAGCACTGTGGGTGTATCTACACTACACTACATTTTTTGCAGTGGTTCAAGAAGGCGGCTCACCACCACCTTCTCAAGGGCAATTAGGGACGGGCAATAAATGGTGGCCTTGCCAGCAACACTCACATCCCATAAACAAATAGAAAACAATTCCAACTGTTGCCCTAACCAATCTTTCGTAGAAATATATCAATACTTCTATATTCTTGTGTACTATGCTCCAATTAATAAATCTCAAAATATTATTGGCCTCTTTTTTGATAGCAATTCTAGTGAAGGCCAATTGCACATGAAAATATTTCAGTGTTTGGTTCTCACAAACATGCAGCAGAGCTTTTGATCATTATCAAGATTTATGGCCTACCATTTGAACTCTTACATATAGCTAATCCAATGCAGTAAATTGAAACAACTGTTCCATATGTTTGTCTCTGTGTATATCTTCATTTATCCATTGGCAAATTGACTTGGCTATTCAATCAAATCTGTCAAAAAATCAAAAGCAGATGTTTCTCAAGGATAAGTAAAACAATATTGATGGTTATGATATCTGGATTTATAAAGAAGCTTCATCACATTGAAATGTCTCAATGCACTTCACAGTGCAGTGATTATCTGTAGAAAAAATAGGCAGCCATTCGGTGGCAGCAACATTCTATAAACAGTTATGGGATCCTATTTTTTATCCTATGCCAGGTGTCGTGCCAACCATTCTTTGTGTGAACACTATTAAAGAATTCCTGCTCCTCTCTCAAGTTGGCAAATGGAGTTCCTGTTATGCTTCCATCCTGAAATATTTCTATCATGCTAATCATTCACGGTGCTGATTTTCTTATGTCAGCACTGTAATGGTTAACTCTGCTTGCTGGTTGTGTGGTTGAGCAGAAGAAACATTAAAAAAATGTGTCTGGGCAGACTTTCTTCTGTATCTTCCCATGATGAGCTATAAGGAGGATATTGATAAACTTCAAGAGGACATAGTCTGGTGGAATGGATGGACAAGTGGTAGATGAAATTTAATGCAGAAAAGTGTGAAGTGATTCATTTTGGTAGCAAGAATGAGGAGAGGCAATATAAATTAAAGGGTACAATTCTAAAAGGGTGCAGGAACAGAAGGACCTGGGGGTATATCTACACAAATCATTGAAGGTAGCATGGCAGGTTGAGAAAGTGGTGAATAAAGCATACAGGATCATGGCTTTGTAAATAGCGGCATCGAGTACACAAACAAGGGAGTATCATAAACCTGTATAAAACACTGTTTTGGCCTCAACTGGAGTATTGTGTCCAATTCTGGGCACCAAGCTTTAGGAAGGATGTTAAGATATTAGAGAGGATGCAGAAAAGATTCATGAGAATGGTTCCAGGGATGGGGAACTTCAGTTACTTGGATAGGTTGGAGAAGCTGGGTCTGTTCTCCTTGGAGAAGAGAAGATTAAGAGGAAATTTGATAGAGGTGTTCAAAATCATGAGGGTACGGACAGAGTGTATAGGGAGAAATTGTTCCCATTGGCGGAAGGATCCAGAATCAGAGGACAGCGATTTAAGGTGATTGGCAAAAGAAGCAACGGCGACATGAGGAAAAACCTTTTTATGAAGCGAGTGGTTAGGAACTGAAATGCACTGCCTGAGAGTGTGGTGGAGGAAGGTTCAATTGAGGCCTTCAACAGAGAATTGGATCATTATCTGAAGAGAAAAAAAAATGCAGGGCTACAGGGAAAAGGTGCGGTAGTGTGACTAGGTGATTTGCTCTTGCAGAGAGAGCCAGCAGAGACATGATGGGTCAAATGGCCTCCTTCTGTGCTATAATCATTTTATGATTCTAGGTGCTTATCACACATGAAAGCACTTTTGACTTCTCTGAGCATCTTTCTTCAGATCTACATCTACTTCGTTATATCCTTCTCGGACCTGTGATTTCCAGAGACAGAATTTAACTTATCAGTTATTCTGTCCCATATTTCTGGAACTCCGGCACTTCTTGGCAGATCGGGTGGGGCAGGGGGTGGAGCAAGGGGGTGGGGGAGTGTAGCCGTCCCTACCATAAATTCTCTCTCACTCCCTCATGAAGCATTTCAATTGCCAGATCATTAAACCTGTGTTGACTTAACCTTATAGCCTCCATTGCACAGTAAACAGTTGCCCTGGGCTCTTCTGCAGAGTTTTCGACCACTGCTTAGTGCTATTAGCTGATATTCTCCATGATGATTGATCTTGTCATGCATTGGATGGTTCACTGTGAGGTTGTTTTAGTGCACTTGGTGTTGTAACTCTGGAAATCAATAAAATCATGCATTTAAAAATTGAAGCAATGCTCAGTAAAACCTATAATTGTGCTCAAACAGGAATTTTGTGGCTAACTTATGTTTTGTTTTCTGGATATAAAGAGAATTTTACAATTTTATCAATACATCATGTCAAAAAAACATTTGCTGTCACCAATCAGTGTTTCATTGAATTGCTGTGCAGGAACATTTCATGGAAGTGATTAAGAACCAGGAGTTTCTTCTGCTCCCTGCCAGTGAAATTGAGAAGCTCCTTTCTAGTGATGACATTAATGTTCCTGATGAGGAGACCATATTCCAAGCCTTGATGATGTGGGTAAAACACGATTTACAGAAGAGACAACAGGATCTTGCAATGCTCCTGTCTTACATCAGACTACCTTTACTCTCCCCACAGGTAAATGGATAGCAAGTTGGGTCTGCAGACTTTTCCATGTCGTATTTAATACGAGTTTGCTACTACCTCAATTTATTAAAATATTTCATGTAATATTCTGATGACAATGTCTCAATACCAATACTTCATCTTGCATTTGTTTCTGAAGAAACTTGAGGGTAAGTTTAACCAAACCCACCCTACAGAAACAGGGTGGTTGGGCAGTCAAATTTGCCAAATTACTTACCCACCCTGGAGTCACTTGGAGCCAAACATTCCCAACTTTAATCTCCTCTACTGAGCAGGTGGCAAAGATATCAGTCCAAACCCAGCAGAATCCTGTTTTTTTACATATACACATTAGATCCTGATGATGTCATTAGATCAGACTCAACTGTAACTTGATAACCTGAGCGGGACCAGAAGAGACACAGACAGCTACAGTCTTGCCACTTCTCCCTCCTCTTACCCATCACAAGATCCCCACAAGATGGCAATGCAGCCAGTTCCACAGCCCAACTGGTGTTGACAGGGGGCCTTTGGCTGTGTCATTTTCCACCACGTCCAGCTGACTTCCCAACCAGAACAGATGGGAAACTCACTGGCTGGATTTAAAATCACCCAGGTCTCATTACAGGGGCAGTGAGCGAATTGTTGACTTGTGCTGTTACCTCCCCCACCCCCATCCCAAAATCAACTGAAGTTAATGTTGGGCACCTGGACTTAATCACATACATTTAGTTACTTAATTGCCAAAACTGATACGACCATCTCTAAAAATGTGTTAAAAATTGTAATTATTAACCATAATACATGCATTTCTATAGGGTATTTCACAGAGAATTATCTCATAATACATGACTTTTTGAAGTGTAATGGATGTTATATGGACAAATGAGGACTGATGAATCCGATTTTTTCATAGCTTTTGGCCGATTTGGAAAACAATCCAATGTTTGCTGATGATCTGGAATGTCAAAAACTTCTTATGGAAGCTATGAGGTATCATCTCTTGCCAGAGAGACGACCCATGATGCAAAGTCCCAGAACCAAACCCCGAAAGTCTACAGTAGGAGCACTTTATGCAGTAGGAGGAATGGATACTACCAAGGGTAAGAGTGAACACGCAATTGAAGCATGTATTGGCGATAATATCAACATACTTGCAACGAGATGCACCATTCTTTGTGATTTTGTCAGTGACAGCCTTTACGCTTATCTACCACATGTTGGGATTTTATAGAGTAGATATAGTGAAGTTGTTTCCTCTAGTAGAATGCAGAACAGAAGGGCATAATCTAAAATTTAAAGCTTGGCAGGTTAGGAGTGAAATCAGCAAGCACTTCTTCAAAGGGTAATGGAAATCTGGACAAAGTCCTCCTCCCTACTCTTTTTAAATGCTTTTTTGTTTTTCCTCCATCACCTTCTGCAGTTTCCATGAACCTTCTTCATTTGAGAGGATGAAACTGGACTCCCAGTTTCCACCAAAATTATTCCTTAGTCACCCTCCAGGAAGTCCATGATGGTGACTTGGGACAATTTGCCTTTTTTCCCACAATTCTTGTGGTCAAATCTTTGGCTATCATTTTATGCCCCCACAATGGGCCACAGTTGAGATTAGGACCGTCTGCAGGAATTTCAAGCAAGAACCCACATTTCACCACTTGCATTTGCAGAATGGTGTTGCTATATTTCATTTCACTGTACCAGCCTTAATCTCTCTTGTCTTTTATCCATCCATAATTTTATTCTTGTGTATGATTTACTACCTTAGACAATAAATACAATTTTGGAGCAGTTAACAGAGCATCTGGAAGTCAAGCAACTCCCTAGCAATGTTAAGAGTCGTTTAATTTTTTGAATGCTTGGGCTTGATAGTTCTACTGAATTTATACCTTCTAAGTTTACAACCCTGCAACCAGAAATTGTCAGCATTTTTCTGATATATCATTATGTATTTCTACAGGTGCCACAACAGTAGAAAAATATGATCTCAGGACAAACAACTGGATGCAAGTAGGCACAATGAATGGGAGACGACTGCAGTTTGGTGTGGCAGTGATTGACAGTAATCTGTATGTTGTTGGTGGGAGAGATGGATTAAAGACATCCAACACTGTGGAATGCTACAACCCTATAGCCAAGGTCTGGTCCATAATGCCACCCATGTCTACTCACAGACATGGCCTAGGTAAGCAATAACTATTTGTGTCCTGAAAGCAAATATTTAGATCTATTAAATATATAAGACATGATGAAGCATAAATAACATTGCACAAATCTGTGTTTTACTTATTGTTCCTAAATTCCCAAAGCATCTTGGAGTTACGTGTATGCATCAATGTGACGCAAATAACTGTTGTTCGAATATTGTTTGAATGCAACATCCCATAATAAGAGGTATAATTCCCACCACTTACACTGTGCTTGCTTCTCCCGGATAACCACCTGTTTTTAGCAAATGGTACTGACTATTTGCCATTATCATAGATGGCAATTACAAAAGGCAACACTTATACTGTATTAAATGGAGCTGCTATTTTGGGCAATTCAAGCAGCTGTTCACACCTGACTAAAGTGCGATCACTTTAGAGATATGTTTGTCATTAAGGCCTTTGGTGATTTCTGTGACTTAGATCAGACAGTATTCCCTGCTGCCCCCCACCCGCTAGTCCCTCTGCCCTGGACCTCTAGAACTCCTGCAACTGCTGCAAGCCCTACTTGCTGTTTTTTTTTCCAGTGTCATTTTCATCACAATTGGGAGATTGTTCTTTACACAAGTATATACTCCTATTTATATATTGTTTTATCTTGTTTTTGCCTAATGTATGTAAAGTAGTCTTTTCAAAAATGTTTTTGTTGGCACCGATACCGTGTATCGTGAGCAAATTGCATTGACAGCAGCATTATTATTATATTATCGCATTGCTATTTTATTATTAAAAGACTCTGTGGATTCATTAACAACCTGTCTTAAGATAACTTCTATCTGCCGCCACTGCACCAGGATGTTAGACAGACCTGCTTATGTTCTCAGACTGGTCGAACGCCTGTTCTGTAGTTTGGGAATTAGAATCTCTTAATAGTCAGAAACTTGAGCAACTATAATCCCAATTCTCTACAGTGTAAGGTGAGGTGAGATAAGAAGTTTAGGTCAATAATATAACATTAAAACAGCTAAAGGAAAGTTTTTTTAAAAAAAAGCAATTTGAGAACTGCCATTTGGAAACTGCTGTTTTACACAATGGGCCCAATTTTAACTTTAAGTCCATGAAGTGGATGGGTTTTAAATGAGTTAAAATCTCGCCCAATGCTCTTGTAAAAGGCGAAATGTATGCCAAATATCTGATCTCTGATAAGAAGTGATTCAACTTTATTGTAGATTGAAATTATCATGGCTAAAATCCCAATGTATTTCATTACAAAAACAGTCACTATCTGTTTGCACAAGGATTGTGAGATTGGCTGGTAGTCATGGATGACCAGCTGTAATGGTCATGGTTTCCAAAACACAAGCTGAGCAATAGAATTTCCAGGGCACATTATCCTATGTGACCAACATTTGGCCTAACACAACACAAATGAGCAACTTAAGGAACTGGAGTTAATCATTCAGCCCCTTGATTCAACTAGATCATGGTTGATCTGTATAAACTTTGACAAAGAAGAAACTTATTAAAATTTCATTGTCATAAAGTGATTTTCTTTGTCAGAGGGCTCAACATTTTGTGAGTGCAAGAGTTATGATGGAATGCAGCTTCAATGTAATAAACAAAGATCCTTTAATTTCCTTTTTAAAGCAAATTATACTTGATATTAAACAGGTGGTCAGATTTTATGTTTGTTTTTCCTTAAGGAAAATTAAAACACAACATTCAGCAGGTCAGAATGCATCTGTGGAGAGATATTGCCTGATCTGCTGAGTATATCCAGCATTTTTTGTTTTTGTTTCAGATTTCCAGCGTCTGCAGTATTTTGCTTTTGTAAAACAAAACATTGCCTTGTTAATGTAATGTATGCAGTATAATTAAGTGTTGGCAGAAGATACTTCAGCCACTATGAGACAAATTTTCAAATGGCTGCAGAGGGGGGACTGGAGGCAGATGGGCCTGCAATTTTGCATCACCAGCCAGCGTGCTGGTCACTCGCCATGATCCCACCTCTAGGCTATTTTTGTCCTGGGAGATTTGGGAGGGGGCTAGCCACCAGCCTGCAAGCGGTGGGTAGCCTATTAGGCCAATTAAATGGCTGATTAAGGCCACTCAGAAGAAGTCAACTGGAATTTTCCAGTCAGCATCCTTGCCTCCCCCCACCGTTGAGGGCAAAACACAGCCAAGGGTTGCAGGCAGCCTCCCAATGGCAGACCTCAGGAGATGGTACCAGTGCTCCATCCACCGAGGGAACCTCCCTCCCCCACACACCCACTATAGCCATTGGGCCACAACTGCAGCCACTGGCCATCCAGTGAAAGGGTTGCCTTTCCAGGATGACAGTCTGGCAGCTGTGCCTTTTTAACAATCAAAATTTTGAAAGTCTCTTCAGAGGGTGCTCTCTCTTTCTCCCTCCCTACATTGCCAGCTCCCTTAATTGGATGGCGAGTGTGCACCCTGGACATTAATTGGTCTGCTTTTCAAAAATCACATCAGGCAACAGGCACTGTTGTAAAGTGAGGCCAAGACCCAGAAATTCACCGGGTGTTGGTGTCCCGAAATTAAATCAGCCCTATAATTCTGTCAGGTTAGAAGTAAATGATAGTGGGGAGGATAATAATTGCCATAAACCTGCCATTTGTCATATCTGTTAATTTTGGTGAGGTTGTGCTGGCAGTTGCAATGTGGGCAAGTTTATTGCTTAAAAGGCCGCTAACTCAGAATATAGTGGACATCCAAATTATTAAGTAATAATCATATAAAGATGAAATGTGACACTGCAGCAGTTGAACAAATATCTGGCAGAAGGCATCATTGCCTCGTTTGCACCTGGCATCATTGGTGTGTGACTTGATTGTCCGCCTCCCCCAGTCTTCTCAAACAGTAAAAAGTTTGCAAGTACTTTGTCAAGAAAAATTTGCCCCTTTGCTCCTTTCCTGCTGTGTTTTCTTTTTTCCCTCCTTTATCTTGCATTTTGCACAGAATTTGTAGCAAGGGTATAACTGCTTTGTTTCATAGATGTTATTTTGTCCTTCTCAGTGACTGAGTCTCTTTTGATCTCTTTATTGGCCTGGATTATGGGGTGCAAATAATGGTGAATGTATCAGCACTCACTGTTATTAAAGGGTAAATTGGACAGCAACTTCCAGACACCACACATGTAGTTAAAGGCAGAAAGCAGGAAGTTGCTGTCCGATTTGCCATAGTCCTTCAGAAGCTTCGCTGTAACAATATCGCGCCCGGAGACTCACCATTGAAATACATGGAATGTGTGAAGTTGCTTTACTTACCCACTTGGGGCCACTAAACTTGCCAGAAAAAGTTGGGACTTTGCCATTCAAATGCAAGTCAGTTTTTAACGGTGTGATCAGTCTTAATTACTACAAAACAACCTCTTTGGCACTGAATGTTAACTTTTACAAGTATGGTGTCTCATTACTTCAGATTTTAATTATTGTTGGATATTTAAAAAAATAAAAATATGTAAATGAATTATTATTTTACTTTTTCTTTCTGTCTCTTCTATCTCTCTTATAATCCCATCTTTTATTCTCTCTTTATTTTGCTTTCTATACATGATTTGGCATTGAATTAAGTATTCTAACTTACAATTTCTCTGTATAGACTCTGTAGATCAATAAGGATTCTTCAACCTGATTAATTAAGGCGATGACATAGTTGCTTGCCCTGCTTTCACACACCGCAGATCCCCTGTAGCGAGTATTGCGTTGAAATGGATTTCTAATCACAGCAAGTTACTATGTAAAAACCCACAGAAAATCTGTGGTCAAGTGTAAGTGTAATGAATGGCTAGCACTGTTTGTTAACCACTAATCACAAAATCTGGGCCATTATGTTTCCAAATCTGATTTGTCATGATATTCTGACGTATCTTTTAGTTATTATCTGGAGTGCTCACAGCCCTCACACATTGCTAAAGTGCGATGAACTACTTTACAAAAATATACCCTCTATAGGGTGCATTTTACAAGTTATGATCCTGGCGTAAATCTTCATGTTCTGCAATGCATCTCAGGAATTCAGCTGTGGAGGACAGTGGGCCCTACAAGATTTTGCAAACATTTTTCCCATCCAAATTTCCAATATATATTCCTAGTGCATGAAGCTCCATGCTAGATGCCAGAAGCATTCATAAATTTATTTGACTTATCATAAAAAAATGTTGTAATATAATGCAGTACTTGTTATTGAAATTAAAACTGTCTTTTTGATGTACATTGAATCTGTGTTTATAAGTAGACTGGACAAAACCATATGTTAGGTTTTAAACATATAATCAGCAGCACATTAGGACAGAACAAATGACTTTTATGACTCCACTTAACAATTATTATAATGAAGGAGAATATTTTATGGAGTATGTTAGTGCAATTTACCATAAAGTGCTGAGGCATATGTGTGCATTCAAATTTACTTACACATAAAATATGTGGTCATGCTGTCACAAAAAAAATTCTTCCCAATTGCAAGAATTGAAATTCCATTGTTATGAAGACTGGACTTTGTAGCATGATTATACTTTAAAAACTGTGATTTTTAATGTAGTGTAAGAAGGACTGAGAGAAGACATGTGACCTCACACCAACTCTGCCTAGAGACAAGCCATGGATCTTGGTTACCATGAGCACAAGGAACCCAGATCAAAAATCCTTTTGAAAACAGAATGCAAGGTTGTAACACCTGTCGGGATTGGGTTTTGCTCTTCCAGACTCTCAGATAGTAAACAGAGAGCAAGGGCTCTGAAAATGCAAATTCAAGTCACAATTGCTAACACCTGGAAACAAAGGAAGGCCCAGGTGATTTTGCTGTGACCAGACTTATGGACTCTGACTATTGTAAAAGGCAAATGACTATTGACTTTTGATTCTTGATAAATTCAACAGGCTTTCCTAAGTCTGACAGGTGGTAAGGAAGAAAGGAAGACAGGAAAAGCAGCAGTGACAGTCTCAGAAGAGAGAGGGAGAGAAAGAGCAACTGCTGTCATATCACAGATACAGCAAAAGGCTGCTAAGACTTGAACCCAATTTGAAAGCTGAGGTTTGTGCAGGATAAAAAAAAACAATGGAGTTACCAGAGATCTCCTTATTAACGAAAATTCAGATAGAAAGTGCTCAGATTAATTACTTGCTATGATCATAACAAGAACCAATCAGACAGGCTTTCTTGAGTTAACAAAGCCAGAGGTTAACTTTATAGTACTTAAGCCGAACTAAGTAAAAATAATCAGACACACACAAATAGGTTATAGAGTGGGGAAGGGTAGAATGGTCAAGTTAGAGTTCGTAAAGAAAAGGAGTTTGGTGATTCACCTGGCTTCTAGCTGAATTCGGTGATCCTGAGACTTTTAGTTTAACGAGGTAGATGACTGACTCGGTGGGTCTCTTGGAGACAACAATGCAGATGATTTCCTTCAAAGGGGTTTCTGATTGTAGCTGGAGTATGCAAAGGTGGTCATTCAGTCAGTCAGTTCAGTTATTCAGTCAGGACGAACGGAGAGAGATCCCCACACTTGGGTCAGAATCCAGATGCTTCTCTTTGCTGTTGCAGAGGAACACCAGCTTAAAACCACAAAGAGAGAGGGGGTGGTGGTGGTGAGTGGTGGGCTTGTCACATGACAGTCACCCAGTGATTCAAGCATGGTAGTTAGCAGTGTATTTCTTCTTGCTAAAAAGAACTGGCAGTTCCCTTATACTTCCTGGGTCTTGGTTCTTGCTGGCATGAGCAGACATTTCTTCTCCACCTCACAAGTCTTGCAATGTAGGATATAGTGTTGCAAATTAGGTGGCCATCTTAAACTGCTAACAAAGTCATCTTTTATCTGTTCCTTTTCAAATTTCTTTAAACAATGTAAATTCAGATCTCCAGTCAGCAGATTAAAGAAAATTATCATTCAACAAAGCACATTGGCATGACAAGTTTTTATATTACAAGTCTTAAACATGAATTCTTATTGTGTAATTCTTTAAATTGTTCTGTGGAGTTCATATCTCTTGTTTTAAAGTTAATGATTCAACTGAGTTCGTAACACAGTAAACAAGACAAACAGACTCCTCTTGCTCACCTTCTAGTAGCCACTTGCCTCCCCAGTACTCCCATTTGCATGGATGAGTGCAGCTCCAACAACACACAAGCAACTCGACATCAACCAGGACAAAGCAGTACACTTGATTGGCACCCCTTCCACCACCTTAAACATTCACTTCTGCACAGTGACAGCAGGGTGTACCATTTACAAGATGCAACTCGCCAAGGCTCCTTCAACAGCACCTTCCAAACTCATGACTTCTACCACCTAGAAGGACAAGGGCAGCAGGCACATGGGCACACCACAACCTGCAAGTTCCCCTCCAAGTCATATACCATTCTGATTCAAAACGATATCGCTGTTCCTTCACTGTTGCTGGGTCAATCGGCCTGGAACTTCCTCCCTAACAACACTGTTAGTATACCTACACCGTATGAACTGCGGCAATTCAAGAAGGCAGCTTGTCACCACCTTCACAAGGGCAATTAGTGATGGGCACTAAATACTGGTCTTGCCTGTGGCTCCCACATCCCATGAACGAATACTAAAAATACATAATGACATAGACAGAGCATTGAGGGCAGCAGAATTAAAAAAAGAAGTTTAATTTCAACATTTCAGTTTGTTAATTGCACCCATCTTGAATCCATCAGGTTGTGAAGAACTATGGCATCTGCCAATAGCCTGATGGAAAGCAAACATAGCACAAACAAGGCACTTTGCTTATTTGTATGCCTCATTACCACACCACATGGCACATTTGCTAACTCAGCCAATAGGAAGTTTCACTATTATACTCTTTGAGTGGACATTAGTCTTATTGGAAATAAACCAGCAAATCAATTGTAAAGCAGCCAATTACAGAGTTGATTTCCCCAGACTATTAGTGGCAAATTAACCTGTTATTGAAACAAGAGTGTATATCATCTGGCTCAATTACATCTTCTAAAAGTTTGATGTGCATTTAAAAAGACGGA
This sequence comes from Heterodontus francisci, assembly GCF_036365525.1. Lineage (NCBI taxonomy): Eukaryota > Metazoa > Chordata > Chondrichthyes > Heterodontiformes > Heterodontidae > Heterodontus > Heterodontus francisci. Next base: position 66,317,879 of record NC_090385.1, read on the forward strand.
AGCAAAAACAGTTCTACAGACCAAAGTTATGTAGTTCAGGTCTATATTGCATACTAAAGATAAATGTTTTTAAATTGCGATACCTGCAGATATATTAGTTGTTATCATTGCATCATCTTAAATCTTGCTTGAAATTCTTAAGCTAGAACCTTCTCAGAGTCATTTCATGAAAAATATCTGCATTACTAATTATAATGGAATATATTTTAAATTACTTAGTCTCAAGAGACGCTTCATAGAATCAAGGTCAAGCTGTTAAATCGAGAGAAGGTATGATGAATCTTTCATGGATTCATTACTCTAGTCTCTCTGCTTTTAATGTATAAAAATGTCAAAAATGAGAATAGCATAAAAGAAAATATTTGTTATTTTCTGTGTTAGCAAAGACATTTTATATCTGTAGTCGCAGATCATGAATCTAAGGTGCTATACGTGTCCCAGTCATATATAAAGCAATAGGGAAATGAAATTGGTCTTTGATGCTAGTGCTAAATGAGTGATAATAAACAACCTGTCCGATTTTTCTGTTCCATTGAAGTCAAGTCCATGTGGGATAAAACTCATCACCAGCTCATGATCGCTCATTTTATGCTACCCTCAAAGACCAATTTCACCCCACAAATCTTTAACATCCATATGTAATTCAAAATTATAGATGTTATACATTAGAAAATGGTGAATAAAATAAACAGATGCTGATGGCCAAAATTTGCTGTAGCTGCAATTGATTTATATCAGTCACTAGCGGTTTACTTTCTGTAAACAGATTGCCCTCCTGGCCAATATTTTGCATCTAGACCACGGGTCTTGCTCTTTCACTCCTTTAAAATATTGAAACACCTAACTTATTTTGTATTTTGGTTTGTTACCTCTTTTGTATCTCAGTGATTTGATGCATTATTGCTGTGGCCAGGGAACATTGGGTCTCAGTCTGTATTTACAGTGTTTTCTTCTTCTCAGAAAGAAAGACATCTCTTATAGCATCTTTCTTGACCTCAAGATGTCCCAAAGCACTTTACAGCCAATTAAGTACTTTTTTGAAGTGTAGTCACTGTTGTAATGTAGGAAATACTGCAGTCAATTTGGCCCAGGGAGGTCTTACAAACAGCAATGAGGTAATGACCAGATCAGCTGTTTTTTTTAAAGTGATGTTGACGGATAGATGTTGGCCAGGACAAAGCAGAAGAGAAGAAATGGCAAAGCAAAATAAAAGGGTTAGATTGAGTGAATAGTGTAGCAACTTCTCTAAAATATCAATGATTTATAACTATTGACATCAAAGCATCCCATGACTGATTACTGTAATAGAATGACCTGATAGCAGCACACAGGGAACAATTTCCATTTAAGTGAGTGGTCATTTTTTGTTTTACCATACTAGTCAATTAGTGCAATCTCCTTATACTCCCATTAATCCATCAAATAAGGTTCAATGTTTTTTTCACGACATAGATTTCCATGACAGCATCATATTCATGTTGTAATGACATGCAGGAATTCTCATTTTTTCAGATATACCTCTTAAGCTGAAAATATCTGAATCTTACAAATTGTTGCTTCACCCACCATTTAGATACTCTGGCACTGGTAAGCATCATTGTGGTGGTAGATTGGGCTTAGCTATGTTACCCTCTCCAAGAGCTGATCAGCACTCATGCCTAGATTTTCCTACTGGTGTTACTTTAATATTGTTGGCTACTCAAATAAGATAACTTGGTTACTGCTGAAATTAAATTCTAATTGTTAAAAACTAGCTGTCAAGACTCATATATGCATGAACAAAACCTAGTTAAGATACTGTAGAGTGACCAGCACTATTGTAACTGTACTCCAGCAAGGAGTAGACACCTTCCGGAGCAGAAGGGAGAAAATTGGTAAAGTTAAATACATCCGAGTTATCTCACATTTTTCATGCCAAGTAAATGCATTTGGTCATATATCAGCTCAAAGTCATCTCTGTTGATTTAGGTATTTGTGAAATTCTTTGAGGCCATGCTCATTTGTCGCGAAAGTGTTGGAAAAATGTAACAGAGTCTGAATTTCTTTGACAAGATACTTTGCCAAGTTCTCAGTTCCTCAAAAACACAGTGGTGCAGGGTAATGTTAAGTGATAGGGCAAGAAATGTAACAATTTCTCTTTAAGTTATGACTCCTTAATGGATTATAATTGCCATCCTGTACCTCACCCATTCCTCTTGTACAAACCTAAATGGTGAATGTGAGCAGACTGTTTGAACATACAGGGAGCAAAATTGTGAGGCTGAGTCCTGTCCTTAGAGAACCAGGTAGGTAGTGCAGGAGTCCCCTGATATGAACACACTTGCCAATTGGTTTTCCATTTTGGATACTGGTGAGGGTGATGGTTCCTCAGAGGAGTGCAGTCACAGCCAAGTTTGTGGCACCACAGGTGGCTCAGCTGCACAGGAAGGGAGGAAGAAGAGTGGAAGAGCAGCAGTGATAGGGGATTCGTTAGTTAGGGGAACAGGTAGGCATTTCTGCAGCAGTAAACGTGACTCCAGTATGGTGTGTTGACTCCCTGGTGCCAGGGTCAAGGATGTCACAGAGCGGCTACAGGACATTCTTCTGGGGGAGGGTGAACAGCCAGAGGTCATGGTTCACATTGGTACCAAAGACATAGGTAAGAAGGGGGAATGACATCCTAAAAGCAGATTTTAGGGAGCTAGGAAGGAGATTAAAAAGCAGCTCCTCAAAAGCAGTAATCTCAGGATTACTCCCAGTCCCACGTGCAAGTGAGCATAGGAAAAGGAGAATTGAACAATTGAACACATGGCTGGAGAACTGATGGGCATCAGATTTCTGAGACATTGGGACCAGTTCTGAGGCAGGAGGGACCTGTACAAGATGGTTGCATCTTAGCAGGACTGGGACAAATATCCTCGAAGGGAGATTTGCTAGTGCTGTTGGGGAGGGTTTAAACTAAATTGTCAGGGGTATGGGAACCTGAGAGGGAGCTCAGATTGGAGGGAAGCAAAACTGGTAACTTGTCAGGGGTGTGGGAACCAGCAGCAAGTATCAGAGAGGAATACCAAGATGCACAGAATACTGGGGGAGATAGATGGCACAAGAGTAGGGAATAATAAATTAGGTGGGGTCAGAGTAATGGAGAAAGTAATAAAGTCTGAATCAGGTTTAATGTGCATGTATGTGAATGCACAGAGTGTGGTTAATAAGATTGGTGAGGTACAGGTGCAGATTGCCATGTGGAAATGTTGTGGCTATAACAGAGACCTGACTCAAAGAAGGGCAGGGTGTTAAATATTTCTGGATACAAGGTGTTCAGAAAAGATAGGAAAGGGAAAAAAAGGGGGAGGGGTGGTAGTAGTGTAAAGGGCAGTGAGGGGCAAGAATTCTTAGAGTGTGTTCAGGAAAATTTTCTACAACAGTATGTTGCTAGTCCAACAAGAAAGGAGGCACTGCTAGACCTGGTACTTGGGAATGAGGTGGGCCAAGTGGATCAAGTATCAGTAGGAGAGCATTTAGGGGATAGTGATCATTCTATCATAAGGTTTAGGCTGACTATGGAAAAGGACAAAGAGCAATCCAGGGTGAGAATAATTAACTGGAGGAAGGCCAACTTCAGTGGGGTAAGGATAGAGCTGGGGCAAATAAATTGGAGTCAAAAGCTGGCAGGAAAACCGATAGATGAACTATTGATTTGACTACCTTCAAAGAAGAGATAGTTCGGGCACAGTCAAGGTATGGTCCCTCGAAGGGGAAAAGTGGGGCAAAAAAATCCAGAGCTCCCTGGATGACAAAAGAGGTAGAGATTAAGATAAAGAAGAAAAAGCGTGCTTATGACAGATGCAGGTAGGAAATACTATTGAGAACAAGGTTGAATATAGATGGTCCAGAGGTGAAGTGAAAAAGCAAATAAGAGAAGCAAAGAGAGAGCATGAAAAGAGACTAGCAACTAGCATTAAAGGAGATTCAAAGTTTTCTATAGGCATATAAAAATAATAAAAGGGTGATAAAAGGAGGAGTGGGGCCGATTAGAGACCAGAAAGGGGATTTACACATGGAGGCAGAGGGCATAGCTGAGGTATTAAGTTAATACTTTGCATCTGTCTTTAACAAGGAAAAAGATGCACCCCTGGAAATGTTGAAAGAGGAGGTACGTCAGACAGTAGAAGGGTTTAAAATTGATAAAGAGGAAGTATTAGATAGGCTGTCTGTACTTAAATTAGATAAAGCACCAGGACCAGATGAGATGCATCCAAGGTTAGTGAGGGATGTGAGGGTGAAATTGCAGAGGCACTGGCCATAATTTTTCAGTCTTCCTTAGACTTGGGGGTGGTGCCAGAGGACTGGAGAATTGCAAATGTTACACCCTTGTTCAAAAAAGGGTGTAAAGGTGAGTCCAGCAATTACAGGCCAGTCAGTTTAAATTCAGTGGTGGGAAAACCTCTAGACAAAATAATTTGGACATAATCATAGTTACATAGACAGATGCGAGTTAATTAAGGAGAGCAGCATGGACTTCTTAAGGGAAAATCATGTTTAACTAACTTGCTGGAGTTTTTTTGAGGAGGTAACAGAGGGTTGATGAGGGCAATGCTGTTGACATGATGTACATGGACTTTCAAAAGGCATTTGATACAGTGCCACACAACAGACTTGTGAGCAAACTTGTAGCTCATTGAATAAAAGGGACGGTAGCAAAATGGTTATGAAATTGGCTGAGTGACAGGAAACAAAGAGTAGTGGTTAATGGATGTTTTTCAGGCTGGAGGAAGATTTGCAGTGGAGTTCCCCAGGGATCAGTGTTGGGACCCTTTCTTTTCCTAATATATATGAATTACTTAGACCTTGGTGTACAGGGCACAATTTCAAAGTTTGCAGATGATACAAAACTTGGAAGCATTGTGAACTGTGAGGATAGTGTAGAACTTCAATAGGACATAGACAGGTTTGTGGAATGGGCAGACAGGTGGCAGATGAAATTCAATGCAGAGAAATGTGAAGTGATTCATTTTGGTAGGAAGACCATGGAGAGACAATATAAAATAAAGGGCACAATTCTAAAGGGAGTGTAGGAGCAGAGGGACTTAGGTGTATATGTGCATAAGTCATTGAAGGGGGAAGGACAGGTTGAGAGAGCGGTCAATAAAGCATACAGTGTCCTGGGCTTTATTAATAGGGGCATAGAGTACAAGAGCAAGGAAGTTATGCTGAACTTGTATAAGACACTATTTCAGCCTCAGATGAAGTATTGCATCCAGTTCTGGGCACCGCATTTTAGGAAAGATGTGAGGGCATTGGAGAGAGTACAGAAAAGATTCACGAGAATGGTTCCAGGGATGGGGAATTTCAGTTATGAAAACACAGTGGCGCAGTGGTTAGCACTGCAGCCTCACAGCTCCAGCGACCCAGGTTCGATTCTGGGTACTGCCTGTGCGGAGTTTGCAAGTTCTCCCTGTGACCGCGTGGGTTTTCGCCGGGTGCTCCGGTTTCCTCCCACAAGCCAAAAGACTTGCAGGTTGATAGGTAAATTGGCCATTATAAATTGCCCCTAGTATAGGTAGGTGGTGAGGATGTGAGAAGGTAATGGGATTAATGTATAAATGGGTGGTTGATAGTCGGCACAGACTCGGTGGGCTGAATGGCCTCCTCCTGCACTGTAACGATTCTGTGACTCTTAGCTGATGTCTACATGCATGAAATTTCCAGAAGAATTCCCTCCTAAATCTTGGAAAAATCTGAAGCTAATTGCAGAACTCCCAGAGTCATCCCATTTGAAATCAGATAAAGTATCACAATATTAGGTACCAGACTTGGAAATATTCTACTCTGTAGGGTTGATACTGACTACTTTCATACTTGACCCATTTGGGTGCTTAATGGCTTTTCTATAATTTCAGTGTTAAATCCAAATTTGCACATTTGCCATTTCAAGAACATAAGAAATAGGAGCAGCAGTAGGTCAATCAGCCCCACAAGTCTGCTCCACCATTCAATAAGATCATGGCTGATCTGATCATGGCCTCAACACCATTTTCCTGCCTGCCCCCCATAACCCTAGACTCCCTTGTGGTTCAAAAAAATCTGTCTAACTCAGCCTTTAATATATTCAATGACCCAGCCTCAACTGCTCTCTGAGGTAGAGAATTCCAAAGTTTAATGACCCTCTGAGAGAACAAAATCCTCCTCATTACCATCTTAAATGGGAGACCCCCTTGTTCCCCCTAGTTCTAGATACCCCCACAAGGGGAATCTTCTTCTCAGCATCTACCCTACCAAGACCCTCAGAATCTTGTATGTTTCAATAAGATCACATCTCATTCTTCTAAACTCCAATGAGTACAGGCCCAACCTGCTCAATCTTTCCTCATAAGACAACCCCTTCATCTCAGGAATCAACTTAATGAAACTTATCTAAACTGCCTCAAATGCAAGTATATCTCTCAAATAAGGAGAGCAAAACTGTACGCAGTTTTAGAGTACACACTCTAGGTATGGTCTCACCAATGCCCTGTACAGTTTTAGCAAGACTTTTCTACTTTTATACACCATCCCTCTTGCAATAAAGGCCAACATTTCATTTGCCTTCCTAATTACGTGCTGAACCTGCATACTAACTTGTTTTGATTCATGTACGAGGGCAACCAGATCCCTCTATACCGCAGCATTCTGCAGTCTCTCTCCATTTAAATAATATTCTGCTTTTATATTCTTCCTACCAAAGTGGATAACCTCACATTTTCCCACATTATATTCCATTTTCCTAATTTTGCCCGCTCACTTAACCTATCTCTCCCTTTGCAGATTCTTTGTGCCCTCCTCACAACTTGCTTTCCCACCTATCTTTGTATCATCTGCAAATATGGCTACAATACACACTGTCCCTTCATCCAAGCATTAATATGGACCGTACATTGTTCAGCCCCAGCACTGATCCCTGTGGCATCCTTCTAGTTACAGTTTGACATATGGAAAATGATCCATGTTTCCTGACTCTCTGTTTCCTGTTCGTGAGCTAATCCTCCATCCATGCTAATATAGTTACCCCCAACACCATGATCTCTTATCTTGTGCAGTAACCTTTCACGTGGCATCTTATCAAATGCCTTTTGGAAATCCAAATACACTACATATACTGGTTCCCCTTTATCTACCCTGCTTGTTACATCTTCAGAGAACCCTAATAAATTTGTCAAACTTACCATATATAAATGACTTGGATCTTGGAATACAAAGTAGAATTTCAAATTTGCTGATGATACCAAACTTGGAGAAGTGGCAAACAGTGAGGTTGATATGAAACACCTGCAACAGGACATAGATAGGCTAGCAGAATAGGCAGACAAGTGGCAGATGGAATTTAATATGGACAAATGTGAGGTGATGCATTTTGGCAGAAGGGATAGGGTGAGGCAATTCTAATGAGTGCGCAGGAAAAGAGGGAGCTTGGGGTGCATGTATATCGATCTTTGAAGGTGGCAAAGCATATGGGATCCTGGGCTTTATAAATAGAGGCATTGAGTACAGGAGCAAAAAACTTATGCTGAACCTTTATAGAGCTCTGGTTAGGCCCCAAGTGGAATATTGCATCTAGTTTTGGTCACCACACTTTAGGAAGGATATGAGGGTTCCTGAAAAGATGCAGAGGAGATTTAACAGAATGGTTCCAGGGATGAGGGATTTTTAGCTACAAAGTTAAATTTGAAAAACTGAGTTTGTTCTCCCTGGAGCAAAGGAGATTGAGGGGAGATTTAATAGAGGTGTACAAGATTGTGACAGGCTTAGATAAGTTAGACAAGGAAAAACTATGCCAATTAATTGTTGGTACAAGGACTAGAGGACACAGATTGAAGGCTTTGGACAAGAGATGCAGGGGGAAGATGAGGAAGAACTTTTTTCACGCAGCGAGTGGTAATGACTTGGAACTTTCTGCCCACGAAGGTGGTGGAAGCAGAAACAATCAATGATTTCCAAAGGAAATTGGATGGACACTTGAAGGAAATAAACGTGCAGGGCTACGAGGATTGAGTGGGACTGACTGGATTGCTCCATGGAGAGCAGGTATGGACTCAATGGGCCAAATGGCCTCCTTCTATGCTGCAAATGACTCTATGGCTCGATAATTTTATTAAATGAATATGCAAAAATAAAATGAACTGCTCTTTTCAGTCATTCACAGATATACAATGAGTTATTAGTCCAATAACAAACATAATAATTTATATTATATACACATACACACACACTGAGATGGATGAACTTGCTCTGAAGAAGTGGAGGTCTGGACTCCCTACCAATTAGGCAATAAGCAGAGTGCCATGCAGGAAAAGGTATTGGCTCCAAGTCTTGGTGCCCTCCAATGTTGAGCCTGCTGGAATATGTTCCTGTGCTATCTTCTCCAGTAAAGTAGGATTTTTGGTGCTGTTGCTAGCACTGAATGCCATCAGTATGACAACTTGAGATTTTGAAATATATTTCCAATTTCTAAATGATTAACTGTGGATGACTCTAGCAGAATTCTGTGTTTATACTTTACTTACTGTACTACTCCATGGCCTCAATTCCAAATGTGTGGATTATCTGGATTGGACGAGCTATATTCGTGACTCACATCTTGCTAATTTGGGATTGTACTTAAGACCTTTAATGAGCAGCTTTACAAAAAGATGAGCATGAACCTGCTTGCAAAAATACAATAAGAGTAAATGAGATCAGAGGTGGAATGTGTGGTATTCTCAGGACTGAAGTAAGGTTCAGCCAAGTTTAGTAAGAGATACAAGACTGCATGCTGTTGAAAAACAATGGATTCTTCTTTATTCTTTTACTTGCACTTTCCAGCCCCTCTGCTGACCTATGTGTGTGTATTGTCATGGCCCTGTAGTTTTTTAGGGGGGGGGGGGGAATATGCAATTTGCCTTTAAGGTTTGCAGAGGATCAGTATTGCTTTAAGAACTGGCAATCCTCAGGAATTATAGAAAGGTGCATTTTTGGTTGCCATTAGAAACAGCCATTTGGAGACTGCGATTCAAAGAGTGCATTCTTGTTACCATAGATACAGCCCCTGGGAGTGAGTAGCAAGTGATACATTCGTTACAATTCAATTTTGAACTGGCTTTTAGTTGAAGATAGCTTGTTCTAACAGAACACACAGACAAAGGATGCAGACAGCTGTGGTGTTTAGCCCACCTGAAAAAGAGATCTCAACCCATTTAAACTGAAGGAATAGGATTTTAGTCTGTTTAATTATTATCTCTCAAAATTTTAAAAAAAGGTCAAGCCAAAACAGAGATCTCTGGTAATTTAAATTGAAGAAAGGGAACTTAGACTGTGACAATCTTTTATCCCTCAAAAACTGTAAAGTCAGATTGATTCTGTTGAAAGTGTTTGCAAGTCGGTAATTGTTGAAATTCGCTGGAGAATGAAAGCATCATTCTGTGAGGACATCAAGCAACATTGGACTGTAAATTTGCAAGGACTCTATTTTTTTCTATTTTAAATGTTGTTTATATCTTCATAGTGTTTAAGAATTTAGTTCTTCTAATTAAAGAGTTAATTTGTTGATTTAAAGACGCCTGGTTTGGTCCGCTTCATTCGGAGGTTAATAGATGGTACAATTTGGCTGGGTCTGTCTTTAATTTGGAAAGTTTTAAATGATATGTTAGGTGATCTGTGGAGCAACAGGATTGAATCAGAATTGTATATTTTGATTGGGGGCTTTGACTGGAACGGTCAGTCGTAACAGTATGGTAGCCTCAAATACACAATGCAATTTTCAAAACACTACAGAATGGAGTATGAAATGTTCTTGCTGTTAGTATCATGATACCATGACATATCAATCCTTAGCATTGCAGGAAAATATTACATTCTGCTCCCTGGATCTTTTACATGGAAATTTGAAAATTCATTCGAAATGAAATCTAACCAAACTTTCACTACTATTGATTCCAGCACACTTACCAAAATCAATAAATAATATTAAAGCATTTCAAGTTGATTTTAAAATATAAAAATAGCTGCAAATGAGATTGATTTGCCATTTTGGGACTCCTTTATTTATAATTATTATGCAAAGTACAATCAATGTAACTGAATGTAATTGCTATAAAGGTAATATCTATGTTTGGACCAGTTAAAATAATTCACATTATTGAACAGGATTTTCACAGAATGCTTACAGCACAGAAGGAGGCCATTCAGCCCTTCATGTCTGTACCAGCTCTCTATCACCTTAAATCGGTGTCCCCTGGTTCTTGACCTTTCTGCCAATGGGGACAGTTTCTCTTTATCTACTCTGTAACTAAGATATTGAAGCTTTTGTGAATTAAGAATTTCTTATTTAATTGTTACACTGATTTTCTTGACATATATATTAATGGCCTAGATTTGGGTATGCAAGGCACAATTTCAAAATCCTCTCTCAACTTTCTCATCTTCAAGGAAAACAAACCCAGCCTCTTCAATCTATCCACGTAACTGAAGTCCCTCATCCCTGGAACCATTCCCGTAAATCTTTTCTGCACCCTCTCTATAGCCTTCACATCCTTTGTAAAATGTTGTGCCCAGAATTGGACATAATACTCCAGTTTTATAAAGGTTCATCATTACTTCCTTTTGGGCTTTTACCTGCTTTTGTACTCTCTTTTTTTGAAAAATTCAGGATTCTTTATGCATTTTAAACCACTATCTCAAACTTCCTGCCACCTTCAATGATTTGTGTGCATATACCCCCAGTGTCTCTGTTCCTGCACCCCGTTTAGAAGGACGCTCTTTATTTTATATTACCTTTCCTTGTTCTTCCAAAATGTACCACTTCACACTTCTCTGCATTAAATTTCATCTGCATACTTGCGCCCATTTGCCAGCTTGTCAATGTTCTCTTGAAGTCTATCATTATCCTCCCCACTGTTCACAACACTTCCACACTGTGTCATCTGCAAATTTTGAAACTGTGCCCTGCACACCCAAGCCTAGGTCATGAATAGCTGTGAAGAAAAGCAGTTTCACAATTAAATATGAAATTCTTGATTTTCACAAGCTTCAGTACCTTTAAATTAGAAAACTCTGTCAGCTTGTCTTAATCTTAACTTCTCATTTTTTACAAGTTCTTTCATGTTTGTCTTGATATAGATTGAATGCCACATTATTCATAGAACAATGAGCTGATATCATTATTCGTGGCCATTAGATGCAAAGGAGGGAAAAATCTCATTATGTTTGTTGTGGAAGCCAGCAGTACAAATTATTTTAGTGTTGACAAAATATACTTCATATTTATGAGTTTGCAATTTTCTTCTGTAAATATCTTTTCTCAATCTGACTAATATTTCAGCTCCCGTCATTGCACAATATCAGTATTTTTCAGTCCCCTTCATTCAATCTTTATTACACAGTATCAGTACTTTATATTTCCCACTGTTTTCAAGTACACAGTAGTTTCTGACCAGACACTGCTACTGGTCATAGCCTATGCTGTGAGGATTACTCTGTTAATATACAAATACAGAAGATTTCAGAAGTTTTTATGCTGATGTGATACATTTTTCAGCAGAAGGTTGGGCTGGTTGCTGAACAAGCACATGCCATCTTTAGGTTTTTGATGTAATAGTATTTTGAAAATGATCCCAAGCCTTTAGGGCTGTTCATTCTGATCTACTATCAATACTGTGGAATATTTTACAAGTTGCTACACTTTGATCTGTTCCTTTCTCTTTCTACAATATCCTAATAGCACGATGATCAAGAGAACAAACCACAAAAAAAAAACATAATTTACATCATGCACACAATTCCACAGAAAAGCTCAGTTATGTACAACACATCATTTCATTTTTTTTAGATTAGAGATACAGCACTGAAACAAGCCCTTCGGCCCACCGAGTCTGTGCCGAACATCAACCACCCATTTATACTAATCCTACACTAATCCCATATTCCTACCAAACATCCCCACCTGTCCCTATATTTCCCTACCACCTACCTATACTAGTGACAATTTATAATGGCCAATTTACCTATCAACCTGCAAGTCTTTTGGCTTGTGGGAGGAAACCGGAGCACCCGGAGAAAACCCACGCAGACACAGGGAGAACTTGCAAACTCCACACAGGCAGTACCCGGAATCGAACCCGGGTCCCTGGAGCTGTGAGGCTGCAGTGCCAACCACTGCGCCACTGTGCCGCCCCTCATGTGCATAGAATACTCATCAGTGCAATAGAACTCAAACTGGCTGAAGTGTGAAAACTGGACTACATGCCTAGATTAGTTCTGATAAATTCTCATTCTTCTGAGTTTGGTCATCTAGTTCTAGGTCTGATTAAGACCTTACCTTTTCTAGTTGTGTTTTGGTGGCCATTCTGAAAGGATGAATGACCCAGATTTTTTTTTAAAGGTAATGAAGTTTTTCTGTTGTCATTACTCCACTGAAACTGACAGCAACTTCTGGGGCTCAATTTTCAGGTCCCGCTGGGGGCAGGAATGGAGGTGGGCAGGGATGAAAATACTGGCGCCAGGTGGCATGCTGGTTTCCCAAAGCCATTCCTGGTGCTGGTGGTTTTCACCAGGGTGGGGGTAGGGTGGCCCGGAGAACCCACCCGATCCATTAACAATGCCAATTAAGATGGTTAAGGAGCTCATTGAGAGCTTGTTAAGTGGCATGTTCTGATCTTGATGGGGGTGCATATGCTTGGGCAATGCAGGGCGTCGCCATCCTCCCGACATCGTGGGCCCATAAAAGAAGGGAACAGGGCTGTCAAACATAATTGGGGGGTCAGTTGAGCACATGGAAAAGAACAGCTGGCAATGGGGGCATGGGCCTCAGATTTCAGGTTCAGTGGCAATGAGGAGCAACACCCTCCGCAGGAAGGGCGGAGACCTAGGCATCAGTAGGGCACAGGAGAAGTACCAGGAGCAGGATCGACATAGAGGCCATACCCTGAGTGTAGGATCTACTGGCCAAGAAGACGCTACCTTGAGATGACTGAGAACCAGTGCCACAGGAGGCTGCAACTCTCCAGGCAGATGGTCAAAGATTCTCATCGCTGAAGACCGAAAACCTCGCAGCACTGGTCGCCAGGCCCTGCCAGTAGCCATTAAAGTCATAGTGGCCTTGAACTTCTTAGTTTCTGGCTTCTTCCAAAGATCAGCTGCACACCACTGCATCTCACACATCACTGAAGCACTGTTTGTGAGAGGTGGACAGTACGTTCTATTCTAGACAGATGGGGCCTCACAGGCACAAAGCGGAGTGGATTTTGCCTCCGTTACTGGATTCCTCCATGTGCAGCGCATCATTGATCGCGCCCACATGGACATCAAGGCACCCAGTAACCAGCCAGTGAGATCCATCAACAGGCAGAGCATCCATTCCCTCAACGTTTTTTAAAAATTCATTTATGGGACGTGGGCGACGCTGGCCAGGCCAGCATTTATTGCCCATCCCTAATTGCTCTTGAGAAGGTGGTAGTGAGCTGCCTTCTTGAACCGCTGCAGTCCATTTGGGGTAGGTATACCCATGGTGCTGTTAGGAAGGGAGTTCCAGGATTTTGACCCAGCGACAGTGAAGGAACGCCGATATAGTTCCAAGTCAGGATGGTGTGTGACTTGGAGGGGAACTTGCAGGTGGTGGAGTTCCCATATATTTGCTGCCCTTGTCCTTCTAGTTGGTAGAGGTCGTGGGTTTGGAAGGTGCTGTCTGAGGAGCCTTGGTGCATTGCTGCAGTGCATCCTGTAGATGGTACACACTGTTGCCACTGTGTGTCGGTGGTGGAGGGAGTGAATGTTTGTAGATGGGGTGCCAATCAAGCGGGCTGCTTTGTCCTGGATGGTGTCAAGCTTCTTGAGTGTTGTTGGAGCGGCACCCATCCAGGCAAGTGGACAGTATTCAGCACACTCCTGATTTGTGCCTTGTAGATGGTGGACAGGCTTTGGGGAGTCAGGAGGTGACTTACTCGCCTCAGGATTCCTAGCCTCTGACCTGCTCTTGTAGCCACGGTATTTATATGGCTAGTCCAGTTCAGTTTCTGGTCAATGGTAGCCCCTAGGATGTTGATCGTGGGGAATTCAGCAATGGTAATGCTGTTGAATGTCAAGGGGAGATGGTTAGATTCTCTCTTGTTGGAGATGGTCATTGCCTGGCATTTGTGTGGCGCGAATGTTACTTGCCACATATCAGCCCAAGCCTGGATATTGTCCAGTTCTTGCTGCATTTCTGCATGGACTGCTTCAGTATCTGAGGAGTCACGAACGGTGCTGAACATTGTGCAATCATCAGCGAACATCCCCACTTCTAACCTTATGATTGGGCCCAGGACACTACCCTGAGGAACTCCTGCAGTGATGTCCTGGAGCTCAGATGATTGACCTCCAACAACCACAACGCTAGGTATGACTCCAGCCAGCGGAGGGTTTACCCCCTGATTCCCATTGACCTCAGTTTTGCGAGGGCTCCTTGATACCTTATTCGGTCAAATGCTGCCTTGATGTCAAGGGCAGTCACTCTCACCTCACCTCTTGAGTTCATCTCTTTTGTCCATGTTTGAACCAAGGCTGTAATAAGGTCAGGAGCTGAGTGGCCCTGGCGAAACCCAAACTGAGCGTCACTGAGCAGGTTATTGTTAAGCAAGTGCCGCTTGATGGCACTGTTGATGACACCTTCCATCACTTTACTGATGATTGAGAGGAGGCTGATGAGGCGGTAATTGGCCGGGTTGGACTTGTCCTGCTTTTTGTGTACAGGACACACCTGGGCAATTTTCCACATTGAAGGGTGGATGCCAGTGTTGTAGCTGTACTGGAACAGCTTGGCTAGGAGTGCGGCAAGTTCTGGAGCACAGGTCTTCAGTACTATAGCCGGAATATTATCAGGGCCCATAGCTTTTGCAGTATCCAGTACCTTCAGTTGTTTCTTGATATCACGCGGAGTGAATCGAATTGGCTGAAGTCTGGCATCTGTGATGCTGGGGACTTCAGGAGGAGGCCGAGATGGATCATCAACTCGGCACTTCTGGCTGAAGACTGTTGCAAATGCTTCAGCCTTATCTTTTGCACTGATGTGCTGGGCTCCCCCATCCCCACCTCCTCCAGTTAGTTGTTTAATTGTCCACCACCATTCACGGCTGGATGTGGCAGGACTGCAGAGCTTCGATCTGGTCCGTTGGTTATGGGATCGCTTAGCTCTGTCTATCGCATGCTGCTTACGCAGTTTGGCACGCAGATAGTCCTGTGTTGTAGCTTCACCAGGTTGACACCTCATTTTGAAGTATGCCTGGTGCTGCTCCTGGCATGCCCTCCTGCACTCTTCATTGAACCAGGGTTGGTCTCCTGGCTTGATGGTAATGGTAGAGTGGGGGATATGCTGGGCCATGAGGTTCACGATTGTAGTTGAGTACAATTCTGCTGCTGATGATGGCCCACAGTGCCTCATGGATGCCCAGTTTTGCATTGCTAGATCTGTTCGAAATCTATCCCATTTAGCACGTTGATAGTGCCGCACAACACGACGGACGGTACGCTCAGCTTGTCTGTGACCACAACAAGAGCTTCCTTCATGTGTGTGCTCACATTCCTGGCAGCTGCCATGACTCTTTCATCTTTGACCAGGCCAGCCTGCAACAACTCTTCGCTCCACTCCTCAAACTCCGTGGATGGATTCAAGGGATATCGCTTGAAGAGATGGCTACTCACCCCTCTATGGGAGCCCAAGAGAGAGGCACAGTAGTGCTACAACTGAAGCAATCTGCTGAGTAGGACAACCATTGAGCAGGCCATCGAACTTCTGAAAATGCATTTCTGGTGCCTGGACTGGTCGGGTGGCAACCTCCAATACACTCTTGCAAGGATCCCGCTCATGTTGTGGTGTGCTGCATTCTCCACAACATGGACCTCCAGAGAGGAGTGGACCTTGAAGATGGTGAAGCCCTTGAAGGAGACAACTGATCAGAGGAAGAGGAGGAGGAAGAGGAGGCAGAGGCGAGGGTGCAGAACACGGAGGTGCCCTGGCTGCACAGGGAGGTGCCCAAGGCTCGTTCAGGGCTCAAGGGTCTCATCAGGATGCCATTAACATCAGGAATCATCTGATTCAGGCTCATTTCGAGTGAGCCTCTCTGACATAAGGGGGATACAAAGGGATATAGATAGGTTAAGTGAATGGGCAAAGACCTGGCAAATGGAGTATAATGTGGGAAAGTGGTAAATTGTCCTCTTTGGCAGGAAGAATAAATAAGAAGCATATTATCTAAATGGTGAGAGATTGCAGAGCTCTGAGATGCAGAGGGATCTGGGTCTCCTAGTGCACGAATTGCAAAAGGTTAGTATGCAGGTACAGCACGTAATTAGGAAAGCTAATAGAATGTTATCGTTTATCGCAAGGGGAATTGAATACAAAAGTAGGGAGGTTATGCTTCAGCTGTGCAGAGCATTGGTGAGACCACATCGGGAATACTGTGTAAAGTACTGGTCTCCTTATTTAATGAAGGATGTAAATGCGTTGGAAGCAGTACAGAGAAGATTTACTGGACTAATACCTGGAATGGGCGGGCTGTCTTATGAGGAAAGATTGGACAGGCTCGGCTTGTATCCATGGAATTTAGAAGAGTAAGAGGCGACTTGATTGAAGCATATAAGTTCCTGAGGGGTCTTAACAGGGTGGATGTGGAAAGTATGTTTCCTCTCGTGGGAGAATCTAGAACTAAGGGTCACTGTTTAAAAACAAGAGAGCCACCCATTTCAGACAGAGATGAGGAGAACTTATTTCTCAGACGGTTGGGAATCTTTGGCATCCTCTTCCTCAAAAGGCGGTGGGAGCAGAGTCTTTGAATATTTTTAAGGCAGAGGTAGATAGATTCTTGATAAGCAAGGGGGTGAAAGGTTATTGGGGGTAGGTGGAAATTTGGAGTTATCAGTTTAGCCATGAACTTATTGAATGGCGGAGCAGGCTCGAAGGGCCAAGTGGCCTACTCCTAATTCGTATGTTCCTATGTTCGTATGACCCAGGAGGAATGGCATGGTCCAAAATTCACTCTGAGCTGCCTGTGTTAACACTGGCATTGAAGACGCAACCTGGAACATTTAAACTCCTATCAACAATGAATGATGCACATCCGCCCAAAGGTTTCACCATCAACTTTGATAGACCTTGCTCGCCCTCACCACTTGATACCTCTTTTCTTGACCCCACCATTCAAACAGTACAACGTTACAGGTAGAAGACACCCCTGTGACCGACTCAATGCTCTGCCTGATGGGGTGGTCTTGACTTGCAGCTGAGATGTATGTGGTGGTCGTCCTCATCGTGGAGTTGCCTGCTGGGGCACATCCAGAGGCTGCTGCATCTGAACAATTGCGAGAGCAGCCTCCATCACTGGGCCCTGCTGAGCAGATGTTCCCTCAATCAGAAGGACCAAGGAGGCCAAAGATAATGATGCTGCCCCATAGGGTATAGAACCCTCATCCTCCTCAGTGACAGCCTCAGCCCTGGGCTGGTGCTCTGGATGGTAGGAGGGGAACACCAGCTGGTGTAAAACAGGCATCTCTTACAAACATCTCTGCCCCATCAGTGTTGCTGATCGGTGTGGCATGCATTCCGTGTACTTCTGTACGCAGTTCCTGCATGCACTCCAAGTACTGCTGCATTTGGCTCTCCATGAGGTTAGCTACTCTCTCAATGGAGGAGCTCATGCACTCAAAGCCCTGAACCATGGTGGTGCACAAGAGCTGGATGGACTCCTCCATTGTCAGCCTGTGACCCCACATTGCCTCAGGAACCTCTGACATGTGGGAGCACAGCTGTGCTGTTGGTCTAGGTAGAACCTCCTTTCCAGTGACTCCCGAGGCCCTGCATCTATGCTAAGCTGAGTGGGGCTGTGTCTGTCCTTCATCTTTCAAGGGGGACTAATGCCATGGTCACATTTGCAAAGACCATACAGGACTTGCATGTCGATAAGCAATGCTGTATCCATGTGCTCATTTGACATTGCTAGCCTATTCATCAATGTACCACTTAAGGAAGCCATAGATATTTACACTACAGCACTATATCATGGTGATCAAACCTGCTAGCATTGTGTGAATCAGTATTCATTGAACTTATGAAGTCTGCAACTCGAGCCGTTGAGTTCAGCTTTAACGACACCATGTATGCCTAAATGGATGGTGTTGCCATGGGATCCCCTCTAGGCCCAGCTCTCACAACATCTTTGTTGGGTTCCATGAGAAACGTGTCTTTGAGGGAATGACACCTAACCTCCTACCTCTTGCATATTTCCGATATGTAGACGATACACTTGCTATATTTGAATCTGCAGCTGCATGCAAGGATTTCCTTACACATCTTAATGGGTTCTGCAGCAGCCTCTGGATGTGCTCAAATTCACCTTTGAAATAGAGCAGTCAAATGAGCTCCCTTTCCTTGATGTACTAGTTGAGAAATCTGCGAAGGGGTTCTCTACCACGGTTTACCGCAAACCTACCTTCACTGGTCAATACACACATTGGGATTCTTTCAGTTCCACACGCTATAAGATTGTCCTTATTGACAACCTCATAAAAAGGGCCCTAGCTCACCATGCAAGCTTGCTGCTGAAATAGGGCAAATCAATGGCATCTTGCATGACAATGTCTACGCTGATCAGATCATTTCTCGCTGCATATCATGCAAACTTATGAACGGGCCTAAGGCCGTCATTTTTGGCCCTGAAAAGTGCCCTGTCTACCTCAGATTACTCTGGAAGGGTAATGTATCCCAAAATTTGAGCAACAGATGAAGCTAGCTGTTTCACGCTGCTACTATGCAGTAGCACACGTGTGGTGTTCGCCTCTAGCAGGATGCTGCCATCAAGCCAAAAAGACGTTATGCCTATCACACAAATGAGTAACGTGATATATGAATTTCAATGCCAGTGTGATGCTAGGTATTTTGGCGGCACATCCAAATGACAGGTAGATCATATAAAACAACATGTCCCTTCTGCTGTTTGCACCAGTCAGAGTACAGACTGTACCCAACCAGCCCGTGCTTGCAAAACTCAAAGAACATGTACACACATTGTGCCTGTTTCAGCTAAACAAAATAAGTGACAGCCATTCACTGGTTCATTGATCAAGGCATTGCCCTGAGCAATCAGAGTCAAGCTGCCTGGTTTAAATTTCAAACAGATCTTGGCAGTTTATGGTTAGTCACCATAAACTGGTGCATTCTCCATGGCAACGCCTCTACCAATCAGCACTCTCTTCTCATACAGTCTAAATTTGTTGCTTCCCTTACATTGGTATTCTTGCGAATTGTCCTGATGAATGCAAGACGAAAAGCTTTGACAAAATGTCTCTATTTTCAGCAATAGTCATAATTACTGCCCTCACTGGCCCTAAGAAGCTAATTTCCTATTTGTAGAATGTCAACTTCTCTATAACGATTTTAAAAAATCCACATTTTTTGTAAAGTATATTTTTTAGATGTTTGTTTATTTTAGCTTCTATCTTAATCCAATCATAAACATTTACATTTATTTTACTATCTGAAAATTTAAATTATAAGTGAAGGATACTATTTGCTTTTAACTTCCTGGTTTGCTGTGTATGAATAGTTCAACATGACTGGCTGGCATCACTGCTGCTGCACAAAAATCACTCCTTGGCTTGGCACCAGTTTCAAATTAACATTGGGAAAGGGGCAAACCACATCACAGTGATCAGCTTTCTTTGAGGTCACGGCAAGTGCTCTTGCTTCGCTACTGACTGCAAAATTCAGCCTATTATAATCCTGTTGTTGTGTGTGCTTCATGAAGATTGATTTCATTTGGACTTATTGACATTTCATGCTTTGTGATTTGTTTTGCACAATGTGTTTAGCTGTGGAGTTCTTCTTTATATTGTGAAACTAATTCTTTTTTAAACTGTAATATATTTAGCACTTAAAGCCCACCGTTCTAAATATTAGATGTTCTGACTGTCTAACACTAACATGGCCAATTTCACTCTTATTTCAGGTGTAGCAGTACTTGAAGGACCAATGTATGCAGTTGGTGGACACGATGGATGGAGTTACCTTAACACAGTAGAAAGATGGGATCCACAAGCTCGTCAGTGGAACTATGTTGCTAGCATGTCAACTCCAAGAAGCACGGTGGGAGTTGCAGCATTAAATGGCAAGTAAGTAGCTTCATTGCAGATGGGCTGAGTTAAATCTTTGCATTGACTCACAAAAGAAATTACACATAACACTTTTCAATAACATACATTTAAATTAAACTCAATAAATGTACTTAATGCTAGATGATACGATGTTTCGAATTTTGTGGTCAATGGCGAAGTGATGGCACTCACCATTGACCTCGAAGAAAGCTGCCCACAAAGATCTATTGATCTCTGTGGCGTAGACTTCCCCTTTCCCGATGTTAATTTGAATCCGATGCCCAGCCAAGGGGAACTCCAAGCATCCAGCAACAGTGATGCCATCAAGCAGTGGTAAGCAGCCAAACACATTGAAGAATTCTTATGGACAGCAAACCAGGAAGTAAAATGCGTCGATTATTCTTCACTTTCTATAAATTTTACTGAGAGCAAAATAAAGATTGGGATATACACTTAGAAGCTGCAATATCATAAACAAACTTAACCTTTTTTACTATATAAAGGAAACTATGGAATTTTTATTTGAAATTACACAAATATAAAATTAGTTTTCATGGCCAGATAAGTTGGTCAGCGCTAGTTATGACTTAGTGCACCATTAAAAATCCAGTTACACCTCACTAACAAGGTGTAACTTTTTCAGGGGTTTAACAGCGATATTAAGCATAAAAGGCAAAATTCTCATCAGTTAAATGATTGCTAATGACTACTGTTTGCGGGCACTTTAACGGCGCAATATGTGGAGGAGCAGAGTATCACAGCAACTGCTGAAATACATGTTTAACTATGCAAGTGCAGATGCTCGAAGTTGCTATCAGTTTCACAGGCTAATGATGGCAAACGCTAAAGTTTTCATCATTATTACAACCATACAATCCGGACCATTAATCATTGTGCTGCAGAAAACGTCAATCGGACTGAAAGCGTGGATTCATTATACTGGATAATGCTCCAACTTCTGATTTAAAGAAAAATTGCAAAAGTGTTGGAATTTTGAAACAAGAAGTGCTGGAAGTACACAGCAAATCAGTCAGCAGCTGAAAAGATACATTAATGTTGTGTCCAGACCCTGCTGTAGGACTCGCAGACAAAAAGGCCCCATTATAGGACTGAACAATGCAAAAGGGCTGGGTGAGGAACAGTAGGTAGGTATCAAGGTTAAAAAAAACTGGAAAGAAGGATGTTATAGAAAGATCACCTTTAGAGACAGAAAAAAGGAATGAAAATAAATAGATATGGGAATTGTTAAGTAAGGCAGTGAAAAGCATGGGAAAGACAAGCTGGCTAATTTGTGCTAATAGCCTGAGGCTACCTTTGGGTATCTTCAGCACTATTTAAATTTTTTCCCTCAGAGGGGCTGATTCAAATGGCTCTTCTCCACAGACGCAACATTCATCCACTCAAAATGTTTTAATATTTGATGTGCTGAATATTTATTTGAAGACACATTCGAAATCCATTTTAAGAAGAGTGCACGACATCCAAATAGCAGCTTTTTCAGACACCCCAGTTTATGGAATATTAAAAAAAATGGGGGAGGAATGAAGTGATATGTGGATGGGAGAAAGATGAGTGAGAGAGCAACAATTGATGTTTTGCAGACTGCCCAGGGGAAGAATGAGATTCAGTTATTGAAGTATGCATTAGTGGAGTGTAGGAAATCAAAGATAGAAAGGCCACTGCAGGAGTTGGAAGAGGAGTTGAAAGGGAGGTCTGGATTACAACGCAGCCATCAATGTAACAGAGGAAGGTGTGAGGGAGGGGGCTACAATAGTATTGTAATAGTGAAAGTTCCACATATCCTATAAAAAGATGGGCATTGCTGGGAGCTGCTCTGTTTGCTGTCCACTAATTACAAGTTCAGGTTCAAAAACAGGCACAAAGCCTGTTCCAAACTGCTCTGCCTCATGTTTCAATGAAATGCTATTTTTCCCTCCGGGCACTGAAGAGGGTAAAATACTAAATTGCCCTGATGGCCTGAGGCTGTCTTTGTGTATCTGTTGCACGTGTTTTCAGTTTCTCCCTCAGACGGACTGATTCACACAGCTCTCCTGCAATATTCATGCACTCAAAATATTTTAAAATTTGAAATGCTGAATACCTATTTGAATGTTAGAAATCCGTTGTGAGCTGTGCAACACATTCGAATGGCATCTGTTTCAGGCACCTCAGTGAGTGGCTGAACCAGACAAACTAGGAAGGAAGGTTTTAAGTTCACTCCCTGATCTGTGCTCATGCATTAATCCCAGCCCAGATATCAGATGCACCCTTCAGGGTTCTGAAGGGGAAAACTGTCCAGGTTCTTTGCCTACAAATTGCTTTAAAAAAAAAATAATTTGTGGGATGTAGGCTTTGCTGCCAAGGCCAACATTGATTGCCCATCCCTAATTGCCCTTGAGAAGGTGACGGTGTGGCTTGCTAGGCCATTTCAGAGGGCAGTTAAGAGTCGACCACAATCCACTGGTTCTGGAGTCACATATAAGACATATAAGTACATTAGTGAACCAATTAGGGTTCTTACAACAATCCAGTAGTTTTATGGTCACCATTACTGATACTAGCTATTTAAAAAAATCCATATTTAATTAATTACCTGAATATAAATTCTCCAACTGCCGTAGTAGGATTTGAACTCATGACTATGAATCATTAGTCTAGGCCTCTGAATAACTAGTTCAATAACATAACCAATAGTCTTGCTTGTGACGCACCCATGATGAATAGCCTGCCTGTTGCTGTCAAGTCTAATGCTTGAAAGATGCCCACGTGGGCAAGGTATCAAAGTATGATTGGTACCAATGGAACCAATGGAAGCAAGGAATTAACACATGCAGGAAAAGAGAGGGGAGAGGAGAAAACTGGTGAGCAAAGAAAAGAACAAGTAGAATAAAAGCAAAATACTGCGGATGCTGGAAATCTGAAATAAAAACAAGAAATGCTGGAACCACTCAGCAGGTCTGGCAGCATCTGTGGAAAGAGAAGCAGAGTTAACGTTTCGGGTCAGTGACCCTTCTTCGGAACTGACAAACATTACAAATGTCACAGGTTATAAGCAAGTGAGGTGGGGGTGGGGCAAGAGATAACAAAGGAGAAGGTGTAGATTGGACAAGGCCACATAGCTGACCAAAAGGTCATGGAGCAAAGGCAAACAATATATGTTAATGGTGTGTTGAAAGACAAAGCATTAGTACAGATAGGGTGTTAACGGACTGAATATTGAACAGCAGCAAGTGCAAACATGAAAAAAAACAGTGGGTAAGCAAACTGAACAAACTAAGCTGAAATGAAATAAATGCAAAAAAAGATTGTAAAAAATGTAAAAAAAA
The DNA here is from genome assembly GCF_036365525.1 of Heterodontus francisci. Taxonomy (NCBI): domain Eukaryota; kingdom Metazoa; phylum Chordata; class Chondrichthyes; order Heterodontiformes; family Heterodontidae; genus Heterodontus; species Heterodontus francisci. The sequence continues at coordinate 66,341,311 of NC_090385.1, forward strand.
AAAGAAAAAATAACTAAAAATGAAAGTAAAATGGGGGGGCTGTCATGCTCTGAAATTATTGAACTCAATGTTCAGTATGGCAGGCTATAGTGTGCCTAATCGGTAGATGAGATGCTGTTCCTCGCTCAGGAACAGCATCTCATCTACCGATTAGGCACACTGCAGCCTGCCGGACTGAAAATTGAGTTCAATAATTTCAGAGCATGACAGCCCCCCATTTTCCTTTCATTTTTAGTTATTTTTTCTTTTTTTCTTTTTTACATTTTTTACAATCTTTTTTTTTTGTATTTATTTCATTTCATCTTAGTTTGTTCAGTTTGCTTACCCACTGTTTTTTTTTTCATGTTTGCACTTGCTGCTGTTCAATATTCAGCCCGTTAACACCCTATCTGTACTAATGCTTTGTCTTTCAACACACCGTTAACATATTGTTTGCCTTTGCTCCATGACCTTTTGGTCAGCTATGTGGCCTTGTCCAATCTACACATTCTCCTTTGTTATCTCTTACCTCACCCCCATCTCACTTGCTTATAACCTGTGACATTTTTAATATTTGTCAGTTCCGAAGAAGGGTCACTGACCCGAAACGTTAACTCTGCTTCTCTTTCCACAGATGCTGCCAGACCTGCTGAGTGGTTCCAGCATTTCATGTTTTTTTATAAAAGAACAAGTACCACTTGTTTGCAATGAAACAGCAGAAACTTGAGAGTCACAAATTAGGACAAAAATGATATATGGTGCTACCTATTAGATTCTATGGAAACTGCAACATACAGCTGGCATTAGTTGCTCTGAAAGAATTTGCATAGGTGAAATGTTGCATAGTGCACCCATGTGATGAACTCCTTAGAAACTGGATTGTTCCAGATGGTGATGGGGACAGGACGTAGCATCACCATTAATTCACACGTTACTTAATCTTAATCAAGTATCAAGACCATTTGTTTGGTTTCTATTGTCCTTAGCAGTTTTGTACTATATGTAAAAGACTCAAAGATTAATGATACATTGCATTGCAGTGTAAAACTAATCAATAATCAGTGTAAAACTAAAACACCTCAGCAGTAATAGATTTATTTCACCATGTTCAGTCAAGCAGTAATTGCAAGGTTCATGTATTTAAAATTTACACAGAACAAACTCTGCAGGCAGTGCTTGCAGTAACAATACTAAAGAAAGAACTTGAATTAGATTGTATCTTTTATGTCTTTTGGACATTCCAAAGTGTTTCACAGCCTACTAAATTACTTTTGAATTTTAGTCAGTATTATTTTGTTGGCAAATATAACATCCAATTTGTGCACAGCAAGATTCCACCAGTCGTAATCAGGTAAATGCTGATCAGGATTTAGGGAGAACTCTCCTGCTCTTTGCATTTTTCATTTGTCTGAGCAGGCAGATGGGACCTCACCCAAAAGACAGCACCTTTGACATTGCAGCATTCTCTTAGTACAGCACTAAAGTGTGGTAGATATTGTGGGGCTTAATCCTATGACCTCTGGCTCAGGCCTTTTTTTTAAATTCTTCCATGGGATGTGAATGTCGCTGGCTAGACCAGCATTTGTTGCCCATCCCTAATTGCCCTTGGTGGTGAGCTGCCTTCTTGAACCGCTGCAGTCCATCTGGTGTTGGTACACCCACAGTGCTGTTAGGGAGGGAGTTCCACGATTTTAACCCAGCGACAGTGAAGGAATGACAATATATTTCCAAGTCAGGATGGTGTGTGGCTTGGAGGGGAACTGGCAGATGGTGGTGTTCCCATGCATCTGCAGCCCTTGTCCTTCTAGGTGGTAGAGGTCGCAGGTTTGGAAGGTGCTGTTGAAGGAGTCTTGGCGAATGATTGCAGTGCATCTTGTAGATGGTACACAGTGCTACCACTGTGCGCTGGTTGTGGTGGAGTGCTACCACTAAGACAAATGACTAATGCACTTTACTGGCAGCTAATGAAAAATAGAAAATACCAACAATCTGTGGCATTCCTGGCATTGTACAATGTTGAGCTCTTTAACAATCTTATTTATTCCAGATTAAAGACACATAGCTGGCAATTCCACAGAAATAGTAATGTGTACGCCAGTGTTATTTCAAGATAACGCACCAAAATTGGGAGATTAACCAGGTCAATCACTTCTCTATCTTATTCTTTCATATAATGGGAAAAGCTTATAATGGGCTGTTTAGTCTAGCTATCTTATTCACTGGCCTCCTGAGATGCTGAGTGGAGAAATGATGTGCCTCCCGCAACAGGTCTTAGTGGGAAAATTGATGTGATGTGTTCCAAGGTCTGGGATTCGTGGTCACAATCGCACTTCGAGCCGTCCCTCAACTTCCACTTAAGAAACAGGTCGCCGCATCGTCCATGTGCTTTCCAGGGACCTCTACCGATGTGTCAGTTACGAGGTGTTGGCTTTTTAATGCTGCATATGTCGCACGATTCTGTCTATCAGGATAGTGGGTTGATACCAGCTACATGAATATTAATTGCTGTTTTCTAGAATGGCCGGCACAATTTTAAGTGCTATTTTGGTGGGTTTTTCGCATCTTTGTGAATGGAAAGGTTGGTGCTGCTCCTGACTTCTTCCATCAATGGAGCACTGTAATGAGAAGCTTTTTATGTTGTTTGATGCAACATAAATGAGATGCGTGGAGTTCAGTTGATTGAAGATCTCAAACAGGTTTATTTACAGCTAACTATTATACACAGTACAGAGCTAACTATTTACAGAAGCTGCCTCTACGTGTTAGAGTAGCAGAGTGAGATGGGCCTGTAGTTACATGACTGCATCCTGGTAGTCAGCTCATTAGCATACTAAGATCTTAAAGGGATATCACTCTTAAAGGCAAGCACACAACATCCCCCTTCTTTCCAAAGCTAAGTCTCGTATGCTAAACGCAAAAACACATAACATTAGATAAGATCAAAATTATTTACAAATGGATGAGATTGTGAAATTTACAAATATAGAGGCTCAAAAGTCCATATATCATCTCAGTGGTTTGACAACTCTTGTTCGGGGAATCTGTATCTCATCTGTTGCTGTTTTTTCTGAAGTTTCTCCCTCTCTGCGTTCAGTTTCTGTTGCTCTGCCTTCAGCTTGCGAACATACTCTGTTGCTTTTCTCAAAATAATCATTTTTGAAGCCTTGTCATTCTTGGAAAGTTCCAGCACCTCATCTCGAAGAGCCAATAGATAATGCTTCAACTCATTCCTCCTCTGTCTCTTCAGGACATTGCATGTCCTTTGCCTCTCCTCATCCTCCACATCTGAAAGCTTGGGGCTCCAGGTCGAGGACTTGTTGAGGGAACAGTACTTGTTCTCATGGAGATACCTGTCCATTCTGGCTCATTATGGTGCTGGTGGTTCTCTAGACAGCAGAAGTGAAGGCGCGACATAAATGTGCTGTTGTTGGGTTTCCAGACTGCAGCATTTGATGCTGGTCAGAGTCTGAGAGCAGGTTCCAGTCCTTGGAGATTTTGCCTTGGCAATACTGTCATGGATAGTTATGATGTTGAGGTCCTTACACGCTGGTAGTCCTGCCACTGCTGGTCTGCTCGTGTCTACTAGGTAGAATATTTGTGGTTTCCAAGCCGACTTGCCATAGCTGCATTGCATGATTAGTGTGCCACTGCAAGGGATGGGTGACCCATTATATGCAGATAACTTGGCAGTCATTTATTGTATTATTGATTTCCAACGACTAAGGTACATGTCTTTGAGGTTTCGGAATGGTAGGATATCTGCACGAGCTGCGGTGTCAATCCTGACCCTGAGTGTATGCTTGCCAGCTTTCTTTGGGCACATGCTGTTAACAGTGGCGAAAGCTTGCTGTTGTTGTACTTCATCAACATGATACATCAGGTTCACAATGTGAAATGCTTGTTCGTCTTCTCGCTGAGAATTACTTCTCTCTGAGTCTCGCCTCATGTCTGTTTTGTTGTGGACCTCATGTATTCCCTTGCTTTTATGCAGTTCCTTGCTGCTGTTGCCCTGTTGTCTGTTTGTTTCCAACCGTTACTTCTGGTGGTGGCTTTGGCACCAGAATTCCTGCGTAGGCGGGCCCAGTGTCCTTTTGTATCGCACACCTTGCACAGGTCACGAAATGCACGATAACATCGCCGTGAGTGGGACAGACTGCACTTACCGAATAGCTTGCTTGTTCTTTTCGACCTGGTTATGGTGCTGATACTGTTGGTTGCAGCTAGTGCTTGTGGGTGCTGTTGTCCAGCTAAATTGGCTTCGTATTTCCTGCCATCTTCCAGCAGTGATGCTGTGAACTTTCTTTCACCCACCCCCCCCCCCCAAGAGGTCCTTCTGAAATGCTTCAATGGGTGTCGATACAATCAGCAGCTCCATTATTCAGACTGACAGCTCAGCTTCTGAGAAGTCGCATTCATTGCTCTTATTATAGCATAAGCTGATGAACTGATCTATTGATTCATGTGGCTGTTGCCTGTCAGTCATCAATTCCAGATGGTGAATTCGAAAATTCACTCTTAATCGGAGCTGATCTTCCAGCACTTTCCATATTTTTGCAGGATCTTTCAAGTCGTGTTCAGATAATCCAGAGGTATTGATTCCATGCAATTGATCCAGAGGTATTGATTCCAAGACTCTCTGTTTACACAGCTGTGGTTCTTCACGTTCAAAAGGTTTTATGAGTTTTTTTGAAACTCTGGCTGAGTGAATGAAAGCTCTTCACGCTGGGATGATTTAATGTTTTCTTTTTAAAGCTTCAGCTACGAGCTGTATGAATGGTCGATTCCCGCGCTTTTTGCTGTCGGGCGCCTCCTGCAATCGCGCAGACTTGATCAGCTTGGGGGAGCCTTTGAAAATAATCGATCAGCCTGAGCTAGGAATTGGGTTTTCCCTGTTTTGTTCTTTTATTGAGGCTTTTAAGAAACATCAACTCTGCAAGCACCTCAGTTTTGTTTTCAACGGGGATTCTGACTTATCTAATCGTAGTGATTGATTTGCAGCCTGTCATTCAGCTTTGTTTTCTCCAGCTAGATTTGAGGTTTTTTTTCTCTTCTATACACTGTTTGGGCCAGTATTTCTTTTATCGTTCTCTCTTTTAGCTATAGGTAATTTTTAAAGCTGTTTTACTGTAGTCTTCAAGCTTGGATTCTTTCTTCTCCTCCCACCTCTGCCACCATATAATGAGAAGCTTTTTATGTTGTCTGATGCAACATAAATGAGATGCTTGAAGTTCAGTTGATTGAAGATCTCAAACAGGTTTATTTCCAGCTAATTATTATACACAGTACAGAGCTAACTATTTAGGGAAGCTGCCTCTAGGTTTTACAGTAGCAGAGACTGACCTGTAGTCACATGACTGCTTCCTGGTACTCAGCTCATTAGCATACTAAGATCTTAAAGGGATATCACTTTTAAAGGCAATCACACAACAAGCACGATGGTGTCAGAGCAAATGGCAGGCAGGGCAATGTGGGACAGCACAGGGAGCCATCCGGTTGTGGTGGACTTGAGCCTCCCTGACACTGTCCTCATAGGGACATTTAACTGCACATTTTTGTGTGGCAGCTGCAGCAATCTGCAGCAGAGTAAACCGGGCCACTGTTGTGGTGCAATGTGTATTGGCTATACTCCCCCATGAAGTTCCAGTGAATTTCTAGACCAGGTTTACCCTGGTTTTTACTTCTTGGCCAGTGATGATGAGATGAGGCAGATTGGTGAGAGTCCTGTCCAGGGTGACACCCAGGCATTTTGGGTGAGGGTCATTGGCAAGTCGCTTCCGTAGAAGGAAACATTGAATTCTTTCCTGGCAGCATTATTGTTCAGATGGAACACCCACACAAATGTCTTCACTGGGTTGGGGCAGAGGCACCAGATCTGGAAGAAGCACTGCCGTAGGTCCAAGGTGCTGGCAAGCGTCCTACTCATTTCCTTTAACTTTGATTCCTGTGTCACCAGTGTTACGTCATCGGCATACACAAACTTCTGTGATTTGGTGCAAGGTATGTCTGCTGTATAGATTCTGACAAAGGCCAGCTTAAGCACCCACTCCTGTGGTAGACCATTGTTGAGCATCTGTGTTCGGCTGGTCTTATCACCAAGATAAACGTGGAACTTAGGTTTACCAATTCTGATGATCAACCATGAGATTTGCAGCATTTGATCATTGTTGAAAGCTTCAGTAGCAGGCCTTTGCGCCAGACAGTGTTGTTGCTGATGGCAAGTCTATAAAGGCAGCTCCAGTCTTCAGCTGCTTCTGAAACATTATCTAATTGTTGGTAGTGAGAGCAAGGACCTGGTCAGAGCAGCTTCTTCCTTCTCTGAAATCCGCCTGTTCGTTTGTGAGAGCGGCTTCTGAAACTGGTTTTATTCGGATACGGATGAGCTGTTCGACCACCTTGGGGACCGTAGACAGAAAGCTGATGTGATTGTACCTTTTGGGAAAGTGGGATGGTTTTCCTGGCTTTAGAATGGTCTTTGGAATTATGCCAGTCCTCTGGGGTTTATCCCAGTGTTACAGAACTTGGAGTGAGTTTGGCAAGACACATCCGTTCATTTGAGCCCTGGTTCTTGAGGAATTGTGGGTAGATACCAATGATCCTCGCAGCCTTCCCAGACTTGGTGACTGTCAGTGCTGTGTCCATCTCTTCAGGGGTGAAGGCAGCCCAAAAGGTAGTGTGTGGAGTGGCTTTTTGCAGGCAGAGCTGAAGCAGCTTTTTCACTCTGCATTTGTTTTTGGAGTAGTTGAGTTGTTTCGGATGCAAGCTGCAATGGCATCTGTATTGATCATAGGTGCTATATGTTGGACTTATCTATGACCTAGCTGTTCATTTTATCAAGTAGTTTGGTCGGAATGAGGTGTATGGCTGTGATAGGAGATAACGTTTTCTCTGACTGCTAGGCTTCCTGGGTAACTGCCTCTCTTCTTCTGCCTGCTCCCATCTCCATTCCACCGCAACTACACATGGAATGTTCCACGTTTAGTCTTTGTTAGTTGATTTTATTTTTACCCTCCAAAATAATATTTGTAGATGACGGCCACAAAAGGTCAATTCTGATCTGTCCATTTGTAAACTTGGGCATTGCTGTTTTTTTGATTTCTTTTCTTGTCACTTGGCAAGGAAAATCAGAAGTTTTGGAAACTTTGTTTCACACAAGTTAACTTTAAAATTAATTTGGGTGTCACAACACAAAATCATGGGCTATATACTTTTGTCATGATATACTACACAGTACTTCACTATCAGAATGACAAGAAGTTGGGAGGTATGTTTATCATCTGAGAACAGGGAAAAAAAACACACATGAAGCAGTTAAAATGTTAACCATTGAAAGGGTTTAAAGTCAGAGTCCCACTCAGTGTTTTCCCCAATTTCAGGACGGTTCGCACTGTCTAAATGTGGAAGCAGGATTGCCAATATGAAGGAGAAACCTGAATGCTCAATTTGCCCATAACCAAAAAAAAAAGCAGCCAATGTTGTTAACGATAACTGTTCACATTTGCAACTGGTAGCAGGTCTGCCAGCAGCGGAGCCTTGGAAAAGGAGGTATTCAGGCAGTTCTGTTTCTCCAATGGGAGTACTTCAGCCTCAAAAATCCATTTCCATTTACAGCTGAAGTTACAGCTGCTGTTGGCAGCAGCATGGCTGTATAAAGGCTGATTTAGGTCACCTCGCAACTTCTCCTGTTCACCCAGTCACAAGTCATTTTTGATAATGGCACACATGAATTATTTTAACTTTGCATGGCAAGGCTGTTGGCTGGACAACTAACAGCATCGTCCCAAGTTATAATATCATTCACTATCTGTATCGGCATATGGGAGCAGCCCACATATATGTAATAACAACTTAAGGCAATTATCAATTTATAGGAAACATAATGCGGGAGCATACCTAATTCTGGCACTATATAAGAGCATAAGAACTTAAGAAATAGGAGCGAGTAGACTATTCAATCCCTCAAAACTGCTCCACCATTCAATATGATTATGACTGATCTACTGCCTCAACTCCACTTTCCTGCCTGCTCCTCATATCCCTTGATTCCCTGAGAGATCAAAACTCTATCGATCTCAGTCTTGAATATACTCAATGATAGAGCATCCACAATCCTCTGGAGTAGACAATTCCAAAAATTCATAATCCTCCTCATCTCAGTCCTAAATGATCGACCCCTTATCCTGAGGCTGTGCCCCTGTGTAAGTACAAGTTATTGTTGTGGTTGTTGAGGAGAGTTTGATTTGAGTTTCTCGCCAATTTATTGAGAGCAATAAAAACGTGGGGGTTTTGAGACATAATGAACAATAACTTGCAACAGATTGAACAACAATTACATGGCCAATATATATTATAGCAACAATTTAACAAAGGAGTAGAGGTCATCTTGGTTTATTCTAGATAAGAAATGCAGACTAGTTAATACATGTTGAAAAATTTTACATGGGGCAAATACTAAAACAAAGGCTATTCAAGATATTTAAGAACAGAATCGATGGTCATTTACATCACTTGTCACTTTACTTGTAACAGCCATTTACTCTCTAATTCCATCAGGATTAATCACTATAAATGGAATAAACAACTTTAAGAATGTATTAATATTCCACATGGACTGACCTTTAATCTTGTCCATTGTTCTTTGGGGAAATAACAGAACTGAAAAGCAGCTAACAATGTGGAAATATCAATTGGAATTTAATTAAGGTAATTAGAACCTTATTCCCTGTAGTATTGTGAGAGGCAGTAAAATGTTATTAATTCAAGTCACTCTGTCATTGTAGTATCTAATGAGTCTCCACAAAATGCTGTCTTGAAGAGTCCATTTGGAAACCTTATTGGAAACAAATTCTATGCCACCCTCAAAGAACAAAGAACATTACGGCACAGGAACAGGCCATTCGGCCCTCCAAGCCTGCGCTGATCTTGATGCCTGCCTAAACTAAAACCTTCTGCACTTCCAGGGCCCATATCCCTCTATTCCCTTCCTATTCATGTATTTGTCAAGATGTCTCTTAAATGTCGCTATTGTATCTGCTTCCACCACCTCCCCTGGCAGCAAGTTCCAGGCACTCACCACCCTCTGTGTAAAAAACTTGCCTCGCACATCCCCTCTAAACTTTGCCCCTCGCACCTTAAACCTATGTCCCCTAGTAACTGACTCTTCCACCCTGGGAAAAAGCTTCTGACTATCCACTCTGTCCATGCCGCTCATAACTTTGTAAACCTTTATCATGTCGCCCCTCCACCTCAGTCGTTCCAGTGAAAACAATCCGAGTTTTTCCAACCTCTCCTCATAGCTAATGCCCTCCAGACCAGGCAACATCCTGGTAAACCTCCTCTGTACCCTCTCCAAAGCCTCCATGTCCTTCTGGTAGTGTGGCGACCAGAATTGCACGCAATATTCCAAGTGTGGCCTAACTAAGGTTCTGTACAGCTGCAACATGACTTGCCAATTTTTATACTCTATGCCCCGACCGATGAAGGCAAGCATGCCGTATGCCTTCTTGACTACCTTATCCACCTGCGTTGCCACTTTCAGTGACCTGTGGACCTGTACGCCCAGATCTCTCTGCCTGTCAATACTCCGAAGGGTTCTGCCATTTACTGTATACCTCCCACCTGCATTAGACCTTCCAAAATGCATTACCTCACATTTGTCCGGATTAAACACCATCTGCCATTTCTCTGCCCAAGTCTCCAACCGATCTATATCCTGCTGTATCCTCTGACAATCCTCATCATTATCCGCAACTCCACCAACCTTTGTGTCGTCCGCAAACTTACTAATCAGACCCGCTACATTTTCCTCCAAATCATTTATATATACTACAAACAGCAAAGGTCCCAGCATTGATCCCTGTGGAACACCACTAGTCACATTCCTCCATTCAGAAAAACAGACATCCACTGATACCCTCTGTCTTCTATGACCGAGCCAGTTCTTTTGTCATGTAACAACTAAAAGGTAACAGGAGAGCTGCTCATTTGAAGTGATATGGACTAATTCAGATTTTGCCTCTATTTTTCTTCTATGTGGATCACATTCTCCTTGACTTGCATTCACTTACCCCTCCCTCCCACCCCCTGACTCCACCTTCTCTTTCCAAATTTTCTCCCATCCTCTCCTGAAGAGTTTACATGTGATTGGGTATGGTTCCAGGAGTTTTGGCAGCCCTTTAATATCTCAGTCAAGTTGCTGTTTTTCATGCATAAACATGACAGTGAATGCCTGTTTTGCCATGGCAGGCATCACAGCTGAGTCTAATCCTGTCTTCACCTGAAATCAATACCCACACATATATACACATTCCAGCAGGGGTCTGAAGAGCAATGAGCAACAATGCCAATTGAGAAGTGTCTCTTAAACGGGTGACATTGAGTTCAATTACAGCTCCCCTTTTGCCACCCCAGCTGAGATCAACTAACTAAGTACGGACTGAAAATCAGAACAGGGACTCTCCTAATAATGGATATATGTTCAAATTTGCAAAATATGGAAAAACAAATTTGGTAATTCTTCCAAAGTACCTATAACTCAAACTTAATCCTCTGTGGTTGCACTGCATAATACAGGGGTCCAATCAGATTCTAGAGGTTCTCACTTTATTTTGTTTGTGTTCTGAAATCCTAAAGATGAATGTTATGTTTTGCAGGCTTTATGCAGTAGGTGGGCGAGACGGCAGTTCTTGCCTACGATCAATGGAGTGTTTTGATCCTCACACCAATAAATGGAGCATGTGTGCATCCATGTCCAAGAGAAGAGGAGGGGTGGGAGTTGCCACGTGCAATGGTTTTCTTTATGCAGTGGGAGGACATGATGCCCCTGCATCTAACCACTGCTCCAGGCTGTCAGACTGTGTGGAACGGTAAGAATGAACAAATGTGTTTTCTTTGCGCCTTCAGTTAACTCCCTTTCTCAACTGCAAGCAGGCTAATGTTGGGGGGAGGTGGTGGGTAATGGTTCCAATGCCATTGAACAACCTCAGGAATTGATAAATCAGAAAGGTTATGATCATGGTAAAAAAAAAGTATAGCTAGTTGTACAATGCTAAAAGAACAGGAGTCAACATTCATAGTGTTATGAAAGTGCTTCCATTTTTTTGTTAAATTTTTTGAGAAGTCATATTTAAATGGTAGAAATGGATTCGATTTTGGAAGGCTGAAGATTTCATAGATCCTGGACTTTGTTTTGCTGTTGACAGTTCATTGAAGGACACTGAAATGTGTTGAAAACATCCTTTACTGGATGTCACATGCCTTACGATAAATAAACAACAGAAACCTTGGTGACCTGGGAAAGATGTTTACAGAGAAGTGAGATATTAAGATTTATAGTGGTCAAGAGGTTCTGACCTGCTGTTTGCGGTTTCACTTGTGAGATATTGTTTTGGTTCAGTTGGGGTGTGGACAGTTTTTGAAAAGCAGTTGAAGATCAACCTGCCAAGGATAAACCCCCAGCTCATCTTTCCTGCACCGCTTTAAGAGACCCTGAGAGGTCAGTTCCTCTTTCCTCCTGTCGCAGAAAAATCCCTGCGAAAACAAAGTGTGGTAGTGAAAGCCCATGATGCTGCATTTCTCCTGGAATGCCTACTAGACTATTTCTCGACATCTCCGGAATGAACCGTTTCTGAAAAAATCCCAGTGATTGTATACCCGGATGCCAGACCAAAAGGGACAACTGACATCCTTCCAGATCTTCTCTTTTTTTTCTTCAAGAATTAGCAAGTATTTGGCCAAAGTATTTTTATTTGTTATTTTTATGTAACAGCGTTCTGCAGAGAAATTTCTTTACTTTTTTCAGTGTGTGAGAGTTTGTGTGTGGGGGCTTTAAAAAAGGAACTTTCAGATTTCAATTTGTGTGTTAATGCTTTGCTTTATTACTGCATAAGTTTTTTTTATAATAAACTGATCATTTTAATTTTTATTAAAGAAACCTGTTGGTGTATTTTATTCTGAGATAAAGAGTAGAGTATATGATTGACCAAATCAGTAATTGGGTAAACATTTAAAAAAAAAATATGTTGTAACCTGTGAAGAAGTGGGACTAGAAAAGAGAGTGCACTCATCCCACCTCAGTCGTAACATATAATTGGGGGCTCTGTGAGGGATAATCCAAGAAGCCGACAATGTGAAATTGTAAGTGGGGTAATAATAATTATAAAGAGGAAAAGTGAAAAAAAAAAACAAATTTCTTGTGCATTAAAGAAAAGTTTACACTACTGGAAAGTCTTGGTCAGTTGCTACGACCTTTCTAGAAAAAGAGGACTTATCCCTGAGTGATTTCAGAAACTTAAGCATGGTTAAGCTAATAGCATTGGCAGCAGAATTGGAGTTCGAGTTAAAACCAGGAGTTAAGAAAGCAGACATAATTGAAGTAATAGCACAGCATTTGAAATTGGAAGAAGAAAATGATGAACCAGATGATATTGCAGTTGAATTACTTAAAATTCAATTTAGGATGAGGCAGCTTGAACTTGACAAAGAAAAAGAAATAGAAATGAAAAAACTTAAGCTTGAGCAATAAAGAGAATTGACAATGAAAAAGTTTGAACTTGACAGAGAGGAAAGGACAAAAGAGAGAACATTTCAAAGAGAAAGAGAAGAAAGGGAATTCGAAGTTAAAAAGTGGGAACTAAGTCAAAAGAGTGGCCTTGACTCTAAGGAAAATTCTGATGAAGAAAGATCTGACTCCAGCCCAGAACCTAGTGGAGAGCTATTTAAATTTGTGCAAGCCTTCCCGAAGTTTGAAGAAAGGGATGTAGAGACATTTTTCATTTCTTTTGAAAAGATAGCCAGACAGATGAAGTGGCTGAAGAAAAGCTGGACACTGCTTATGCAAAGCAGGTTGATGGGCAAAGCTCATGAAGTTTATGCCATGCTTTCTGAGGAGGCTTCTACAGATTATGAGATGCTTATGAGTTGGTCCCTGATGCATACAGGCAGAAATTTCAGAACTTCCAGTGACAGCCTGGTCAGACTTATATAGAATTTGAGAGGGTACAGCAAATTAATTTTGATCATTGGATGCGGGCACTAAATGTACAGGCCACGTATGAAAACCTTAGGGAATTAATTCTCCTGAAAGAATTTTAAAATTCACTCCCTCCATTAGTAAGAACCCAGAAGGTTTGAACAGCCAGACAGGCAGCTGAAATCGCTGATGATTATGAGCTTGTTTACAATCCCAAATCCTTTGTCCGTCACCCGCTCAAACCCAAGAAGGAAAGAAGGTGGGAGGGTGAAAGGAAGGCAAGTAGTCAGGGGCAAGAAGGGATAGCTGGGAACGCCCAGGATCTCCTCCTCAGGCCAGAAAGGAAGATGCTGAGGGTGGAAGTGAAGTCCAAAAGCCTACGTGTTACCATTGTCACAAGGTGGGACACCTTCGTGCAGAATGCTGGAAGTTGCGGGGTAAACCATGGGACTTATTGGGGTACACAAAGCCAGTGTAGAGAAAGAGGCCCTGACCAAGAGTACAACAGATCAAGCTGTACCTCTGATTGCAGCTGTAAGACCAAATACAAAAACCGCTGTGAGTGCGGGGGACGTGAATAAGATACCTGAGATTTATAGGCAATTCTTGTCAAAAGAAAAAGTAACTCCTTATCCCTCAAGTGAGACAGGCAAACTTATAGTTATACTTAGGGATACAGGAGCCACCCAAACTCTTTTGCTGGAGAAGAGCATACCTTTTCCCCCAGAGAGTGCATTGAATGCCAAGGTTTTAATGAATGGTATTGGAGGGGAGTATATACCCGTCCCTTTGTATCGGGTGCACCTAGAGTGTGACCTAATGTCTGGAACAGTAACTGTAGGAGTTGTCCATAGTTTGCCTGTAGATGGAGTTGACCTACTCCTGGGGAATGATTTGGCCTGAGCGAAGGTAGTAGCTTCTCCAGCAGTCACGGAAATACCTAGTGAAGTCAAAGAGATAGAACAGTTGCAGGAAAGGTTCCAGGAATTTTTCCTTCATGTGTAGTGACCCGAGCAACGGCTAAACCAGTTCCATTGTCCGAGGTAAAATTGGCACCACAGACAGATAGCCTTTGGAGATTTGGATAATCTGAAGGAAATGTTTAGTAAGTCTTCTCTGATCAAGACTCAGCAAGTGGATCCAGATTTAAATAAAGTGGCACAATAGGCTTTAACTGAACCTGAGGCAAAAGGAGTTCCAGAAAGCAACCAAATTAAAAATGGGATTCTGATGAGGAAGTGGAAACCTCCTCACAGACCTGCAGACGAAGAATGGATGGTGGTTCGCCAGATAATGGTACCGCCGGGAAATATTAAGGCTAGCCCATGAAATTCCTGTGACGGGATATGTGGGGATCCAGAAGACACAATCACGTATTGGTCAACATCTTTACTGGCCAGGTCTTTCCAAGGACATGGTGCAGTTTTGTAAACAGGCCATAAGTGCCAGATTGTGGGAAAACCGCCATCTGCCATAAAACCGGCACCTCTAATTCCCATATCGGTTTTTGGGGAACCATTTAGTAGGGTGTTGACAGACTGTATAGGACCTTTATCGAAAACAAAAACGGGACACCAATATATACTCACTCTCGTGGATATGGCTACTCGGTTCCCAGAGGCCATTCCCTCGAGAACAATTTCTGCTAAGGTAGTGGTAGAGAGGTTAACCCAGTTCTTCACTAGATATGGATTACTGATTGAGATCCAATTGAATTTTTCAGGCAGTTATAGGTAATTTTGGGTATAACGTAATTAAAGTCTTCAGCATACCACCCGCAGACACAAGGGGCTTTAAGAAAGGTACCATCAGACCCTCAAAATGATGAACAGGGCGTACTGTCATGAATATCCCAATGATTGGGATAAAGGGCTAGAATTTCTTTTGTCCGCTACTCGGGATTTAGCTGATGAGTCTACTGGTTTTAGTCCTTTTGAATTAGTTTATGGACATGAGATAAGAGGTCCTCTAAAACTAATCAAAGAAAATTTTTTAGAACTGGGCGGCACAGTGGCGCAGTGGTTAGCACCGCAGCCTCACAGCTCCAGCGACCCGGGTTCAATTCAGGGTACTGCCTGTGTGGTGTTTGCAAGTTCTCCCTGTGTCTGCGTGGGTTTCCTCCAGGTGCTCCGGTTTCCTCCCACAGCCAAAAGACTTGCAGGTTGATAGGTAAATTGGCCATTATAAATTGCCCTTAGTATAGGAAGGTGGGAGGGGAATATAGGGACAGGTGAGGATGTGGTAGGAATATGGGATTAGTGTAGGATTAGTATAAATGGGTGGTTGATGGTCGGCACAGACTCGGTGGGCCGAAGAGCCTGTTTCAGTGCTGTATATCTAAATCAAATCAAAAACAGAGGGACGAATCTTCTTTGGTAGATTATGGGCTGGATTTTATAGCCCCCCAACGTCAGGGGTAGTAGTGGGGGTGGGGGCGTGCTGCCATGGGCCTCGATGCTGGGAAGGCCCGGCCCATATTGCCAGTAGTGGCAAGGCCTCATGGCGGCCACTCTGCTGCTTGGTGACGGAAGCCAAATCTAAGTATTGAAATAAATGGAATTAATGAATAAATGTCCTACCCGCTCCCACCATCCATCACCCTCCGATATTGCCGCCTATGGCCAGCACTCCCGCGCTTTTGGATCTCTGTCTGGAGTGGGGAGGGGGGAGCAGGTAAGTTTCTCTGTCGAGGAGGGCGGGGGTGGGGGGAACGGGGCCAAACTCCTCCGATTGGTTTAGGGGATGGTGGGAAGGGGTAAAGTGCATAGTTTGTGAACTATGGGGGGTGAAGGTCACATGCACAAGGTAAGCCTTTCGGGGGGTGGCGAAGAGGGCAAGGAATGAATAAAATGGGGAGAGGGGCTAGAAATATTTATTTAATTTTTCCAAATCAATTTCAAATCACTGTTTCTTTAAAAATTTAAATTGTAGTGTAGGACTCGAAGCCCTTTAAAAATGGAGCTGACGCCTGCAGAGTGGTGTCTGACGCCGTTACCAATTCGGACCGCCTGCCCCCTCCACGTCATTGGGGTTGGAGGGTTGCGGTCCATCCTGGCCATTTAAATGAGCTGAATATCACGGCGGCTCCGCAATGTCCGGTCCGCATGGGCGGACTGCCATTTTGAAGCAAGCTTATAAATCCAGCCCTATGTATCTGTGCTCCTGGAATGGCTCACGGGAGCCTGCAAAGTGGCTCAGGAGCGCCTGAAAGCTTCCCAAACAACCAAGTAGAAATGGGCAGACTGGCATGCCAAGACCCGAACATTTCAACCAGGGGATAAGGTGTTAGTATTATTGCCGTTACAGGGTGAACCAATGAAAGCACAATTCAGTGGTTCATATAAAGTGGCCAAAAGAATTGGTAAATTATTTGATTGACACCCCAAATCGCCGGGAGGAGGATAAGCAAGCACAGGTATGTCAAGTAGTAGGGACAGTGAAGGATGAAAGGGATAGTGAAGATGAGGCAGAAGGAAACCGAGACAATTCTCAGATTGAACCTCCTACTATTCAGTTAGCTCACCCTGAATTGTTAGGGAGATTAGATACTATGCTTTCATATTTAGACGCAGAACAACGAGAAGACCTAACAAGGCTACCCACAGCATTTAAAGAAGTCTGTAGGGGCAAACCAGGATGTACAACCTTTGCCACACATGAGGCTGGGTTTTAAGAGCCCGCTGCCGAGATTGGCGGCAAGCTCAAAAAATGGTGTGGGTCGCACGCCAAAGAGCCCTCACAATCTTAAGCATTGCGGCTCATTTAAGTAGTTGGGGCGGCCCTTCCCCCACCCCGCAATCACATGAAGGGGGCAGGCTGTCTGTTGCTGGCAATGGTATCAGCTGCCTATGCACAGGCACTGGCGCCATTTTTAAAGGGCAGCCAGCTCTGCTGGCATAGTAAATTTTTAAAGAAAGATTCCCCCAAAACTAAATACATAAATTTCTTATGCCCACTTCCCATCCCTGATAACAATTACAATAATTAGTTGCCCTTTTCCCCTTGAAAACACTTACCTTTTACAGCTGACCTTGCCCCCCCCCTAAACTGCACAAAGTTTAAAATTCAACCTTTCCCACCATCCCCTACTTCCATTACATGTATTTGACCCCGTTTGCCCTTCCCCTCCCACACTGATAAACATAGCTCCTCCCCTCTCCCCACCAGTGTGGCACCTCATTTCGCCGGACGCGAATATGAAGGTGCGGGAGTGCCAGCTGCTGCTCAAGATCTCAGGTAACTGTATTTAAATGTATTAAGTTTATTAATTTGCATATGTAAATTGTGGTCCCATCGGCCAGCAGCGAGAGGGCTGCCACGGACATTACCACCGCTGGGAGGTTTGGGCCGGGCCCTTTCCGATAAAAGAGCATCCTTAATCACTCAAGTCTAAAGAAACAGGCCCAGGTAAAAGCAGAAATCCAATACATGTTGGAAAACCACCTAACTGAACCCAGTCAAAGCAGCTGGAGTTCCCCAGTCACGTCAGTGCCTAAACCTGACACTCCAACTTGATTCTGCATAGTCTACAGAAAGGTTAATGCAGTAACAAAGGCAGACACCTACCTAGTTCCTTGCTTGGAAGACTGTAGTGGGCAGAGCCATGTTTCTTACAAAAATAGATTTGTTAAAGGCATACTAGCAGGTTCCTTTAACACCCCGAACAAAAGAAATATTAGTCTTTGTCTTTTCCAATGCCGAGTGATGCCATTCGGGCTAAAAAATGCCCCAGCCTCTTTTCAGACACTAATGAACCAAGTGGTAGCCAGTGTTCCTAACTATGTGGTTTACCTTGATAATATGCTGGTATACAGTGACACTTGGAAGGACCACTTGGAACAACTAGAAGCTCTTAGTGCTCTTAGAAAATTATAATCAGCTGATTTAGTGATAAACCTTGCCAAAAGTGAATTTTCAAAAGCGAGGGTAACCGACCTTGGGTATATAGTAGGGCAAGGACAAGTGTTGCAAGGAAAAGTAACAAGCATTTGTGGAGTTCCCTACCCCTAAGACTAAGCGAGAAATCATGAGGTTTTTGAGGATGTGTGGTTTCTACCGCAAGTTGGTGCCAAATATTAGTACTATAGCTGCTCCACTGACAGATTTGCTACAAAAAAAGAAAGCCAAAGTATTGTGGTCAGGAGAGTGTCAAGCATCTTATGAGAGGCTGAAAGCCATTTTCATTAATTAACCAGTGTTGGCTGCTTCAAATTTCACTAAGCCCTTCAAGGTAGCAATTGATGCTGATGACCTAGGGTTGGTGCCGTCCTGTTCAATAACAATGAATCAGGCAGAGAAAGGCCGGTGGAATACTTTTCCAAAAAGTTAAATCAACACCAAAAAAGATACACTGCAGCGAAAAAAGAAACTCTGGGTTTATTACTAACTCTTAAGCATTTTGAAGTCTATGTCCACCACGACTACAGAGAGACACTAGTATATTCTGATCATAACCCCCTGGCCTTTGTGGAAAAAAGTCAAAAACCAGAATGCCAGGCTATTCTGATGGAGTTTACTATTGCAACCTTATCACTTAAAGATTATCCACATTACAGAGCAACATAATACAATTGCATTATAGCAAAATACTGCGGATGCTGGAAATCTGAAACAAAAACAAGAAATGCTGGATTCACTCAGCAGGTCTGGCAGCATCTGTAGAAAGAGAAGCAGAGTTAACGTTTCGGGTCAGTGACCCTTCTTCGGAACCCCAATTGCAGATGCTTTGTCTAGGATCTAGCTGCGCTTTGAGTTATCTGAGTGCAAAGATGCTACAAAGCAGAACTGTAGCTACGTACAAAGAGTGAATGAGAATGAGTATGTAAATGTGTTTTAATATTTTTTTCCATCTTCTGTTTTTTCACTCTTTGTAATGAAACGCATTTAAAAATGATGTTTCATTCCTCCAAGGATAGAGGTCTTCCGAAAGTGCTTCCATTTAAGTGCCTCCACTTTTTTTGTTATATTTTTGAGGAGTCATATTTAAATGGTGGAAATGTATTTGATTTTGGAAAGCTGAAGATTTCATAGACACTGGACGTTTTTTTTATTGTTGACAATTCACTGAAAGGACACTGAGATAATGAACTGAATTTAACCAGCCGTCCGGCATTGGGGGTCATGGTGGGGAGGCCCGGAAAATTCTTCTGGGAGAGGTCCACCGGAACCCCTGACGCCAGAATGGCCCCACCATATTTTACTGGCGGCGGCGAGGCCTTGATGCAGCCCCCCCCTCCCCGCCACTCAGCAATGGGGCCTTGATTTAAATATTAAAGTGAATTAAAATAAATACAAAATAACTCATCTTGACCTGATGGCCATCCCACACCGATATTCCGGCTGGTCCGCTGTCAGATCTCCGTTTGGAGATCCGAGGCATGACACTGGTGGGGAGGGGGGAGGAGTGACATTTTCAGGGCGGGAGGGGTGGGGGATGCGGTGAAGTGGAGAAACCGGTTTCCATTGGCTGAGGAGATGGTGGGAAGGGGTTGAAGGGCAAAGGTGACAAAGTTTCGGGGCGGGGGTAAATTCAGCTTGGGAATGAAGTTTTTTTTGGTGGCCCAAAAATAAAGTATGTGGTCATTGGTGGGGGGGTGGAGGTGGTAGAGTGGTTCTTAGCTTTTACTAAATTTTTTTACAATTAATATCCAAGAAATGTATCTTTAAAAATGTAAATCTGGATGAAGGGCTCGAAGCCCTTTAAAAATGGCACCCGTGCCGTCGCGGTGGCACTGGGCACCATTGCCAGGGATGAAGCAACCATCCCCTCTTCGTCAGTGGCGCACAAGTCATGCATTCCCCGTGCCTTCTTCCAAGCTCATTGTGTTAGAAAACATCCTTTACTGGATGTCCCATGCCTTACGATAAATAAACAACAGAAACTTTGGTGACTTGGGAAAGATGTTTGCAGAGCAGTGACATGTTAAGATTTATAGTGGTCAGGAGGTTCTGACCTGCTGTTTGTGGTTTCGCTTCTGAGATATTGTTTTGGTTCAGTTGGGGTATGGACAGTGTTTGAAAAGCAGTTGAAGATCAGCCTACCAACGAATAAACCCCCAGCTCATCTTTCCTGCACCGCTCTCAGAGACCCTGAGGGGTCCAAAACATCATCTCCTCTTTCCTCCTGTCACTGAGAAATCCCTGTGAAACCAGAGTGTGATAGCGGAAGCCCATGATGCCGTATTTCTCCTGAAAAGCCTACTAGACTATTTTTTGACATCTCCAGAATGAACTGCTTCTGAAAAGATCCCAATGACCCATCACCATATACCCAAATGCCAGACCAAAAGGGAAACTTGTTACACAGGCAGATGTCCAGTCACCAAAATGAAAAAGCGGATGACAGTCTCTGATCCGCAACTGTTATATCGACAATTCATAGTTCAGTCCAAACATCAGTTTCCACTATTCCCTTCTGGACTAATTCTCTGTCCAGAGGCAACTCCCCAACTGGCCAAAAACCCAGCCCTTAAATACAAAACTATAATGAGCATCACCTGCTCTCTATTAACACTGAAATGAGTCTTGTTTAATTAAAGAGACCAGTATTTTCAATATTGTCACAACTGACATCTTTCCATATCTTCTCTCTTTTCTTCAAGAATTGGCAAGTATTTGGCCAAATAATTTTTTTTTTGTAACAAGGCTCTGCAGAGAGAATTAATTTTTTTCAGTGTGTGTGTGAGTTTGTTTGTGGGGGATTTAAAAAGGAACTTTCATATTTCAATCTGTGTGTTAATGCTTTGCTTTCTTACTGGACAAGTCGTGTTTTATAATAAACTGATCATTTTGTTTTTGTATTTTATTCTGGGATAAATAGAGTATATGATTGACTGAATCGGTAACTGGGTAAACATTTTTTTAAATATATGTTGTGACCTGTGGAGAAGTGGGACTAGAAAAGACAGTGCACTCCTCCACCTCGGTCGTAACAATACCTTGGTGCGCCTTCAGAGAAAAACACCCTGACATTTCACAGAACCTCTAGAATTTCAGCACAGGATGTGATCATCCAGCTCTTTGTGTCTATGTCTGTGTTCACGCCATATCCTAGATATCTACTCTACCAGTTCTTAACTGTTTCTCTGTACTCTTAATATTTTTCTTGTTTAAGTATTTGTCCAGTTTGAGCTTAAATATTGTGATACAACTGGTTTCTATATATGTCATATTCTAATAGCCTTTTGTGTAAAAAAATTATTTCAACCTCACTTTTAAAGCACCTGGAACAAATCTAAATCTATGGTCCTTTGTTCCTGAATCACCAGCCGAGGGAAGTAATTTACCTTTTGAAAAACCTTTCACATTTTTTGAACACTTCTAAACCAGTAAACACGGCCTGAGTTTTTCACTTCTCTATTATAACTACCTCCTGGTAAATCTTATCCTGACTCCAATCTCCTTTCCGCGATGGGGCAGCCAAAACTGCATACAACAGGGGACGTTTTCCAATTCTCTGTTCCTCATGCAAAATCTTGCTCTGTGGGAGTATGGGTGACAGAATCAAACAAGTTAGGTCAGCAAATCCAATTCATCCAACTACCAATTTTCTGGTGTTGAGATCCTCACTCTGCAAAATTTACCTAAGTATTCCAACTTTGGCCTGGCTAATATTTTCTATAGTTTCATCATCGACTCCTTGCTCTTGTATTCAAGGCCCTGTATTTAAAATCCAGAATCCTATTTATCTTTTCATGGCATTTCCCCAATTAATTAATTGGAAGTGAAAATTAGTTCTCCTTACAGATGTGATCAGATAATTTTCACTGTTTAATGCAAATATATTCTATTATATATAAAACCTGCACATTAATGTTTGACAATAATGAACTTGCAAAGGTTTCAAAATGAAACGACTTTAAGCAAAATTGACTAATTCATAAGCCAACCATTCTGACAATTGTAAACTAGCACAATTTCTTCTGAAAATACTACATTGAAACATCTTTCATATTTAGATTGGCCAGTTTTATAAACTAACCCTATTTTTAAATTTGTAGGTACGATCCCAAAACAGACACCTGGACAAACGTGGCACCTTTAAGTGTTCCAAGAGATGCTGTTGGAGTGTGCCTCCTTGGGGACAAGCTATATGCTGTGGGAGGATATGATGGACAGACTTACCTAAATACAGTAGAATCTTACGATGCACAAAATAATGAATGGACCGAGGTAATAAATAATCAGGGACACAATAGAATGTAAAATAGATTTACAGCTACATTAAATTTAGAAGGATTTCTCTTGAAAATATCAATGACATAATGACGTTTTGCGAGGATACTTCAAATGCATCAACTGTACGGGTTAGGCTGCACTATGGTACTGTCCCAGGTTCTGTTCTACATTTATGGACACAATTGTACTCAGTCATCAAGTATAATGTGGAAGAAACTTGCTAAAGGTCATGAATCTATTGAAAGGTGTAAGCCCCTTCATAAACTAGAGAAATGACTATTCGGCACAGGGTACAACTCCATATCTGTGAAAACAAGTACCTATGCTAAACACTATCTCTGAAAGAAACAAAGTGCTGGAAAGTAAGGTTCAAATTATACTCCATTCAGACTAATGGGGCAGAATTTTCCCATGGCCTTCGGGACTCCGATGACAGGACCAAATGGGGGGTCTCAAGCGTACACTTTCTGGCTGCAATCTTCCCAGAGGCCACCTCCTAATTGGCTGACTTTGAGCTTGCCATCCAAATAAGGATGGCAGCTGGGCTCCTGATGCCGCCTGCTCAATCAGCGGGCTGGCAGCTCTTAAGTCTTGGTAGCCCCAGTGGGAGAGGTGGGCGCTGCTGAGGCAGGTCGGGGACCGAGAGGGGGCCTCAAAATGGAGGCGCTATCACTGGCCTGCACATTAATGATCAAAAAACCAGCATTTAATGAATTGGGCTGGATTTAATGGATCGGTCTCGGTTGCGATTGCGACCTTTCATTAATGCAGCTCCCTTTTTGCGGCATGAAGCCTCCGGCTCCTATGGCCCCCTGCCTCCATTGAACTGGCAGCCTCCTTATGCTGCTGGCAAAATGGCAGAAAAACCACAATATTTCCCCTAATTGGGATCTTAATTGGCTGCCCACCTCTGTAGAGCGGGCAGCCGATCCACTTCCCATGCCACCCCTGGGAAAGTTCCCCAGGGACGTGAATGTGTCGAGGAGCCATCCCAACACAGATTTCCCCCTATTTACCCAGCAAGACCCCCACTCCACAAGCCCACCACCATGGTCCTGGGAAAACTCAGCCCACGGGTACGAACTCAAAAATCAAATTTCTCCCACTAGAGATTATATAATCAATTTTAAAAACAGCAGCCCTGTTAGCGAAACAGTTCATACTCATTATGATACGAATCTATGTTTGCAACAAGTAAAGTGAGGCAAAGGTTTTTCAGTGCAATTTTACAGGGTTCTGACAAGTCTTTTGTGCTCCTTGGTATCTGTTAACACATCACTCAGCTGAAGTTAACAGTAACTCTCCATTTAATTTAATTTTCCTTCCTTATTTGTGGAAAATACAACTCGAGTGAAATTTCTCCTGTCAGTAATTTTAGTGTAAAAGGTCGTGTGTGCAGACAGTGGCAGCGTGTGAGTGTGAGAGCAGAGTGGCAGGGTATGGGCTGCTACACCAAATTATTGACATTGTTGTGCAAAATGGGAAATATTTTGTACTCATAATAGTTTTCAAAAAAATTGGCAGGAAAACTTTCACCCCCTGAGATGTCTTTTCAACAAAAAGGGAAGTTAAATCAATCAAGGAAAGACAAATTGAAGTCTGCAGCCACGAGGGACGTAAGCAAAAGGCCAGGTATAGATCGGCTAAGTATTATCTCCTCCAGAGAATGATGTGTGATCACTGAATCCTAAAGATAAGGAAAAAGGATAAAATTGCCATGGGTCAGTTCATAAGGACAAGAAATAACTGAGTCATACACACCAGAAGATCACAGGTTCCATTCTTGGTCTTACTGAGTTAACAGATTTCAGCTGAATGGGCAGTAAATTATTACATTTGGCCTCAGTATCTCTGAGCTAGGGAGAGGAAATTCTGGTCATCATCCAGCCATTCTTAGACAATGTGCATGTTTGGATATTGATGATGACACGACAGGTATGATACCTGAAGGTTGGAATAGCCTGCTGACTTTTATTGTCTAGCTTCACACATAAAGAACTGTAAGGTATGGGAGGTTATTTAGGTTCCGAGGAACTGTACTTAAGCAGGAACCAGCCCATCATCAATGAAGAATAACATAGAATTTACAGCACAGAAACAGGTCATATGGCTCAACAGGTCTAAGCTCCATATAAGCTCCTCTCAGCTTACTTCATCTCACTCTATCACCAAATCTTTCTATTAATTTCTCCCTCACGTACTTATCAAGCTTCTCCTTAACTGCATCTGTGCTATTCGCCTCAACCACTCCATGTGGTAGGAAGTTTCACATTTTCATCACTCCCTGAGTAAAGAAGTTTCTCCTGAATTTCTTATTGGCTTGATTAGTGACTTTCCTATATTTATGACTGCTAGTTTTGGACTCCCCCATAAGTGGAAACAACTTTTCAACGTCTACTCTATTAGACTGCTTCATAATATTAAAAACCTCAATCTGGTCACCTCTCAGTGAAATTGAAAACACAAAGTTCCAGGTGCTTTTCTAGAGGGTCCAGATGTGCTCAGGTGGAATATTTAGATTAATTTTAAATATAGTTATATTTCACACTTGATAGATTTTTAACTTTTCAAAAAAAGAGGAAAAACATTTGGATTTACAACAGACCAACCAGACCATCAGTTAATTCAACAGTCACTCTCCTATATCCAATCCCTTGCTACAGTTCACAGAGACACTACCCCATCCAACATCCGACCTTTTCAGAGACTTTCCTTCTCCAACCCTCCTAGTTCATACCGGCAAACCTCTTCCCTTCTCCAATCTTGAACTCCCATTTAAATCTCCACCCTTCTCCCCTTCTAATCCAATTTAAACTGCTACTTTTCTTCCACCTCCACCACTTTTCAAACTGGCACTCTACTTCTCTGCTTTTCAGTTCAAGGTGGTACTCTTTTCCCCTCCAACTGTCTTAGTTCAATTGGGACTCTTTCCTTATCTCCATTCAATCTGGCCCTTTCTTTCCTCAGCCTTTCTCAGTTAATGAAAACACTTCCTTTCATCCCTATCCTACTATGCCATTCCCAACTTCTCCCCCCTCCTCTTACAGTGCCATTTCCAACTTTTAGGCCCTTCTCTGTCTCCTTCATTTTCCTAGAATAGTAGAATGATACAACATCGAAGGAGGTTATTTGGTTCATCGTGCCTGTGCCAGTTGTTTGATAGAGCTGTCCAATTAATTCCACTCGCCTCCTCTTTTCCCAAAGCCATGTGATTTTATTTTCCTTCCAAGTACTTATCCAATTCCCCTTTGAATATTACTATTGGATCTCCTTCCACCACGCTTTCAGTCAGTGCATTCCAGATCACAACAACTTGCTGTGTAAAAAGTGTTGCCTCTGGTCCTTTTGCCAATCACCTTAAATCGGTCAATTGGTTTACTGACCCTCCTGGCACTGGAAATCGTTTCTCTGATTTATTCTATCAAAACATTTATTTTGAACACCTATCTGAAACCTGCTTTGCTGTAAGAACAATCCCAGTTTCTCCAGTCTCTCAGCATAACTGAGCCCCTCATCCCTGATACCATTCAAGTAAATCTCCTTTGCACCCACTATAAGGCCTTGGGATCCTTCCTAAAGTGTAGTGTGCAGAATTGAACACAATACTCCAGCTGAGGTCTAATCAGTGTTGTATAAAGGTTTAGCATAACTTTGTTGCTTTTGCACTCTATTCCTCCATTAATAAAGCCAAGAATTCCATATGCTTTGTTAACAGCCTTTTTAACTTGTCCTGCCACCTTCAAAACTTTGTCTACATACACCCCATGTCTCTCTGTTCCTGCATTCACCTTAAAATTGTACTATTTAGTTCATATTGTTCATTCTTCCTACCAAAATGTATCACTTCACACTTCCCTGCGTTAAATTTCATCTTCTGTATGTCTACCCATTTTACAATCTGTCTATGTCCTCTTGAAGTCTGTTACTACCCTCCTCATTGTTTACTACAGTTCTGTGCTTCATATTATCTGTAACTTTAAGATCATTCCCTGTACATTCAAGTCCAGGTCATTATTATATATCAAAAGGAGCAGTGATCCTATACTGACCCCTGTGGAGCACCACTGTATACTTTACTCCAATCTGAAAAGCAACCATTCAGCACTCTTCTCTGCTTTCTGTTTCTTAGTCAATTTTGTATCCATGCTGTCACTGTCCTTTAAATCACATGGGCTTTAATTTTGCTGTCAAGTCTATTATTTGGTATTTTGTCAACCACCTTTTGCCAGACCATGTATACACACGTCAACCACAACCTTGTCCATTACTTCATTAAGGAACTCGATCAAGTTACTCATACACAATTTGCCTTTAATAAATTCATGCTTATTTTCATTTATTAGCCCATACTTTTCCAAATGCCAGTGAATTTTGTCCAGCTTATTGTCTCCAAAGGTTTCCCCATCACTGACATTAGGCTGACTGACATGTACTTGCCAGGTTTATCCCTTTCCCCCTTTTAAAACAGGGATGTAATATCCACAATCCTCCAGTCATCTGGCACCAAGAAGGATTGGAAAATTATGGTTAGATGTTCTGCAATTTCCAAACTTACTTCCCTTAGTAACCTAAGGCATATCCCTTTTCGATCAGGTGACTTTTCCACTTTGAGGACTGACAACCTATTAAGTATATCCTCTTTATCTATTTTTATCCTATCCAATATCACCACTGTCTCCTCCTTTATTGTTACATTGGCAGCATCTTCTTCTCTAGTGAAGGCATAAGTATGCATATAGTACTGCTGCCTCCAGAAGAAAATCTCCTTTTTGGTCCCTAATTGGCCCTACCCTTCCTTTGACTACCCTTTTACTATTTATGTGTTCATACAAGACTTTTGAGTTCCCTTTTATGTTAGTGTTAATCTCGTGTCACACTCTTTCTTTGTCCCTCATATTCCCTTTTTGAACATACAAACATACATATAGATCTAGCAGACTTCCTTTCTCAATGAGCTGGAAAGACACTGATCAAGAAAGTTCTTAATTTCCCATCATATTCTCTTTCCTGTGTCTTTCATTATTCCCTTTCCTCTTGCTTTCATTTCCCCCTTTCCTGTGCCCCTATTTCCAGCCATGTACCCCTTCCTTCTCCCTTCGATGCTGCCAATTTATCCTTTCCTCCCCTTCATTGTCATCCATTCTTCCCTCCATTCCTCTTTTATTGCTATCCATTCCCTTTCCCCTTCATTGCCTTCAATTTCCTTTTCCCCTTTTGTCACTGATTGCCAGCTATTCTCCCCACACCCCAAGCACTACTCCTACCCAAGTCCTGCCACTAGTGCAAGTGATATTGGCCACTACATATAATAGGCAGGAACTCCTCTGCTCATGAGGATTCCCACCTACAGTGTGCTGCAGGAATCCATTCCATTAGTGACTAGACCCAAAGATGGGGGGCTGAGAATTTCTGAGAGTGTCCTGGTTCATGCTGATTTTATTATTAAACACTTGACAGCCTGACTTGGGCCCAAGAGGAAGGGGTGAAAATTGGCAAAAACTGGGGGGGAAGTAAGAATAAACTACTTAACAATCATTAAATATTAGCTCAAATAATTACAGGAAAGGAGGCTGAAAGGACAACAATGATAAGTTCCTTAGGAAACCTTAATAAAACTTAGCTCAACTTGGTGTTAAAGTGGTGAGAAAGACTTGATTACAAAGAACAACTGGAACTCCCTTTCATCAGTGAAATAATTTGTTAATTTTAAAGATGTTGATTACTTTAGAGGAGCAAAGAATCTGTACATGGCTCGTGCAACATATATTTCTTAAGTAAAATTGAATTGTGTGGATTAGTGCTTTTGTTTTTAATTGAGCAGTTCAGCATTGTCTAGCTGGGCAGTGGTAATTCTATTTAATCGCTCAGAGAAAATTAGTATTTGCACTTTCCAAAGTGGAAAGATATTGGCAATATTGCGTACAGTAGCATAGTGGTAACGTTACTGGTCTAGTAATCCTGAGGCTTGGACTAATGATCCAGACACAAGAGTTCAAATCTCACCTTGGCAGCTGGAGAATTTAAATTCAATTCATTCAATAAATCTGGAATAAAAAGTTAGTATCGGTAATAATGGGCTGCATTCTATGGGGGTCCCAGCAGCAGGCCGGAAGACAGGGGGAGACCCTGCATTAGCTCTCCGTCGGATCCCCAAAGCCATTCCACAGCGGGCAGAAAATTAACTGTGCACCTTTGGGGACACTGTCCCTTTAAGGGCTGAGCTCCTGCCTCCAGCGATGCCGGCCAATCGAAGGGTCGGCAGCTCTGAAGTACCGGCAGTGCCATTGGGTGAATGGCCCCTGCCAATACTGCAGGATGCCCTGCAGCACCGAGGAAGAAGGAGACCTCAGGACAGGTGAGTGGGGTCAGAGTCACCGGGACCTTTCAGCATGCTGCACCGAGGGGGGCAGGGTAGGGGGTTGTCTTCCCAGGGGGAGGCAATGATCGTTGCCAGGGAGGACCCTCCAGGGGCCCTGGATTACCCTCAAAGGAGGGACACCCCATGACCCCGCTAAGAAGTTGCCAGGTTTTACCTGGCGGCTTCTTCCAGCAGCAGCAGACCCTTCCACCTCCCTCAAAATTGAGGTTGAGGTGGGAAAGGGTCCCTAATTGCCCATTAATTAGTCACTTGAGGGCTTCAATTGGCCTGGGGTTGGGAAGGCCATCTTCAGAACCCCTGCATTTTGCTTGCGCCGCCCGTCTCCATGCCCACCTCCAAGGGCAGAATAAAATTCTGCCAATATCCCCTCTAAGCTGCATGGGTACATGACCATGCAGCAATCAGGAATGTAGCACATAGGGAACAAGTAGGCTGTGAACAAGCAATGTTCCCTTTGAGATGGGCACATGAGCAACTGTACGTTGATCTTAAAGGGACCGTGCAGTGCAACAAGCCAGCCGTACACAGCGAACAAAAATTAGAGAGAACGTTGATCAGTAATGGTGACCATGATTGTTGTAAAAACCCAACTGGTTCACGAATATCCTTCAGGGAAGTAAATCTGCCCCCCTTACCTGGTCTGGCCTATATATATGACTCCAGACCCACGGCAATGTGTTTGACTCCTAACTGTCCTCTGAAATGGCCAAGCAAGCGATTTAGTTGTCAAGAAAGTAACTCACCACCATGTTGTCAAAGCCAATTTGGGATGGGCCATAAATGCTGGTTTGCCAGGGATACCCACACCCCATGAATTCATGAAAATATAGTTCAAATTCTTCACAGAGCAACCACCTAAATATTTGCAATAATTTCTTACTAGAAACTTTGAATGTAAAATTCTGCAGTACTAGTCCTTCTTGCTTGAGCAAAAATGAACAAATACTGTAAAATTATGGTACACTGATCTCTCACTCAAATGTGTAATTTACAACTTTAGTTTAATAGGTAACAAAACTTGTGTGAAGATATGCCTTACACACTGGGCTTTAAAGTACTAAAAGTAAAAATAAAAACATGAAAATTCAAATCTGCACAATGTGCTTCATAAACAAGTAAACTGGTTGCTTGTTTAGAGAGAAGTACCCACTGCTTAACATTTAAAAAATAGTTTCCACATTTGATAATATGGGTGGCTCAATTTGATTGGATTATGTTACATGCATTATTATGTTCTTTGTTTAAACAGATATGCATATTAATTTGACTCAGTTGGTAGCATACCATTGTCATGCTAGGCCCCCATCTGCCAAGAATGAGGCACATTGATTTTGTCATGAGCGTTGATTTTAAACTGTTACTGGAGCGAGGAAGTGACTTGTTAAACAGATCAGCCATGGCTGGAAAATACATTTGCATAGTAAAAGACGGTGCTTGTGTAGACAAAGAACCAGCTGGTCACATGACTAACTGGCTGTTCCAGGGGTCTTTTGAACTAGCCACAGAGAATTTGAACTCAGAAAGATTGTTTGCTCCTGGACCGAGAAGATCTCTCCTGTCTGCTCCCATCTCTTTCTCACAAGCCTCTGATTCCACTGAAGACACATGAACCCCAAGAGAGAAAAGTTTCCACAATGAATAAGGTTTAAGAAGAATACTGGGCCCCAACAAAAAGCAAGATCTATCTACAATCAAGAACTCTACAGTGAGCTTCAAGAACCATAACAAAACCTATTCAGATATTGCCTCAAACTTTTCCACTTTATTTTTTCTTCTGCTCTTTTCTGTCTCTATTTGCATGTGTGTATCGCGTATGCTTGCTAGCATGGATGCATCGTGTATCCGTAGGCATCAACCAAATTAGAGTTTAAGTTCAAATTTAATAAATTTCAACTTTTCTTCTTTAAACCTAGGAAAGGCTGTTTGTGCTGGTTTCTTTGCCTTATAATTGAAAGGTGGTGAAAAAGGATTCACCAAGGGGGAGCTAAAAATACGGTGTGTTTAAAATTAAACCCTGTTACGGTAAGACCAGGTGAAGGCTGAGAAGGACCCCTAGACAATTTTCTCACCTGGTCGTAACAGAATTTTGGTTCTAGCGTCCGGTTTTGACCCACAGACAAACAAGAGAAATTGGAAGTGGGAAGCCAAAAGAAGGAGCAAGAATTCAATACAGCTTTTCTTGTGGTTGTGTGTGATTGAATACTAACATGTTGGCAACTGAAGCTAGTAGCTCACCAAGCCAGGGTGAAGTAACTTGGGATAAGTTAAAAACACTGTCTATGGAGGAGTTGAGGAAAGTGGTTGAGCACTGTGGGATCACTCTACGTGGCAAGGTTAGGAAGTCTGAACTCCTAAGACAAGTGGCCAACCATTTTTCCCTTGAATCTGAAGAAGCAGAAGCAGGGTTAGAAGCAGAGTCCGGCAGGGTATCTTTTAGCAAAGATACAATTGGAACAGAAGAAACTTGAATTTGAGGAAAGGGAAAGAGAGAGAGGCAGGAGAGGGAGAAAGAAAGAGCCTTCCGGAAAGAACGTGAAGAAAATGAAAGGCAAGAGAGAGAGAGAGAAAGAATATTCCAGAAGGAATGTGAAGAAAGAGAGTTGGAGCAGCTTGAGTTAACTAGGGGGCAGCAGAGTAACCCCAGTGAAAGCATAGCCAATATGGAGGAGCGTAATTCAGGGCTGGGTACAGAATTGTTAAAACTAGCTCAACTAATTC
The DNA here is from genome assembly GCF_036365525.1 of Heterodontus francisci. Taxonomy (NCBI): domain Eukaryota; kingdom Metazoa; phylum Chordata; class Chondrichthyes; order Heterodontiformes; family Heterodontidae; genus Heterodontus; species Heterodontus francisci. Next base: position 66,372,531 of record NC_090385.1, read on the forward strand.
CAAGATTCAATGAGGAGGATGTACAACATTTTTTGTGTCTTTTGAGAAACTGGCAAGGCAGCTCATATGGCCAGCTGAGACCTGGCCTCTTTTACTGCAAAGCAAGCTAACCGGAAAAGCCCATGATGTTAAATTCCCTGTTGCCAGATGAGAGTTCATCAATTTATGAACTGACAAAAGGGCTATCCTTGGGGCATAAGAATTAGTACCCGAAGCCTATTGCCAACAGTTCAGACCCCTCAAGAAGCAAGCTAATTAAACTTATCTACTGTTTGAAAGTAAGCAAGCAACTGGCTTTTGACTAATGGCTGAAGGCTCTCAAAGTACAGCTCAGCTATGAGGATCTCAGAGAAGTAATTCTATTAGAGGAATTTAAGCACTCTCTTCCACTCTCCATAAAGACCCATGTAGAGGAGCAACAGGTCCAGAGAGCCCAGCAAGTGGCCATTTTTTATTTATTTAGAGATACAGCACTGAAACAGGCCCTTTGGCCCACCGAGTCTGTGCCAACCAACAACCACCCATTTATAACAATCCTACATTAATCCCATATTCCCTACCACATGCCCACCATTCTCCTTCCACCTACCTACACTAGGGGCAATTTACAATGGCCAATTTACCTATCAACCTGCAAGTCTTTGGCTGTGGGAGGAAACCGGAGCACCCAGTGGAAACCCATGCAGTCACAGGGAGAACTTGCAAATTCCGCACAGACAGTATGCAGAACTAAACCCAGTTTGCTGGAGCTGTGAGGCTGCAGTGCTAACCACTGCGCCATTGTGCCGCATTATGGCCAATGAGTTTGCTTTAATTTATAGGTTGGTTTCCCAGGGGAGAACCTTTCCTAATCACCCCCATAAATCCGAAAGGACAAAGGGTGGGAAAGTGATGGGAGACCAAGCAGTTCTGGGAGAGAAAGAAAAGCATGAGTCACAGGGCGTCCTCCTCTAGCCAAAAAGGAAGGTGCTATGAGCAGGAGCGAGACCCGGAGACTTGTGTGCTTCCATTGTAATAAAGCAGGGTATTTAAAAGCTGACTACCGGAAACTAAAGGGAAAACCTGCAGGGTTAATCAAGGCCCACACACTCAGTGAAAGAGGGACCCTGATGGAAAGTACATCAAAACAAGCTGTGACTTTAACTGCAGTAAGAGCGAGACCCAGGAAGCTTATGGCTGCAAGTGCAGGAAAATTTAATAGGATCCCTGAGGGCTATCAAGGTTTTGTGTCTGAAGGGAAAGTAACCCCATACCCCTCGAGTGGGGCAAGCAAGCCCATAGCAATTCTCAGGGACACGGGGGCGACCAGTTCCCTTTTACTAGGTAAAGGCCTGACCTTTCCCCCACAGACTGAATGAACACCAAAATGGTGGTGAATGGTATTGGAGGGCAGTGTATGTCTGTACCTGCACACCGGGTGCACCTGGAGTGCAACCTAATTTCGGGACCGGTGACCATAGGGATTATCCCTAGTTTGCCTGTGGATGGGGTTGACCTGCTCCTCAGTAATGATCTGATGTGGGTGAAGGTGGTAGCCCCCACAATGGTGAAAGAAAGACCACAGGAAGTCAAAATGACAGGGCAGTGGCAGGAGACAGACCCCTGCATTTTCCTGAATGTGTAGTGGATCAGGCCATGATCAAACCAGCTCCCCAAGCGGAGACTGAATTAGCACTGCAGGTAGATGACCAGGTCTGTCTGTCTGAGAATTTCTTTGGAAAGTTAGGAGATGCGGGGAATGAATTAAATGGATTTTCCCTAGCTGAGGCTCAGCGAGCCGACCCAGTATTGCAGGAGTTAGCACAGGCTGCTCAGTCTGAAAGTGAAGCAGAGGGAGTCCCTGATTGTTACTATTTAAAGAATGAGGTATTGATGAGGAAATGGAGTTCTTCTCACAGATCTGATAGCAAGGAGTGGACCAGTTAGTAGTGCCGCAGAGGTACTGGAAAGAAATAAAGGCCCATGATACTACAGTGGCTGTACATGCTGGTATACGAAAGAGCAAAGCCTGCATAACACAACGGTTTAACTGGCCAAAACTCCACAATGATGTGGTGGAGTACTGCAGGAGTTGCCACATATGCCAGGTTGAGGGGAAACCCCAACCTACAGGGAAACCTGCACCCCTAAATCCTGTACTGGTGTTAGGAGGACCCACCAGCAGAGGGCTGGTGAACTGCAAGGAACCCCTGCCGCGAACAAAAGGGGACAGGTAGGCATGACGCTGGCAAAAGCTTAGAAAGGGAAGGGGAAAAAGTGACCAAGAGGGCAGGTTAAAGGAGGTCTGGGAGGAATCCCGGATGAAAACCCCTTCTGTCCGGTCAGCCAACCCCAAAAAATGTGAAAGGTTAGACCCCACATCCTCCTATGTAAATGCAGACACTAGAAGCACCCCACCAGAGTTGCTAACAGGATTTACAGGAACCTGCAGAGACAAAGGAAGATCTCTAGGGTAATGCCTCACCTAGTCGAAGTGCCATTTGGGCGTGCAGTAGAGCCTGCACAAATACCCACAGGCAGGAAGGTCCGAGAGGACAAAAGGGGAGATTAGCAAAGAATCCTCCCCCCACAGTCAGGAAAAAAGGAACCACCCATTCCTCTAACATCAGAAGATTAGAGATACAGCACTGAAACAGGCCCTTCGGCCCACCGAGTCTGTGCCGAACATCAACCACCCATTTATACTAATCCTACACTAATCCCATATTCCTACCAAACATCCCCACCTGTCCCTATATTTCCCTACCACCTATCTATACTAGTGACAATTTATAATGGCCAATTTACCTATCAACCTGCAAGTCTTTTGGCTTGTGGGAGGAAACCGGAGCACCCGGAGAAAACCCACGCAGATACAGGGAGAACTTGCAAACTCCACACAGGCAGTACCCGGAATCGAACCCGGGTCCCTGGAGCTGTGAGGCTGCGGTGCTAACCACTGCGCCACTGTGCCACCCTAAGCCTTTGCATGACTCAGCAAAACACTGAAAGAGAGTTCAGGATAGACCCATCCCCTTCTGACTCTCCTGAACAAATTAATTCCAACTCAGGACTATTAAACCTAGCCATCTCAAAGACCCTTGGCAGCCATGGAAATGCACAAACTGAAGAAAAACTTCCCCAAAGAACCACATGTTTATTCGGATGCCAAAAGGGGCAATTTTAATAAGTTTTATGATTTGTGAATGAATGAGAGAAATGCACGTTTTTTGTTTCTGTATCTTATATTTTCACTCAACCCTTTTAATGAAACGTGATTTTCTCAAAGCACATTTTATCCTCTGGGTGTGGAGGTGTCATGCTAGGCCCCCACCTGCCAAGAATGAGGCACATTAATTTTGTATTGAACATTGATTTCAAACTGTTACTGGAGCGAGGACATGACTTGTTAAACAGATCAGCCATGGCTGGAAAATATATTTTCATATTAACAGACGGTGCTTGTGTGTAAACAAAGGACCATTCCCTGACACATTCAACTCATAATGGATGTGAGTGGGGTGGGGAAGCACATTGCAGGGCCTGCTGGGATGATGCAATCCACAGCGGCCAGGACTTTTTGGACCAGCTGGTCACATGACTAACTGGCTGTTCCAGAGGTCTTTTGAACTAGCCACAGAGAATTTGAACTCCGAAAAACTGTTTGCTCCTGGACTGAGAAGATCTCTCCTGTCTGCTCCCATCTGTTTCTCACAAGCCTCTGAATCCACTGAAGACACAAGAACTCCAAGAGAGAAATGTCTCCTACAGCCAACAAGGTTTGAGAATAATACTGGGCCCCAACAAAATGTAAGATCTACCTACAATCAAGGAGTCTACAGTGGGCTTGAAGAACCATAACAAAACCTCTTCAGATATTGCCTCAAACTTTTCCACTTTATCTTTTCTGTCTCTATGTGCATGTGTGTATCGTGTATGCATGCTAGCATGGGCATGTCATGCATCCGTAAAGATCAACCAAGCTAGAGTTTAGGTTTAAGTTTAATAAATTTCAACTTTTCTTCTTTAAACCTAAGAAAACCTGTTTGTGCTAGTTTCTTTGCCTTATAATTGGAAAGCGGTGAACAAGGATTCACCAAGGGGGAGCTAAAAACAGTGTGTTTACAATTAAACCTTGTTACGGTAAGACCAGGTGAAGGCTGAGAGGGACCCCGAGACACTTTTCTCACCTGGTCGTAACACCATCCTTTTGATTAGGAAGTACAGTCCAACACTAGGGGTTTGAACTCATAATCTAGGTGGTATGTAGGGAATTCCTCATTACATTGTCTGGGATGCATTCTTTGGACTTCCTTCAGTGGTTTAAATGGCAGTTAATTACCTCATACTAATTTTAAACTTTTTTAGAAGGCTCTAAAATTGTGTTGATCTTATAGATTTACTCACTGGCATACCTCTCACCTACAGGAAGTGCCTCTAAAGATTGGAAGAGCTGGCGCTTGTGTTGTTGTGGTCAAACTGCCTTGAAATGCTGAAAAGATTGTCTAATATTTTTTGCTGAAGACCAAGAGAGTAAACAAAATTTGTGCTATATATAAGATTAAACATTCCAGAAACTGCATCCTCCTCAGCACAGCCTGAGGTATACATTACAACTCAGCACAGAATGAGGTGTGCTCTGATGGAGCCTCTTCACAGAAAATATATTCATGAGCCTACTGCAGAATTAAATGCAGATTGCCACAGCCTCAACACAGGAATCATTATATATCGATGGAGCCTCATCTCATAATTAAGTGATTCTTACCAGAGCCTCACCACAGAATGAGATGGACATCACTGAAGTCTCACCATAGAGTGAGGTGTATACCAATGGAGCCTCGCCATAGAATGGAACAAGTACTACTGTAGGAACCCAGCCTCTTGGAAAACCTTATCCGTGAAGCTCTTTTCAATGACTAATTCTGCTTAAGCTGGTTTACCAGCACTGTACTTAATGTAGGAGAGAATTTGAAAGGTCTCTTGTATGTCAATGTTAATGTATAAAAGTACAGCATATTATAATGAAACATGGTTTTAGTCTTTCAAGGAAGTTTCATCAATATCTCCTTAAAAATAAAATGTAAACAATCAAAATTAAATGACACATTGGAAAAACGCTGTTATTTTTAAATATTACTTCCAAACTAGTCAAGAAATAGAGAAAATAATAAATCAAGCCATGCAGCTATTTTCTTACATTCAACAATTCCATGACCTGGTCACAAAAACCTCTTCCTGTGAAAGCCAAAAAATATGTTTGAATCCAATTATAGAAAATATTATAAATACTTTAACCAACACAGGGCTTTATAAGCATTGCTCCATGAAAACATTATAGTTACCCTTCTACAGACCTAAGTCTTGGAAAGGTATTAGAAAATAACCTAGAATACTGTGAGAAGAAAAGCAGGCCTGGGCACTTTTCCTCAAATGCTCTGTTGTTCTTTATTTTACTTGAGCCATCTCAACACATTGATCATTAGTAATAACACAATGTAAGAGATGGCAGGAGACTCCAGGGATACTGCAAAGCACATCCTTCACAAGCAATATGGTACATAAAGACAGTACCATGCACAGTGTATAGTAACCTAAAATGTTCATCCTAATTTTAAGCCTCTTGTTCTACTTCAGAAATATTCACCCCAAGAGGGTCTTTTAAAAATGCTCAAAAAGTGGATTATTTAGCTTTAAACTTTTAAATTGTGTGCCCCAGTGTAAAAATACAGCAGCTTCAAACTTAATGTGACTGATCATAAAACAATAGAATATTTATGTTGCAGACCCATTTTTGCAGCAGTGTGCATCTATAGTATCTAAATTGACAGTAGACTTCAAATATCCATGGTGTATTGTGCTTAAATACTTTAATTTTAAGAGTATATTAAAAGTAGTTCAGGCATCACATACTTTCTAACAAACAATCTGGGCTGGAATTCCAAAATGCGATATTATAAAGGTTGGTGTCAATGAAGCTTGAAATACATTTTCTAAACCAGAGTAATTGCAATGACCTGATCTAATCTCTCAGTTTGAGGAAATGAGCCCATTAAGGATGAAAACACAGAGACATCACCACATTCCGAGTAACATAGGACTGTCATTCTAATAATGACATTATATCCATACCTCAATCAGCTTGCAGGTGATCAATAAGTTCTTCCCAGAATGAAACTTAAATTATCTGCCATATTTAAAAGGATTCATAGAATTAACTTTCATGTACCTGAACGTTCATACAATGTGGTTATCATTCTGAAGAGGTGCCCACACTTTTCTCACACTGAGATCCGAATAAGTCTCTTTAAACCAATGTAATGATTTCAATGTTCCCATTTGTGATCCAAGATATATTTATACAGCATAAAATGATTATTAAATGGGATAAGAATCATTATTAAAATTGTGACATTAAATAGTCTTTGAAGTTCATACATTAATTAGTATAGTAACGAAAATAAATTACACCAAAGTTAGTCATAGGCTATTTATGTAGTGCTAGCAATGCAGAGTTATATTTATGGAGATATATAAATATACAGTTTAATCCAAATGTCTATGTACATATCATATTGATATTGGCAAATGTATTATTGGTGAATCCAATTTTATGAGCCTATGAATGTGCCAACAGAATTACAGCAGGTGTGTTTAAAACTGTTGAATGGACAAACTGATATTGAGATACTGTATTGTACAACATTTCATACAACCATCCAGAGCAGGAAGAACATTTTGTACCTTACTGGGCCAAGATCAACATAAGTCAAAGTTGCAGAATTGGGAGAATGCATTTCTTATTGTGGACAGGGAAAAGTTAAAGTAATTCAGCTGCAGGGGAGGTGCAGGGAGTAACATTCATACTCATTTTTTAGATCAGAGACTGGTAATAGAAAATGTGGGTTTTGTCTACTTTGGTTAGCGATCTTCCCCCCAATTCTTCCTGATTATAGAATTCCTAACCAAGGAAAATGAGCTAGGGTCACAGTAGATGTATACAATGCTTCCATTTCTGTCTTTTTTTTTTTGTCTCAGCTATTAAACAATTGATATCTTGCTTATATACTGGAAATTGTAAACTCCTGCCCTCCAACACATTCTGGTTTACATTGGTTGGTAGAGATACTTTTATTTTAATTGACATTGTAACGTCAGCTTCAAGTGGTACCAGGGTCCACTCTTATTAGCAGACAATATAAACAGGGTATTTCTTTCATCAAGTGAGCTCTGCTCTATCCAAAAGGAAAATAATGTGGTCAGTACAATTTTAATGATAGTGTTGCACCAAACTTGCAACCAATCCCATCTGATACCAACATAATGTTTGAGGAATCTGTAAACACGAGTAATAGAACATGCAAACCACAGTACTTAAAAAATACTGCAGTGTCTCAGCATACCTAATTGTATTTGATATTGTTAGCACTTGACAGTCAATTACATCTATAGAGAATGTGCTGAAGTGGTGCTCCATACATCTGCCAAAGCTTAAGTTGTGGAGCTACTTCAAGGATTTTGGACAGTCAAGCAGCTCTGAATTCCTCCAGCCGTGACATTCTAATAATGTTTACAGTTCAGCTGCCAGTCTTAACTCTTGTGCTGCATCTGAAAGAAACTACTTTCAGTTTTAGAGTTAGTACAGCTGACAAGACGAGTTGTGAAGGATCTGCCATTTTGTAAAAAAAAGCATTTACAGTACAGTTTGCTAGTTTCTCTGTAATTTTTATGTCAAATAAAAGTAAATGAAATTTAGCAAATGGATTCAACAAATTACATTTTGTTTTGGTTTCAAAAACATCAAGTTAGAAACTTTCTTTATGAGCCAGCTTTGTCATCAACTGCAATCTTTTGGACAAATAGCAAACTTTTGGAAGGTTATACGGGATGAAAAAATTCCTATTTTTATGGTCTTACAGACTAATTTTGCAACATGGGAGGCCAAAAATTGTAATTAGATCTGCTATTTACACTGCCTTTCAGTAACATCAGACTCTGTAAAGGTAAGGGAATATATATTTACGTAAGCTTGAATCTTTTCAGTACTGTAATTTATACCAAACATTTGGTCACTGAAATGTGTTTTTTTGTGTAGCATGCAAGGAATCTTTACTTTCTTACTGCATCTTGATGTATTTACCTTTAATCTTCTGTGCTATTCTGCAATTGTCACTTTGCAAATAAACAAATTCATTAAAATGAGCATGTGTGCTGCTTCATCTGTTTTCAAAGCAGGTTAAGTAGAATAAAGACTTGCATATATATAGCACTTTTCATGACTACTGGACGTTTCAGTGTTTTACAGCCGATGAAGTACTTTTGAAGTGTAGTCACTGTTGTAATGTAGGAAATGTTGCAGTCGATTTGCACATAGCAAACACCCACAAACAGTAATGTGATATTGCCTTGATAATCTATTACTGTGTTGAATGAGAAATAAATATTTGCTAAGAAACCAGGAATAACTCCCCTGCTCGTCTGGCAGCATTTGTGGAAAGAGAAGCAGAGTTAACGTTTCGGGTCAGTGACCCTTCTTCGGAACTGACAAATATTAGAAAAGTCACAGATTATAAACAAGTGAGGTGGGGGTGGGGCAAGAGATAACAAAGGAGAAGGTGCAGATTGGACCAGGCCACATAGCTGACCAAAAGGTCACGGAGCAAAGGCAAACAATATGTTAATGGTGTGTTGAAAGACAAAGCATTAGTACAGATTAGGTGTGAATACACTGAATATTGAACAGCAGCAAGTGCAAACCTGAAGAAAAACAACCTGTATTCGCTGCTCACAGTGTGGTCTCCTCTACATTGGGGAGACCAAGCGCAGACTGGGTGACCGCTTTGCGGAACATCTCAGCTCAGTCCGCAAGCAGGACCCTGAGCTTCCGGTTGCTTGCCATTTCAACACTCCCCCCTGCTCTCATGCTCACATCTCTGTCCTGGGATTGCTGCAGTGTTCCAGTGAACATCAACGCAAGCTCGAGGAACAGCATCTCATCTACCGATTAGGCACACTACAGCCTGCCGGACTGAACATTGAGTTCTATAATTTCAGAGCATGACAGCCCCCCCATTTTACTTTCATTTTTAGTTATTTTTTCTTCCTTTTTTTACATTCCTTCTTACATTTTTTACAATTTTTTTTGCATTTATTTCATTTCATCTTAGTTTGTTCAGTTTGCTTACCCACTGTTTTTTTCAGGTTGTTTTTCTTCAGGTTTGCACTTGCTGCTGTTCAATATTCAGTGTATTCACACCTAATCTGTACTAATGCTTTGTCTTTCAACACACCATTAACATATTGTTTGCCTTTGCTCCGTGACCTTTTGGTCAGCTATGTGGCCTGGTCCAATCTACTCCTTCTCCTTTGTTATCTCTTGCCCCACCCCCACCTCACTTGTTTATAATCTGTGACTTCTCTAATATTTGTCAGTTCCGAAGAAGGGTAACTGACCCGAAACGTTAACTCTGCTTCTCTTTCCACAGATGCTGCCAGACCTGCTGAGTGATTCCAGCATTTCTTGTTTTTGTTTCAGATTTCCAGCATCCGCAGTATTTTGCTTTTAATAACTCCCCTGCTCTTCTGCAAATAGTGCCATGGGATCTTTTACCTCTACCCAAGCAGGGGGATGGGACCTTGGTTTAACATCTCATCTGAAAGACAGAACTTCTGACAGTGCAGTACTCCCTCAGTATTACACTGGAGTGTCAGCCTTGATATTTGTGTTCAAGCCCTGGAGTGGTACATGAACCCAGAAACTCAGAAGTGAGAATGTGACCCACTGAGCCACAGTTGATACTGAATACAGCCAGCTGTGAGGATTTGGGGCCAATTTTCTCCAGACATTAATCATAAAGATCTTCTGGGTGGGCAAACCACAACTTAAAAGGAAAACAGGCTTAAAAGTATGTTAAAACTGAAAGATCTAATTTATTGTAAAAGGAAAAGTATGTTGATATGCAAAATCGAGGGGGAATTTTACCTGACATCTGGCTGGATGGTAGGTAGCAGGGCAAGCATCAAATCCACCTTGTGCCATCAGTTTGAGGCCTGGGGTATTTTAACTGGTAAGCCTCATTCGGCATCTCACTTGCCAGCTGCCTGCCTGAAAAGGGTGCAAAAAAGCAGCTGTTTGACTTAATAAAGGTCAGAATCATGGACACCAGAGGCCAGCCGGCAGCAGCAAGATGAAAGGGAAATCAGGACTATTTCACAGGGGCGGAATGAAGGGGTGACGAAGGAGCGGAGAACCAGACTTCACAGCAAGTGAAGGGGCTACTCAGCAGGCTGTTAAAATACCATTACCATAGGAGCCAATTTTCTACCCCTCACCTCAGTGATTTATTATCTTTTCTTGTTTCACCTCATTCCTCTTCCACTCTGGTCAGATGCCCAGCAATGGCTTTTCCTTGCGACCCAACATGGCCACTTCATGGGTTAGGCAAGGTGCCATTTTGCATCCTTTTTCCATCATTTACTTGCTGCCCCTTAGCAACATTGGGCAGAATTTTAACCTTTCATCCTGCTCATCGCCTTTTAACTCAATCATGGCATTAGCATACCAGTTCCGAGTTTTCTGACCAATCGGAGCCGGTGGCCGTGTTCACACCTCACACCTGATTGTTTAAGCCTTATTACTTAAAGAGACCTTGACTGGGGTCAGAATAGATCCATTTTGCAGTTATCAGGACAGAAGAGTCAACTGCATTGATGTGGTCTCAATGTAGGAAGGGTGCTCCTCTTAGTTCTCTGAGCCATCCCTGGAGGTAATGCTGTGGGCTGTAAGGGCCTGCAGAGAAGCACACTTCCCAGGAGACAGGAGTGAGAGACCAGCTGCTGAAACTAAGCAGGTATGGCTGCAAGTTGCTATGGAGATTAGCAGCAGGAGTGTGGTCTCTCTTTCATAGATATAGTGCCATAAGAGATTCAATTATCTCATCAGGGCAGGAAAGGTGAGTGGCATACAACATTCAGTTGTCAACCTGCTCACTCTGACTTTCCACAGCCTTCCCCTGCACAACAGTCCTCAGATCAACATATTTTGGAGCTTCACCCATTCCTCTGAAGGCAATTTGTCACATGCCCATCTGAACATCCACCACTGACACTTATCCTCATCTTATTGCTATTTCACATCCAACCCTCACAGTCACCCGCCAGAAATGTTGTTCTTCTATCCTCTCAAAACATTCAATTTCTCACACTCATAACTCTCATCTTTCTCTCTTTGCAGAAGAGAGTGCAGAACACCAGAGCCACAGCTCCTTCAAGCATCACGCAGGAGCAGGTATATGAGGCCAATGTGTCCTCAGAGGATGTCACGCACTCTGAGGAAACTCTGTCACATGACTCTTGTGCACTCTCCACCAGCTCAGATACATGTACTTAGGTGTGGCCTCCAAGGTTGGGTTGTCACACGGTGAGTTACACATCACAAGTGAGCAGGAGACAGTGTTGGAGATACAGCAATACAGAGTTCCTGTCAGAGCGCCCAGGACCATCTATGCTCTGCTCAGCTGAATGCAGATGTTGAGCCTCAAGGGTCATCCACGAAAAGAACTATTCTGGAGCAGCAACAGAAAATGTGTGTTATTCTGTCAGCATTCCCAGAGGCACTGTGCACCCTTGGAGAGAGATTGGAGGAGCCTGTCTCTCGCATGAGTGCAGTGAAGTCTCAGGCCTTTGCGCTGATGTCCACCTCCATAGAACGAGTGAGCACCTGCACAGGGCGGCACAGTGGCGCAGTGGTTAGCACCGCAGCCTCACAGCTCCAGCGACCCGGGTTCAATTCTGGGTACTGCCTGTGTGGAGTTTGCAAGTTCTCCCTTTGTCTGCGTGGGTTTCCTCCGGGTGCTCCGGTTTCCTCCCACATGCCAAAGACTTGCAGGTTGATAGGTTAATTGGCCATTATGGATTGCCCCTGGTATAGGTCGGTGGTAGGGGAATTTAGGGACAGGTGGGAATGTGGTAGGGATATGGGATTGGTGCAGGATTAGTATAAATGGGTGGTTGATGGTCGGCACAGACTCGGTGGGCCGAAGGGCCAGTTTCAGTGCTGTATCTCTAAACTAAACTAAAGAGCATCTGATGCGGCAGGCAACTGAGTGCACACTAGCCTTGGCCAATGACCTGCACAATCAATCTGCCAGTTTAAAATGTGGAGGAAAGCCTTGCTTTGGCCATTCAGTGCCTCACTGAAGTGCAGCAAACTGCTCTCCAGCTCTTGGCTAGTAGGGAAGTGTGTATTGGCCATGACGGGAGGATGGAGAAGGGGCACTTGGAAGTGGGGACTCTGTTAAAGGTGCTTCTACTCCTCCCCCTTGCTCCCCCTCAGTCGGAGCCCCACGTGCTGACACCTGTCCCGACGGTCTAGTCTGCCTCTGTGCAGGTGCAAGTGGGGCAGACTTTGGCTGGGCTCTCATGGACACCTAGAGCAGGGGAATGAATAGTTTGCCTCTAACGCTGCTGAAGCCACAGAGGTAGCACTATATGGAAGTAATATGAAAAGGAAGAGAAACAATTTGCAGTTTCACAAGGAAAATCACTTGGATGTGCAAAAAGTCGATTGAAGTGTCAATGTTATTGTCAATGTTTATGCATCACAAATTTGCTTCAAATCTTCATTGTCCAGTGATCTCTATCGTAGCCACTATCCTGGTGAGTGGCCTTCAGTTTTGAGGTAAAAGGTATGACAAGTGTAGAAGGCGTGAAATGGATGTCAGTGAGATGAAAGGATTATTGACTGCAGAAATGCTTTATATTTGAGAGTGGAGATGGGGGTGGGGTCCTGGCGGGTTCAGTATTTTCTGCCATATGACAGCACATTCACAGACAGCTTCCTGGATATCTTGCACAGATATGCATAATAATCTTTTGGTGGTCACTTACCAGCTGAACATTGATGTGGAATCCATTTTCATTGATGAATACTGCTGTTTGATCTAAACTTTCCTTAATTGTCACCTGTGAGCAGTCAATGATTCACTGTACCTGTGGGAATCCAGCCAGAACAGCAAATCCGAGAGCCTGCTTATTCTGACTGGATTCATCAATTGCAAAGTGGACGTAATTGGCAGCCTTGTCAAACATGGCATCAGTCACCTGGGAGACACAGGATTGTCATCACTAGCAGATCCCTGGAAGGAGCTGGAGGTGAAGAAATTCAGAGCTGTGGTGACCCTGATGGCCACTGGAAATGCATGCCCACCTGACCCACTTGGAAAGGGGTCTTGTTCCAGGAGGCTGCAGATTTCAGCAATGGCCTGCCTATGAGCCTCCTGAAGCACTGGTGCTCAGTCATAGAAACATAGAGAGATACAGCACTGAAACAGGCCCTTCAGCCCACCAAGTCTGTGCTGACCAACAACCACCCATTTATACTAATCCTACATTAATCCCATATTCCCTACCACATCCCCACCATTCTCCTACCACCTACCTACACTAGGGGCAATTTATAATGGTCAATTTACCTATCAACCTGCAAGTCTTTGGCTGTGGGTGGAAACCGGAGCACCCGGCGGAAACCCATGCAGTCACAGGGAGAACTTGCAAACTCCATACAGGCAGTACCCAGAACTGAACCTGGGTCACTGGAGCTGTGAGGCTGCGGTGCTAACTGTGCCGCCCCATGTCCAGAAAACTGATCATTCTTCTAAACTCCAGAGAATACAGGCCCATTCTATTCAATTATAGATACAGTCAATTTAAATGATTTTAATCACTGCATGGGAAGCATATATATATATAGTATTTTATATGGATATTTTTCAGTGTTTTTAATAAAACAAACCTTTCATTAGTACTACTATGCTGTGTTATGTACGGTCATGCTTTGTCTTATGTAGAGCAGATCAGTGAGTCTTCTTCAAGATAAACACAGACTTGATATTCAGGTCCAAGACAACACTTTTTATTCCCTTAACTATTTACATTGTATGAACTCTACACATCACCACTGCACTTCATTACATGTAAGGTCCTATTTTCAGCCTGTGCACCAGGTTTGTGATAGTAAATATACAGTTACTCCAAACCAATTGAACTATATTTATGGTTTAACCAGGATTTAATTCTCCACCACTGATAAGTTAACATATGGCACTGCAGCTGTGTTATAATTATTAAATTAGCCTGTTCAAAAAGAATATAAGCCTATTTTCATGTACAATAATGGTGGGAAAGCGGAACAGGTTTGTTTTGGTCAGCTGAGTACCTGATGCAGACAGAAATTCATTACCATGATTAATAATTTTCAAATTGAGTTACAGAGAATTCCCTACACATAGGATATCTGTTTGCTCATAATGGCATGTGCATTCTCTCCTCAGAAGGACATATTCACTTATTTAAGTCTTGAGAGTTTAAGCACAGGTTAGCAGAACTTAGACTTAGGAATCTCGAAGTGCATGCTTGGATACTGCTGAAATTTAACTAGCTAAACCCATACAGATTACCAGCACAGAGCATTGGAAATCTTCTTACTGTTTGTCCAGCTCGGTCTACCATACCCACTAGGCAATTAGCATGCAGGTTTATCTACAGCCGAGCAGAAAGAATTCTAGACCCAATAACAGGACAGACCTTTTAGGTTCCATTAGTTAGCCCAGGTAGTTTTCCACTCATTAACAGACCACTGGAAATCTGTGGATCCTTCGGGCTGGATTTTGTGGAGGAGGTGGGGGGAGCTCTGCCTCAGTCTTTTTGTGCCTCCTCCCCACCCTCAGAGCGAACCTCCAGTGGGGCTTGGCGCAGAGCAGGAAACAAGGCGCAGCGCACGTGCGACTCGTGCGCCACTGAGCCATCGTGATATTTCACGCGGCCGGCAGCTCATTTACATGGAGGATGGAGGGGAGGAATGCCCGCCAGAATGACATAGAGAGGGTGGGCCCTTCAACCCTGGCAACGCGTCTGCTGCCACCGCACAGGTGCCAGCTTTAAAGGGCTTCAAGTCCTTCAGTTTAATTTCCATGTTTAAAGGCACAGGTTTGTTTAAAAATTGAAATAAAGATTTTTTTCATGCCTGCAATCCCCTCTCCCCCCCCCAATGAGAAAACAGTTAATTATTTTTCCTCTCCCCGCAAAAAAAGTAAATTCCCGATCCCAACCTTCCCCCCCAAACTTTCTGTACTTTGACATTCAACCCCTTGCCACCATTCCCTCAACCAATAGCTTACATTTTTGCCATTCCCCCCCCCCCGCCACTGCCACCCTCCTGACCTGAAAATTTCACTCCTCCCCCCTCCCAACCAGTGTTACGCCTCGGATCTCAGAATAGCGATCCGAAGGCTCGGAACTTCCTGCAAGCAGCCAGAATATTGGCATAGGACGGCTGTCGCTACATGGTAAGTCATTAGTCATTCCTTTTATGTAATTAACATGTTTAAATAAAGTCTCCGTCACCGTGTGGTGGGGAGGCCGCCATGAGGCCTCGCCACCGCCAGTAAAATGGGGCGGGGTCTTCCCAGCATTGAGGCCTGTGGCGGGCCCCTCCCAGAAGGATTTTCCAGGCCTCCCTGCCATGACCCCGACGTTGGTGGGCTTATAAAATTCAGCCCTAAGTGTCCCATGCTGGGAACCCCGTCCCTTTAAAGCTGGCCAATCACAGGGCCGACAGCTCAGCATGATCGGCAGATGCTTTGGACCCAGGCCTAACGCTGGAATCCCAGACTTCAGGTAAGTGGGGCAGCGTCACCGGCACCAGTCTGGTAGACCCTGGCAAGTGGAGTTGGGGTGGGGTAGGGAGGAGGTTGGGGGAGTCATAAAGCCCAGGGGGAGGGGGTCCTCGGAGTTGCATTGTTTCCTGGCTGGGGCCCTCCGTGGGCTCTATATTGCCCACTGAGGAGGGCCCCCCCAAGCCCACAGGGACAGCATTCCATTTTACAAGATGTCCTCTCCGCGAGGCAGAGGCACCCTCTGCCGCTGGTTAGATCCCAGAGGGGGTAGTAAAAGATCCTTAAGTGACCGTTGTTATGAAAGTGATTCTGTTTTTTTCTGTTGAAATATTTTTTAAATGAATTTATAGTTAAACTGAATAAATGTTTTTTTAATCAAGA